>NC_133457.1:47042949-47342949 GCF_048565385.1 Saimiri boliviensis
ATCAGCTCGGCACGCTGTACATCTAGACTAGATGTACGCTGTACATCTAGACTAGATGTACATCAGCTCGGCACGCTGTACATCTAGACTAGATGTACGCTGTACATCTAGACTAGATGTACATCAGCTCGGCACGCTGTACATCTAGACTAGATGTACGCTGTACATCTAGACTAGATGTACGCTGTACATCTAGACTAGATGTACATCAGCTCGGCACGCTGTACATCTAGACTAGATGTACGCTGTACATCTAGACTAGATGTACATCAGCTCGGCACGCTGTACATCTAGACTAGATGTACGCTGTACATCTAGACTAGATGTACATCAGCTCGGCACGCTGTACATCTAGACTAGATGTACGCTGTACATCTAGACTAGATGTACATCAGCTCGGCACGCTGTACATCTAGACTAGATGTACGCTGTACATCTAGACTAGATGTACGCTGTACATCTAGACTAGATGTACATCAGCTCGGCACGCTGTACATCTAGACTAGATGTACGCTGTACATCTAGACTACGCTGTACATCTAGACTAGATGTACATCAGCTCGGCACGCTGTACATCTAGACTAGATGTACGCTGTACATCTAGACTAGATGTACATCAGCTCGGCACGCTGTACATCTAGACTAGATGTACGCTGTACATCTAGACTAGATGTACATCAGCTCGGCACGCTGTACATCTAGACTAGATGTACGCTGTACATCTAGACTAGATGTACATCAGCTCGGCACGCTGTACATCTAGACTAGATGTACGCTGTACATCTAGACTAGATGTACGCTGTACATCTAGACTAGATGTACATCAGCTCGGCACGCTGTACATCTAGACTAGATGTACGCTGTACATCTAGACTAGATGTACATCAGCTCGGCACGCTGTACATCTAGACTAGATGTACGCTGTACATCTAGACTAGATGTACATCAGCTCGGCACGCTGTACATCTAGACTAGATGTACGCTGTACATCTAGACTAGATGTACATCAGCTCGGCACGCTGTACATCTAGACTAGATGTACGCTGTACATCTAGACTAGATGTACATCAGCTCGGCACGCTGTACATCTAGACTAGATGTACGCTGTACATCTAGACTAGATGTACATCAGCTCGGCACGCTGTACATCTAGACTAGATGTACGCTGTACATCTAGACTAGATGTACGCTGTACATCTAGACTAGATGTACGCTGTACATCTAGACTAGATGTACATCAGCTCGGCACGCTGTACATCTAGACTAGATGTACGCTGTACATCTAGACTAGATGTACGCTGTACATCTAGACTAGATGTACATCAGCTCGGCACGCTGTACATCTAGACTAGATGTACCTGTACATCTAGACTAGATGTACGCTGTACATCTAGACTAGATGTACATCAGCTCGGCACGCTGTACATCTAGACTAGATGTACGCTGTACATCTAGACTAGATGTACGCTGTACATCTAGACTAGATGTACATCAGCTCGGCACGCTGTACATCTAGACTAGATGTACGCTGTACATCTAGACTAGATGTACGCTGTACATCTAGACTAGATGTACGCTGTACATCTAGACTAGATGTACATCAGCTCGGCACGCTGTACATCTAGACTAGATGTACGCTGTACATCTAGACTAGATGTACATCAGCTCGGCACGCTGTACATCTAGACTAGATGTACGCTGTACATCTAGACTAGATGTACATCAGCTCGGCACGCTGTACATCTAGACTAGATGTACGCTGTACATCTAGACTAGATGTACATCAGCTCGGCACGCTGTACATCTAGACTAGATGTACGCTGTACATCTAGACTAGATGTACATCAGCTCGGCACGCTGTACATCTAGACTAGATGTACGCTGTACATCTAGACTAGATGTACATCAGCTCGGCACGCTGTACATCTAGACTAGATGTACGCTGTACATCTAGACTAGATGTACGCTGTACATCTAGACTAGATGTACATCAGCTCGGCACGCTGTACATCTAGACTAGATGTACGCTGTACATCTAGACTAGATGTACATCAGCTCGGCACGCTGTACATCTAGACTAGATGTACGCTGTACATCTAGACTAGATGTACATCAGCTCGGCACGCTGTACATCTAGACTAGATGTACGCTGTACATCTAGACTAGATGTACAACCTCCACGCTGTACATCTAGACTAGATGTACGCTGTACATCTAGACTAGATGTACATCAGCTCGGCACGCTGTACATCTAGACTAGATGTACGCTGTACATCTAGACTAGATGTACATCAGCTCGGCACGCTGTACATCTAGACTAGATGTACGCTGTACATCTAGACTAGATGTACATCAGCTCGGCACGCTGTACATCTAGACTAGATGTACGCTGTACATCTAGACTAGATGTACGCTGTACATCTAGACTAGATGTACGCTGTACATCTAGACTAGATGTACATCAGCTCGGCACGCTGTACATCTAGACTAGATGTACGCTGTACATCTAGACTAGATGTACATCAGCTCGGCACGCTGTACATCTAGACTAGATGTACGCTGTACATCTAGACTAGATGTACGCTGTACATCTAGACTAGATGTACATCAGCTCGGCACGCTGTACATCTAGACTAGATGTACGCTGTACATCTAGACTAGATGTACGCTGTACATCTAGACTAGATGTACAACAGCTCGGCACGCTGTACATCTAGACTAGATGTACGCTGTACATCTAGACTAGATGTACGCTGTACATCTAGACTAGATGTACATCAGCTCGGCACGCTGTACATCTAGACTAGATGTACGCTGTACATCTAGACTAGATGTACATCAGGCTCGGCACGCTGTACATCTAGACTAGATGTACGCTGTACATCTAGACTAGATGTACATCAGCTCGGCACGCTGTACATCTAGACTAGATGTACGCTGTACATCTAGACTAGATGTACGCTGTACATCTAGACTAGATGTACATCAGCTCGGCACGCTGTACATCTAGACTAGATGTACGCTGTACATCTAGACTAGATGTACATCAGCTCGGCACGCTGTACATCTAGACTAGATGTACGCTGTACATCTAGACTAGATGTACATCAGCTCGGCACGCTGTACATCTAGACTAGATGTACGCTGTACATCTAGACTAGATGTACATCAGCTCGGCACGCTGTACATCTAGACTAGATGTACGCTGTACATCTAGACTAGATGTACATCAGCTCGGCACGCTGCACATCTAGACTAGATGTACGCTGTACATCTAGACTAGATGTACATCAGCTCGGCACGCTGCACATCTAGACTAGATGTACGCTGTACATCTAGACTAGATGTACATCAGCTCGGCACGCTGCACATCTAGACTAGATGTACGCTGTACATCTAGACTAGATGTACATCAGCTCGGCACGCTGCACATCTAGACTAGATGTACGCTGTACATCTAGACTAGATGTACATCAGCTCGGCACGCTGCACATCTAGACTAGATGTACGCTGTACATCTAGACTAGATGTACATCAGCTCGGCACGCTGCACATCTAGACTAGATGTACGCTGTACATCTAGACTAGATGTACATCAGCTCGGCACGCTGCACATCTAGACTAGATGTACGCTGTACATCTAGACTAGATGTACATCAGCTCGGCACGCTGCACATCTAGACTAGATGTACGCTGTACATCTAGACTAGATGTACATCAGCTCGGCACGCTGCACATCTAGACTAGATGTACGCTGTACATCTAGACTAGATGTACATCAGCTCGGCACGCTGCACATCTAGACTAGATGTACGCTGTACATCTAGACTAGATGTACATCAGCTCGGCACGCTGCACATCTAGACTAGATGTACGCTGTACATCTAGACTAGATGTACGCTGTACATCTAGACTAGATGTACATCAGCTCGGCACGCTGTACATCTAGACTAGATGTACGCTGTACATCTAGACTAGATGTACATCAGCTCGGCACGCTGTACATCTAGACTAGATGTACGCTGTACATCTAGACTAGATGTACACCAGCTCGGCACGCTGTACATCTAGACTAGATGTACGCTGTACATCAGCTCGGCACGCTGTACATCTAGACTAGATGTACGCTGTACATCTAGACTAGATGTACATCGGCTCGGCACGCTGTACATCTAGACTAGATGTACGCTGTACATCTAGACTAGATGTACATCGGCTCGGCACGCTGTACATCTAGACTAGATGTACGCTGTACATCTAGACTAGATGTACATCGGCTCGGCACGCTGTACATCTAGACTAGATGTACGCTGTACATCTAGACTAGATGTACATAGGCTCGGCACGCTGTACATCTAGACTAGATGTACGCTGTACATCTAGACTAGATGTACATCGGCTCGGCACGCTGTACATCTAGACTAGATGTACGCTGTACATCTAGACTAGATGTACATCGGCTCGGCACGCTGTACATCTAGACTAGATGTACGCTGTACATCTAGACTAGATGTACATCGGCTCGGCACGCTGTACATCTAGACTAGATGTACGCTGTACATCTAGACTAGATGTACATCGGCTCGGCACGCTGTACATCTAGACTAGATGTACGCTGTACATCTAGACTAGATGTACATCAGCTCGGCACGCTGTACATCTAGACTAGATGTACGCTGTACATCTAGACTAGATGTACGCTGTACATCTAGACAGACTAGATGTACATCAGCTCGGCACGCTGTACATCTAGACTAGATGTACGCTGTACATCTAGACTAGATGTACATCAGCTCGGCACGCTGTACATCTAGACTAGATGTACGCTGTACATCTAGACTAGATGTACGCTGTACATCTAGACTAGATGTACGCTGTACATCTAGACTAGATGTACGCTGTACATCTAGACTAGATGTACATCAGCTCGGCACGCTGTACATCTAGACTAGATGTACGCTGTACATCTAGACTAGATGTACATCAGCTCGGCACGCTGTACATCTAGACTAGATGTACGCTGTACATCTAGACTAGATGTACATCAGCTCGGCACGCTGTACATCTAGACTAGATGTACGCTGTACATCTAGACTAGATGTACATCAGCTCGGCACGCTGTACATCTAGACTAGATGTACGCTGTACATCTAGACTAGATGTACATCAGCTCGGCACGCTGTACATCTAGACTAGATGTACGCTGTACATCTAGACTAGATGTACATCAGCTCGGCACGCTGTACATCTAGACTAGATGTACGCTGTACATCTAGACTAGATGTACATCAGCTCGGCACGCTGTACATCTAGACTAGATGTACGCTGTACATCTAGACTAGATGTACATCAGCTCGGCACGCTGTACATCTAGACTAGATGTACGCTGTACATCTAGACTAGATGTACATCAGCTCGGCACGCTGTACATCTAGACTAGATGTACGCTGTACATCTAGACTAGATGTACATCAGCTCGGCACGCTGTACATCTAGACTAGATGTACGCTGTACATCTAGACTAGATGTACATCAGCTCGGCACGCTGTACATCTAGACTAGATGTACGCTGTACATCTAGACTAGATGTACATCAGCTCGGCACGCTGTACATCTAGTCTAGATGTACGCTGTACATCTAGACTAGATGTACGCTGTACATCTAGACTAGATGTACGCTGTACATCTAGACTAGATGTACATCAGCTCGGCACGCTGTACATCTAGACTAGATGTACGCTGTACATCTAGACTAGATGTACGCTGTACATCTAGACTAGATGTACATCAGCTCGGCACGCTGTACATCTAGACTAGATGTACGCTGTACATCTAGACTAGATGTACATCAGCTCGGCACGCTGTACATCTAGACTAGATGTACGCTGTACATCTAGACTAGATGTACATCAGCTCGGCACGCTGTACATCTAGACTAGATGTACGCTGTACATCTAGACTAGATGTACATCAGCTCGGCACGCTGTACATCTAGACTAGATGTACGCTGTACATCTAGACTAGATGTACATCAGCTCGGCACGCTGTACATCTAGACTAGATGTACGCTGTACATCTAGACTAGATGTACATCAGCTCGGCACGCTGTACATCTAGACTAGATGTACGCTGTACATCTAGACTAGATGTACATCAGCTCGGCACGCTGTACATCTAGACTAGATGTACGCTGTACATCTAGACTAGATGTACATCAGCTCGGCACGCTGTACATCTAGACTAGATGTACGCTGTACATCTAGACTAGATGTACATCAGCTCGGCACGCTGTACATCTAGACTAGATGTACGCTGTACATCTAGACTAGATGTACGCTGTACATCTAGACTAGATGTACATCAGCTCGGCACGCTGTACATCTAGACTAGATGTACGCTGTACATCTAGACTAGATGTACATCAGCTCGGCACGCTGTACATCTAGACTAGATGTACGCTGTACATCTAGACTAGATGTACATCAGCTCGGCACGCTGTACATCTAGACTAGATGTACGCTGTACATCTAGACTAGATGTACATCAGCTCGGCATGCTGTACATCTAGACTAGATGTACGCTGTATATCTAGACTAGATGTACATCAGCTCGGCACGCTGTACATCTAGACGACTAGATGTACATCAGCTCGGCACGCTGTACATCTAGACTAGATGTACGCTGTACATCTAGACTAGATGTACATCAGCTCGGCAAGCTGTACATCTAGACTAGATGTACGCTGTACATCTAGACTAGATGTACATCAGCTCGGCACGCTGTACATCTAGACTAGATGTACGCTGTACATCTAGACTAGATGTACATCAGCTCGGCACGCTGTACATCTAGACTAGATGTACGCTGTACATCTAGACTAGATGTACATCAGCTCGGCACGCTGTACATCTAGACTAGATGTACGCTGTACATCTAGACTAGATGTACATCAGCTCGGCACGCTGTACATCTAGACTAGATGTACGCTGTACATCTAGACTAGATGTACATCAGCTCGGCACGCTGTACATCTAGACTAGATGTACGCTGTACATCTAGACTAGATGTACATCAGCTCGGCACGCTGTACATCTAGACTAGATGTACGCTGTACATCTAGACTAGATGTACGCTGTACATCTAGACTAGATGTACGCTGTACATCTAGACTAGATGTACATCAGCTCGGCACGCTGTAGATCTAGACTAGATGTACGCTGTACATCTAGACTAGATGTACGCTGTACATCTAGACTAGATGTACATCAGCTCGGCACGCTGTACATCTAGACTAGATGTACGCTGTACATCTAGACTAGATGTACATCAGCTCGGCACGCTGTACATCTAGACTAGATGTACGCTGTACATCTAGACCAGATGTACGCTGTACATCTAGACCAGATGTACATCAGCTCGGCACGCTGTACATCTAGACCAGATGTACGCTGTACATCTAGACTAGATGTACATCAGCTCGGCACGCTGTACATCTAGACCAGATGTACGCTGCACATCTAGACTAGATGTACATCAGCTCGGCACGCTGTACATCTAGACCAGATGTACGCTGCACATCTAGACTAGATGTACATCAGCTCGGCACGCTGTACATCTAGACCAGATGTACGCTGCACATCTAGACTAGATGTACATCAGCTCGGCACGCTGTACATCTAGACCAGATGTACGCTGCACATCTAGACTAGATGTACATCAGCTCGGCACGCTGTACATCTAGACCAGATGTACGCTGCACATCTAGACTAGATGTACATCAGCTCGGCACGCTGTACATCTAGACCAGATGTACGCTGCACATCTAGACTAGATGTACATCAGCTCGGCACGCTGTACATCTAGACCAGATGTACGCTGCACATCTAGACTAGATGTACATCAGCTCGGCACGCTGTACATCTAGACCAGATGTACGCTGCACATCTAGACTAGATGTACATCAGCTCGGCACGCTGTACATCTAGACCAGATGTACGCTGCACATCTAGACTAGATGTACATCAGCTCGGCACGCTGTACATCTAGACCAGATGTACGCTGCACATCTAGACTAGATGTACATCAGCTCGGCACGCTGTACATCTAGACCAGATGTACGCTGCACATCTAGACTAGATGTACATCAGCTCGGCACGCTGTACATCTAGACCAGATGTACGCTGCACATCTAGACTAGATGTACATCAGCTCGGCACGCTGTACATCTAGACCAGATGTACGCTGCACATCTAGACTAGATGTACATCAGCTCGGCACGCTGTACATCTAGACCAGATGTACGCTGCACATCTAGACTAGATGTACATCAGCTCGGCACGCTGTACATCTAGACCAGATGTACGCTGCACATCTAGACTAGATGTACATCAGCTCGGCACGCTGTACATCTAGACCAGATGTACGCTGCACATCTAGACTAGATGTACATCAGCTCGGCACGCTGTACATCTAGACCAGATGTACGCTGTACATCTAGACCAGATGTACGCTGCACATCTAGACTAGATGTACGCTGTACATCTAGACTAGATGTACATCAGCTCGGCACGCTGTACATCTAGACTAGATGTACGCTGTACATCTAGACTAGATGTACGCTGTACATCTAGACTAGATGTACATCAGCTCGGCACGCTGTACATCTAGACTAGATGTACGCTGTACATCTAGACTAGATGTACGCTGTACATCTAGACTAGATGTACATCAGCTCGGCACGCTGTACATCTAGACTAGATGTACGCTGTACATCTAGACTAGATGTACATCAGCTCGGCACGCTGTACATCTAGACTAGATGTACGCTGTACATCTAGACTAGATGTACATCAGCTCGGCACGCTGTACATCTAGACTAGATGTACGCTGTACATCTAGACTAGATGTACATCAGCTCGGCACGCTGTACATCTAGACTAGATGTACGCTGTACATCTAGACTAGATGTACATCAGCTCGGCACGCTGTACATCTAGACTAGATGTACGCTGTACATCTAGACTAGATGTACATCAGCTCGGCACGCTGTACATCTAGACTAGATGTACGCTGTACATCTAGACTAGATGTACATCAGCTCGGCACGCTGTACATCTAGACTAGATGTACGCTGTACATCTAGACTAGATGTACATCAGCTCGGCACGCTGTACATCTAGACTAGATGTACGCTGTACATCTAGTCTAGATGTACATCAGCTCGGCACGCTGTACATCTAGACTAGATGTACGCTGTACATCTAGACTAGATGTACATCAGCTCGGCACGCTGTACATCTAGACTAGATGTACGCTGTACATCTAGACTAGATGTACATCAGCTCGGCACGCTGTACATCTAGACTAGATGTACGCTGTACATCTAGACTAGATGTACATCAGCTCGGCACGCTGTACATCTAGACTAGATGTACGCTGTACATCTAGACTAGATGTACGCTGTACATCTAGACTAGATGTACATCAGCTCGGCACGCTGTACATCTAGACTAGATGTACGCTGTACATCTAGACTAGATGTACGCTGTACATCTAGACTAGATGTACATCAGCTCGGCACGCTGTACATCTAGACTAGATGTACGCTGTACATCTAGACTAGATGTACATCAGCTCGGCACGCTGTACATCTAGACTAGATGTACGCTGTACATCTAGACTAGATGTACGCTGTACATCTAGACTAGATGTACATCAGCTCGGCACGCTGTACATCTAGACTAGATGTACGCTGTACATCTAGACTAGATGTACGCTGTACATCTAGACTAGATGTACATCAGCTCGGCACGCTGTACATCTAGACTAGATGTACGCTGTACATCTAGACTAGATGTACATCAGCTCGGCACGCTGTACATCTAGACTAGATGTACGCTGTACATCTAGACTAGATGTACGCTGTACATCTAGACTAGATGTACATCAGCTCGGCACGCTGTACATCTAGACTAGATGTACATCAGCTCGGCACGCTGTACATCTAGACTAGATGTACGCTGTACATCTAGACTAGATGTACATCAGCTCGGCACGCTGTACATCTAGACTAGATGTACGCTGTACATCTAGACTAGATGTACATCAGCTCGGCACGCTGTACATCTAGACTAGATGTACATCAGCTCGGCACGCTGAGATATTTATACACAAGAGTGTACATCATTTATACACAAGAGTGTACATCTCTGTGTATAAATATGAGATATTTATACACAAGAGTGTACATCTCTGTGTATAAATATGAGATATTTATACACAAGAGTGTACATCTCTGTGTGTAAATATGAGATATTTATACACAAGAGTGTACATCTCTGTGTATAAAAATATGAGATATTTATACACAAGAGTGTACATCTCTGATATTTATACACAAGAGTGTACATCTCTGTGTATCAATACAAGAGTGTACCGCTCTGTGTGTCAATATGAGATGTTTATACACAAGAGTGTACCGCTCTGTGTATCAATATGAGATGTTTATACACAAGAGTGTACCGCTCTGTGTATCAATATGAGATGTTTATACACAAGAGTGTACCGCTCTGTGTATCAAAATGAGATGTTTATACACAAGAGTGTACCGCTCTGTGTATCAAAATGAGATGTTCATACACAGGAGGAGCGTACCGCTCTGTGTATCAAAATGAGATGTTTATACACAGGAGGAGCGTACCACTCTGTGTATCAATATGAGATGTTCATACACAGGAGGAGCGTACCGCTCTGTGTATCAAAATGAGATGTTCATACACAGGAGGAGCGTACCGCTCTGTGTATCAAAATGAGATGTTCATACACAGGAGGAGCGTACCGCTCTGAGTATCAATATGAGATGTTCATACACAGGAGGAGTGCACCCTCCTCTCCGAGTATCAATATGAGATGTTCTTACACAGGAGGAGTGCACCCTCCTCTCCGAGTATTAATATGAGATGTTCTTACACAGGAGGAGTGCACCCTCCTCTCCGAGTATCAATATGAGATGTTCATACACAGGAGGAGTGCACCCTCCTCTCCGAGTATCAATATGAGATGTTCATACACAGGAGGAGTGCACCCTCCTCTCCGAGTATCAATATGAGATGTTCATACACAGGAGGAGTGCACCCTCCTCTCCGAGTATCAATATGAGATGTTCATACACAGGAGGAGTGCACCCTCCTCTCCGAGTATCAATATGAGATGTTCATACACAGGAGGAGTGCACCCTCCTCTCCGAGTATCAATATGAGCTGTTCATACACAGGAGGAGTGCACCCTCCTCTCCGAGTATCAATATGAGATACTCATACAAAGGAGGAGTGCACCCTCGTCTCCGACTATCAACATGAGATACTCATACACAGGAGGAGTGCACCCTCGTCTCCGAGTATCAACATGAGATACTCATACACAGGAGGAGTGCACCCTCCTCTCCGAGTATCAACATGAGATACTCATACACAGGAGGAGTGCACCCTCCTCTCCGAGTATCAACATGAGATACTCATACACAGGAGGAGTGCACCCTCCTCTCCGAGTATCAACATGAGATACTCATACACAGGAGGAGTGCACCCTCCTCTCCGAGTATCAACATGAGATACTCATACACAGGAGGAGTGCACCCTCCTCTCCGAGTATCAATATGAGATACTCATACACTGGAGGAGTATACCTCTCTGAGTATCAATATGAGATACTCATACACAGGAGGAGTGTACCTCTCTGTGTATAAATATGAGATACTCATACACAGGAGGAGTGTACCTCTCTGTGTATAAATATGAGATACTCATACACAGGAGGAGTGTACACTCCTCTCTGTGTATAAATATGAGATACTCATACACAGGAGGAGTGTACACTCCTCTCTGTGTATAAATATGAGATACTCATACACAGGAGGAGTGTACACTCCTCTCTGTGTATAAATATGAGATACTCATACACAGGAGGAGTGTACACTCCTCTCTGTGTATAAATATGAGATACTCATACACAGGAGGAGTGTACACTCCTCTCTGTGTATAAATATGAGATACTCATACACAAGAGGAGTGTACCTCTCTGTGTATAAATATGAGATATTCATACACAAGAGGAGTGTTCTTCTCTGTGTATAAATATGAGAGGAGGGTACCCTCCTCTCTGTGTATAAATATGAGATATTTATACACAAGAGTGTACATCTCTGATATTTATACACAAAAGGACTGTACCTTTCTGTGTATAAATATGAGATATTTATACACAAGGGGAGTGTACCTCTCTGTGTATAAATATGAGATATTTATACACAGGAGGAGTGTACCTCTCTGTGTATAAATATGAGATATTTATACACAGGAGGGGTGTACCTCTCTGTGTATAAATATGAGATATTTATACACAAGAGGAGTGTACCTCTCTGTGTATAAATATGAGATATTTATGCTCTTGTTACTTCCAACTTTGTCCCTTCTAGGACATCTTCTTTGCTGCAAAAAGAGTGATCTTTTAAAAAACAAATATGGCCACCTCACTCACCAACTTAAACACTTCAATATTCCCTCATTGTCTCCAAAATAAAATCAAAATCTCTATGACAGAGGCCTGCATTATCTGGCCTCCAGCAAACTGTCTGCCTTATCTGTCTTTATTCCCTTTTTTCTTGAACTCCCGACCTCAGGTGATCCGCCCACCTTGGCCTCCAAAGTGCTTGGATTACAGGCGTGAGCCACCATGTCCAGCCTTTATTCGCTTTTTTCTAATGCTTTTTTTCTTTTTTTAGTGACTTTGTTTCTGATTTTTAAAAACACTTATTGATTGATTGATTGGTTGATTTTGAGGCAAGGTCTTGCTGTCGTCCAGGCTGGAGTACGGGGCATGATCTCTGCTCACTGCAGCCTCATCCCCCGGGGTTCAAGCAATCCTGCCACCTCAGCCCCCTTGAGTTGCTGGGACTACAAGTTTGTACCACTACGCCTGGCTAATTTTTGTATTTTTTTTGTAGAGACGGAGTTTCACCATGTTTCCCAGGCTGGTCTCGAACTCCTGAGCTCAAGGGATCCTCCCACCTCAGCCCCTCAAGTGCTGGGATTACAGGCATGCACCTCTGCACACGGCCTCTCATCTGTCTTTATCTCTTGAATTATCCTCCAATTTATTGAATTTTCAGTTTCTCGAAAGAACGGATGACTATTTTTGTTTTGCCTCCTAACTTTCACCCAGTCTGTTCTCTCTGCTTTCAACACTCTTCCCCTGCCACACTTAATTCCTACTCATCCTTCAATTCAGACATCTAGAAAGTTTTACCTGACACCTTGGGTCCAGGTTGCTGCCCCTCTTATCTGTTCTGGCATCTCTTATCTCACATCAGAGGAACATAAGAGTGGATACTTTTGAAGATACTTGTTTTTATCTAGCCTCTCTTCTATACTAAGTTCCACGAAAGCAGGACTTTGTTTTCTTCAATATTGTGTGTCCTTAGCTCCTGGCACCTAGTAGGAGTTCAGTAACTATGTGTTCAATAAACAAAGACAAAGTAAAAGCCAAGTTCAGACTGGGCGCTGTGGCTCATGCCTGCAATCCCAGCACTCTGGGGGGCCAAGGTGGGTGGATCGCTTGAGGTCAGGAGTTTGAGACCAGCCTGGCCAACATGGTGGAACCCTATCTCTACTAAAAATACAAAAATTAGCTGGACATGGTGACGCATGCTTGTAATCCCAGCTACTCGGGAGGCTGAGACAGGAGAATCACTCCTACCCAGGAGTCAGAGGTTGCAGTGAGTTGAGATTGTGCCACTACATTCCAGCCTGGGCAACAGAGAGAGACTCCATCTGAAACAAACAAACAAACAAACAAACAAAAAAACACGCAAGTTCAGGTTAATATTTGACTTTTAATCAGGCAAAAACTCTGAATAGATAAATGCCTGTCTCTGGTCAGTTACAGTGCTAAGTCCGGTAAATCCATCTTTAAAACTTCCAAGTTCTCCAAATGATCCAAGCTGGCTGACACCCCAGACATAATCTAGAATAATACACAATGCTGGGCTAAGAGCTGGCTTCTAAACCAAAAGTGGATTATGGAATTGTGGCTTGTAAAAGAAGCAGCAAGTTTTCACACAGTCCCAATTTAAGGAACTGGTGAAAACGTGCGGTTGCTGGAGAAAACTTGGTACACAGACCTCTTGGCTAATGTAATAAACTTTGATGTGAACAGATTACAATTGACACCTGCTACTGCTAAGTGTCCAGGGCTCTATCTGCTTCTTTCAAGCAGCCGAATCTGCCTTTTATCCATTATGTCTCTATTCCCCAAGGAAGTGAGATAAAAGCCAATATAAGTTTCCAGAGGCTTTGTTTTCTTCTGCCAAAAGTCTGTAATTTATCACTGGACTGTCAATAACAATATTGAAGATGGGTAATTGCATTTGAAACCAGCTATAACAAGAACAAACGTCACCATCACAGATTGTATGGTGTGTAATGAGGAAATAAAGTTGTGACATATGTGGGGTAAGGCAGAATAGATAAAATGTTTCTCTTTGGTGGCCCAAGTGTATGTTTTGCTTGGAATTACAGGAATAAATCTAACCAATATCGGTCTGTAAAAAAGTTTTTAGTGTCACAAAGAAATAAGAAAAGTAAAGACTTTTGTGGAGTGTTTTCCCAAAAGCAAAGTTGTTGTTTTTTTTTTTTTTAATTTTAAGTTTTTATTGTGTGCATCCTTTTTATTGCATTTTATTTTATTTTTTGAGATGGGGTCTTGCTCCCAAGCTGGAGTGCAGTGGTGTGATCTCAGCTCACTGCAGCCTCTACCTCCTGGGTTCAAGTGATTCTCCTCCCTCAGCCTCCTGAGTAGCTGGGATTATAGGCATGTGCCACCACGCCCGGCTAATTTTTTGTATTTTTAGTAGAGATGGAGTTTCGCCATGTTAGCCAGGATGGTCTTGATCTCCTGACCTAGAGATCCGCCCACCTTGGCCTCCCAAAGTGCTGGGATAACAGGCATGAGCCACCGCGCCCGGCCTATGTGCATACTTCTTTAACGTTGACTGACATTTTTAACACGAAATGACATTAAGTCAAAAAGCAAGTAGCAGAAAAATGTGCATAGTATACTAATTAAAAACGAGAGGAGCCAGGTGCAGTGGTTCACGCCTGTAATCCTAGCACTCTGAAAGGCTGAGGCGGGAGGATCTCTTGAGCCCAGGAGTTCAAGACCAGCCTGGGCAACATGGTCAACTTCCATCTCCACAAAAACTTTAAAAAATTAGCCAGGTGTAGTGGCTCATTCCTTTAGTCTTAGCTACTTGGAAGGATGAGGTGAGAGGATCAATTGCTTGAGCCTAGGAGGTCAAGGCTGCCGTGAGCCTGCTTGTGCCTCTGCACTCCAGCCAGGACAACAGAGCAAAACTCTTTCCCAAAAACAAAAAAAGAAAGAGGAAAGAAAAAATGTATTTGTATACGTGTGGAATATTCTTGGAAGGATACACAGAGAAATTTGAATTGAGAACAAGCGTTTCTTCAAAGGAGGGATTGAGTGTCTGCTGGAAAAGAAAGGAATTTCATTGCGTACTTCTTTAAGACTTTTGGGTACACAGTGAAATTCCTTTTAAGAATATGGGTTTCAGCCGGGCCCGGTGGCTCAAGCCTGTAATCCCAGCACTTTGGGAGGCCGAGGCGGGTGGATCACGAGGTTGAGAGATCGAGACCATCCTGGTCAACATGGTGAAACCCCGTCTCTACTAAAAATACAAAAATTAGCTGGGCATGGTGGCACGTGCCTGTAATCCCAGCTACTCAGGAGGCTGAGGCAGGAGAATTGCCTGAACCCAGGAGGCGGAGGTTGCAGTGAGCCGAGATCGCGCCATTGCACTCCAGCCTGGGTAACAAGAGCGAAAACTCTGCCTCAAAAAAAAAAAAAAAAGAATATGGGTTTTAAACCATATGGATGCATTAATTATTCAAAAGATAAGTTAATTAAGATTAATAAGATGAATTAAATAAAATAAGATGAAGTAAAATGGTAATAGGATATGGCAATAGCTTACGTCCTTACTTGGAAAAAATTGACAATTCTCTGTCAGACATCAAAAAAATTAGAAATATTTTAATCTGTAAAATCCTTAAGTCCTAATTTTAAAATAAATGTCTAACACACCAGTATGAAGCAAATACCTTCTTCTCATTTTAGTTAAAGAGGATGCATGTGCCAGTTTGGGCCAAGCTAGGTGGAGCATGCCCTTTGGGAGCTCCAGCACTTTGGGAGAACGAGGCGGGGGGATCACCTGAAATCAGGAGTTTGCAACCAGCCTAACATGGTGAAACCTCATCTTTATTAAATACAAAAATATTAGCTGGGCGTGGTGACACGTGACTGTATTCCAAGCTATTTGGGAGGCCAAGACAGGAGAATCACTTGAACCCTGGAGGCAGAGGTTGCGGTGAGCTGAGATCATGCCACTGCACTCCAGCCTGGGCAACAAAAGCGAAACTCTGTCTCAAAACAAAAAAAAAAAAAGAAGGACATGCATATGTCAGTTTGTCCCATCACTGGTGATGACTTTGACCACATGGTTAAGATGGTGTCAGCCAGTTTTCTCTAAAGTTACTGTTTTATCCTTTGTAAACAATTTGTGTGGAGGCTTTGATGATAAGTAAATATCCTGTCCCACATCAAACTTCCGTCACTACTGTTAGCATCCATTGATGATTGTCTAGACCCATAATTTCTCCATATTCATGGGTTGACATTCGACTGTAGAGAACTTTCCCTTCTGCTTTGTTTACTTATTTCTTTGAATCGGCATAGGGTGTTTGGCCTTACCGTTCCAGGTGAAGGGACCCTAGTCCAGTTAGATAACATAAATATTTGCAGTGTATGTATATTACCCAAGTACATGACTTCACTATTCAATTTGACAAATGCGTTTTGTTACACAAATACAGATTAATAAAGCTTAACTACCCCATCTTTCCCATTATCCCTGCATGTATCTTTGCATTCGTGCAAACAATTGCGAACAAACCATTGGTGGAAGGATGGAAAGACTCCTCTGGCTCACCTACTCCCTTTAAGTATTTCCTTAAGTAAATACCATAAGTAACACAAATACATATTTCACACAATGTAGAGAACAAAGCAAAAATAACAGTTACTTCTCTGAGCACCAAACTAACAGGTATTTTTGTAGGGACTAGAGTATTTGTTTCTTTAGCCAGAATCCACTGATATTTTAGTGTTTTGGTTCTCATTCGTGGTTTCCTTTTGCAATCACCTCTTGAACTTTAAAAAATTCCACTCCAGCCTGGGCAACAGAGTGAGACTGTCTAAAAAAATATAAATAAATACATATTCTGATGCCTGCATGCCACGCTGGGACATTCTGATGTAACTGGTCTGCAGTGGAGCCTGGGCATGGGGATTTTTTAAAGCCCTGATGACTCTAATATGCAGCAGAGTTTCAGAACCCCTTTGTCCTACTCTGACAGTGTCTAGCACAGCGCCTGGCAGAGACTGATGCTCAGAATGAACAAACTGAGGTTCTATTTGTCAAGAAGGAGGAGAGCAGTGTGTTAATCACAAATGCAAACAAACCACAAGCAAGTGTGAGTCAGGCCCTGGACGAAGACAGTGGTCAGGCAATTCCTGCCAAGTAAGTGTGCGAGGGTGACACCCACTTAGTGCAAGTTGTTATTGTTTACATTTTTTCCCTTTATTTTTAGGTATTTATTTTTTGTTGAGACAGGGTCTCACTGTCCCTCATTCTGGAGTGCAGTGGCCCTGTCATGGCTCACTGCAGCCTCAACCTCCTGGCATATACAGTTCTCCCGCCTCAGCCTCCTGAGTAGCTAGGACTACAGGTGTGTGCTATCATGCTTGGCTAATTTTTAAACTTTTTGTGCAGGGGTCGGGGGTGGGGTGGGAGGTGAGGATGTCGGGGTAAGGGATTTCATTATATTGCCCAGGCTGGTCTCAAACTCCTGGGCTCAAGCGATCTTCCTGCCTTGGACTGCAAAAGTGCTGGGATTACAGGCATGAGCCACCCCACCTGGCCAAGTTTCTATCTTGACTAACTAGAAAAGGTGTCATCCTTGAAATGCAGGTACTGTCCAGCCAAATTCCAAAGCCCTCTGAAGATCCAAGTTCACTAAGAAGTTCAGAGGTGCCAGGCAGAGTCTTGTTTGTGCAAATGAGGCAGAGGATGACAAGGCACGGTGGGCACTTCGAGCTTTGGCCCAAGTCTGGTCGGCTTGAGAGTCAACCTAGGAGCCTCTCTCTGCTCCAAATGGCAGTGTGGCAGCTCTTCCCGCGTAGGGAACAAGCGTGTAGGGAGCACCACGACGAGCTGGTCGGGTCTGCTCCACCCGTGAGGATAGAGTGCAGCCTCCACCGGGAACCAGGGGCGCGAGTCGCTGCTCAGTGGCCCTGGCCTGCACGTGGCGCGGCGGGAGCAGCTGTCCAGGGTCGCTGCGCCGGGGGAGTGAGGACTACATGTCCCGACGTGCCTCGGGCAGGGTGGGGCGGCGCCGGAGCCGGGCTGGGAGGCCGGCTAGGGCCAGGCGTGCGCAGTGGTTCTTGGGAGTGGCGGAGCGGGTCCTGCCCGGCTGTCAGCTGTGGCCCCCGGCGCCGGGCAGGGGTGGCCGCGACCATTGGCGGAGAGGCGCACGGGGCGGGGCCGGCCCCAGCCGCTGCGGGCAAGGCTGAGCAGGCGAAGGTGGGCAACTGGCCAGGGAAGCGCGGTCCGGGCGGCTACATTCGGCCTGGCCATGGCAGCGGCGCCCCTGAAAGTGTGCATCGTGGGCTCGGGGAACTGGTGAGCGGCGGCGGGTTGGAGGCGGGGGCTCCGCCTCCAGGAAGCGCCTCTCCGGGGCGGAGAGGGCTGCGCGCCCCGTGCCGCGGCGTGGGCACCGGGCGCTGCGCGCAGGGAGGCGGGGTGGGCGACCTCGCTGCGGGGCTGGACACCGCGCGCCCGAGGAGGCCGCACCGGGGCACTCGTTCGGGAGGCGCTGGGCCCGCCTGCGCGCGGGGTACAGCGCGGAGAGAGGGCAGCCAGCACACGCGGGCACCTGTCTGCGCCCTCGTTACTGAGCGCACCGAAGCCACCTGCTCGCCACGCCCGGGTGTTTTGCACGACATCCTGAGGGCGCACTCCGTTCTCCACGGGGGATCTCCTGGGTCAAGGAATTGGAAGAGGCTCGAGCATTCTTACTACAGTTTCGGTGTTGATGAAACCGAGGCGGAGAAGGCTAAAGGGCTCTTGCTGCCCAGGTCACGGGCGGGGCAGGCTCTGTCCTTCAAGGTGCCTGTCTCGCCCCCGCTTCTGATAGGTCCACTATCTTAGGCGCGTCGTATCAGGAAGAAAATCCAAGTTTCAACAGGCCGCGCCCCCTGAGGCGTTGAGAATTCTTCCTTGCTGAGGTGTTTGCGAAGCGTTGGTCCCCTTGGGGCCTTATTTGACTTAAACATTTTGTAAAGCACTTTAGAAATGTCAGTTCTTCTAGTACCCTTAATCAAACATACGTCGTGGGTGAATATAGACGTGGGGGTGTGAAGGGGAAAGGAAGCAAAGGCTTGGTGTTTCCAAGCCTGTTTTCATTGCTGTACACTCTTTCGCCACATTGGAGGGACTGGTGGACAATAGTTAAGAGTGATGACGCCCTTTCAGTGTTCCTGGTCACCGGTTTTTCTGTGGTGTGACAGGCATCAGAAGTGCTGCAGCAGTTGGTCCTGGGTAGTTGGTTTTAGTTTTGCTCTTTCACGACTTGGCTTAGAAAGTACTTATTGGAAGAAACCTTACCTGGTGCTTCACTTTTCCATCCCAGCAAGGCCAGTGGCCTCTGTCTATCCCTCTATTGCTGGCCTGTATCATGGTATTATAAGGATTTATTTGATTATCTGTCTCCAGCGTTTGAGAATGGCATCTACCCTAGTGCCTGGCATATGCCAAGTCAATACCAAGACTTAGTTGCCCAGGCTGGAGTGCAGTGGCGTGATCTTGCCTCACTGTAAACTGCACCTTCCTGAGCCAAGCGATTCTTGTGCCTCATCCACCTGAGTAGCTGAGATTACAGGTGTGAGACACTGCGCCCAGCCTGAAAACTAATTTTTAAAACCATAATCATATTTGATTGAATAACACATTCACATTAACAACCAAGGCCAGGTACAGTGGCTTACACCTGTAATCCCAGAACTCTGGGAGGCTGAGGTGGGCCTAGGAGTCTGAGACCAGCCTGGGCCACATGGCAAAACCCCACCTCTACAAAAAATAAAAATATTAGTTGGGCATGGTGGCACATGCCTGTGGTCCCAGTTCCTTGGAGGGCTAAGGCAGGAGAATCACCTAAGCCTGGGAGGCAGAGGTTGCAGTGAGCCAAAATCAGATCCACCATTGCACTGTAGTCTGTGTGAAGGGAGTGAAACCCTGTCTCAAAAGAACAAAACAAAATTAAAAATTAAAAACAACAACAACAACAACAACAGTCCAGGCACAATGGCTCATGCCTGTAATCCCAGCACTTTGGGAGTCTGAGATGGGCAGATCACAAGGTCAAGAGTTCAAGACCATCCTGGTCAACATGGCAAAACCCTGTCTCTACTAAAAATACACAAATTAGCTGGGCATGATGGTACCTGCCTGTAATCTCAACTACTCAGGAGGCTGAGGGAGGAGAATCGCTTGAACTCTGGAGGCAGAGGTTGCAGGGAGCTGAGATTGCGCCACTGCACTCCAGCCTGGCAACAGAGCAAGACTCCGTCTCAACAAAACAAAACAAAACAAAACCCAAAGAGTGCCCAAAAACAGTGAAACATCTCCCATCCACGTTTATTCCCCCTGAATACCTCCTGGAGGAAAACCAGCGTTATTAATTTCCTCTGTCCTTTCTGGAGGAAGTCCATGCAAGTGAATGCTTACATACATTCCTTTCCCCGTCTACCCTACAGATACTAGGGTATTGCTTACTTTTCTGTGAGCTGCATTTTTCAGTCAACAACAATGTTCTACACAACATTTAATGGAGTTGGTACCTTGCTGCTGCTCGGCTTTGCCAGTTTTAATCTCAAGATGACTTGAATGCAATACCAGCTTCCCTATTGGCCATGCCATTCGAAAAGCACCCATTTAGCGGATGATTTTTTAACATTAGTTTTCTATTTTGTGACATTCCACAGATAACAGCCCCTCTTCCTAATTTACAAGTAGCACAGCTCTGCCATGCTGGATCTGGGCCTGCAGCAAGAGCAGTGAGGTGAACCTCCTGCCCCCTCTGCCAGGATTTGGCTGCCTGCCCTTGGCTGCTTCGTTCTGATGTACTTGACTGTTTCCTTGGCCCACTCCAGCCCGGGGAAATGGAGAAGAACTTGGCCAGTGACACTGAAGCAGAGCAATTGAGAAATGGTTCGGGCCGGCTGCCTGGCTTCATTAACTATGGGATCAGACGGGAACAGTGGTTGGCTTCTCTGCCACTGCCTTGGGTACAGAGATACTCCAGTCCTAGAGAGAGGATCACGACCTCTCCAGAGGGATTCAGAAACTCAGGAATTGAAAATTACATGGAGAAGCCCCAGAGGGGTGTTCAGCGCTTGTCACTAGACGTTTGAGTGTTGCCCGGTATAGATACTATGGTCTAACCAGGGATGCAGACACGGTCCCTGCCCTTGAACAACTTCCCTTCAGGAACAAGATCAGTAAGGGGTGGAAAGTAAGACCAAAGGAAATGCCAAGTGGAATGGAGTAACTGCTCGGTTACATTTTAAATTGTGTTTCTTTTCTTTTCTTTCCTTTTATTTATTTATTTTTATTTTTATTTTTTTTGAGACAGAGTCTTACTCTTGTTGCCCAGGCTGGAGTACAATGGTGCCATCTCGGCTCACTGCAGCCTCCACCTCCCGGGTTCAAGAGATTCTCCTGCCTCAGTCTCCCAAGTAGCGGGGATTACAGGCACCTTGCCACCACACCAGGCTAATCTTATTTGTAGTTTTAGTAGAGACGGAGTTTCACCATGTTGGCCAGGCTCGTCTCAAACTCCTGACCTCAGGTGAGCCACCCACCTCGGCCTCCCAAAGTGCTAGGATTACGTGCGTGAGCCATCACCCCAGCCTTAAATTTTGTTTTTTAAAGTGTGGTCCAAAAACTACCCGTGTCAGAATTAACACTGAAACTAGACTTGCTTAATCATGTCTCCTGAGAATGAGATTTTTTTTTTCTTAAGGAACTTCAGCCTTTTGCCAATTTTAATATGGATCACCAAGAGGTAGACCTACACTTCCAGATTTGGTTCTTACCTCAGGAATGTCAAGTTGCTTAAGCAATATTTATACTTGGAACTTTAAGGCAGTTTAGCCTGCTTGTGTAAATAATGGTATTTGTCACATATAAGCTCATAGCTAAAAGGTAGCCAGAACTGTCACATGGAGAGCCTCTCCTAAGTCACCTGTCATCAGTTGCAATACAGTTACCAGAATATTAAATCTAGCTGGCTTGCCAGAGAGCTTCAGCCAGGAAGAACCTGGGCAGGAAAGTAAATGTGTTGTATAACATGCCCTTGTCCTGTCCTTTGGTGAACCTCATTTTCTCTGTACAGATCAGAGGGAGGAGGCCAGAGGAGGGGCCCTCAGGCATCCAGCTGAGCCTTGCTGCGCTGCCCACTGCCTCGGGTGCGGGGAGGGACTTCCTAACCTGCATGACTTTTCCTGGCCTTTGACTTTGACTTGGAAAAACAATAAAAGCTTTTTAGATTCCTTCAAAGATGAAACAGAGTTTCTTTTCTTTCTTTTTTTCTTTTCTTTTCTTTTCTTTCTTTTTTTTTTTTTTTTTTTTTTGTTATTGTTGTTGAGATAAGAGTCAGCTCTGTCACCCAGGCTGGAGTGCAGTGGTGCCATCTTAGCTCAGTGCAACCTCCATCTCCTGGGTTCAAGCGATTCTCATGCCTCACCCTCCTGAGTAGCTGGGATTACAGGCGGGCACCACCACTCCTGGGTAATTTTTGTATTTTTAGTAAAGACAGGGTTTTGCCATGTTGGCCAGGCTGGTCTTGAACTCCTGGCATCAAGTGGTCTGCCTGCCGCGGCCTTCCAAAGTGCTGGGATTACAGGCAGATGTGGAGAAATGTTACGTTTATGAATATAGATGTTGAGAAATGGTAAGTTTATGAATACCGATGAATACTGAGCGTATGTTAGAATATATTGTTTGCTAGGAAGAATGATGGCAAGGAAAACCTAGTTGACTGCCTCCCCCAAGTAGAAAACTACTTGCGGTATTCCAAAGTGGCAGGACAATGTATAAATATCATATACCAGATAAAACAATTCTTTGAGATAGCTGACCCTGCCCCCATAGCTCCCTCGTGAAGAATACCTTTCGGCTTGTTTGTAATCAGTGGTAAGCAGATAGTAGCTGCCTACTTGGTAGGTTTTTGTGTTATGAGAAAATACAGAATACCTGTTTGTTAATCACCTGTTCAGAGAGAATAAATACGTGGATCAGAATCTGCTTGGGGCCTTCAGCCTGGAATGCCGTCAGCCCTGAGGCTATGAGTTCGGAAGGCTGCTGGCCCTCTGGGTAGACCGGCTTTTCCGTTTTATCTGGGTGTCTGCTTCTCATCTTCTTCAGCGCCACCTGGATGGGGGTCTGTCTGGCAGAGCTGGTACTCGATAGGCATAAGCCACCATGCCTGGCCCAAAGTTTCTTTCTGTTAACCAGCACCTTGGGTAGATCACCCAGACAGTTCAAAATACAGTTCTAGAGTTAAAACTTCAGTACTGTATTTATAGGCAAACCCCTGCGATAGGAAGCATACGTCCAGAAACACATCCTAAATTTCCTTTGGAGGCGGGGTAGTGCAGTAGTATAAGAAAGAGCTTGGGAATCTGACTGCCTAGGTTTCTGCCTGGGTCCCCCACTTGGCGGCTCTGAGGCCTTGGGAAAGTGCTTCTCTCTAAGAATCATATATTGGTACCTGCTCTCTGGGATTATGGTGAGGATTAAGTGAAATGTTCTGGGAGAGTGCATGGTGACTGGCACGAAATAAATGACAGTTGCTGTTATTAGTTTCATCATCCTGGATCAGAGCTGTCATTAAGTCACAAAATGGACCGGGTTGGGGTTTGGCCAAGGGGTAGAGAAACAAGATGGGGGAGAAGGCAGGAGACGAGCAGAGTGGCTGATAGGCAGCTGGAGGAGAGTCCTTGGGAGTTGCCTGTCTCTTGCCCTTGTTTTCACATCACCCCACAGCCTGACGTTTTCTCTGAGACTGAAGGTCAGGGAGAGCTTTGGCCCACTTTGCACTGATGACCGAAGCTGGACCTGTGACTCTGTCTTTTTTTTTTTTTTTTTTTAGTTGGGTGCAGGATCCTGGCTGTTCGTCCGCCCTGGGCTCCCTTTTGTCTGTGCTACTCAGTTTCCGTTGTGATGCTCACCACACAGAGAGCTCAGAGACAATTTGAGTGACTATAAGTTAGCTCCTTTATAGTCAGAAATAATCCTTCCCTGAGGACAGTCGCTCAGACACACTTCTGCCTTGGAAGTTGGAGTGCGAGTTGATAGGGTGGACTGGAGTTGAACTGGAAAGAGGATCAGAGTTCTCTCGTGGACTAAGATGAGAAAGTTTGTATAGTTTTTTTAAAAGTAATATTTAATCACCTGCTTCCTTCATCTCCCCTACCTGCTCAGTATACAAATCATGAGTGTGGCCGGGTGCAGTGGCTCATGCCTGTAATCTCAACACTTTGGGAGGCTGAGGTGGAAGAATCATTTGAGCCCCATAGTTTGAGTGAAGCCTGAGAAACATAGCAAGACCCTGTCTCTGAATTTAAAAAATTTAGAAATTTAATAAAATATAAATAAAATAAAAATTATGGCCAGGCACAGCGGCTCATACCTGTAATCCCAACACTTTGGGAGGCTGAGGCAGGTGGATTGCTTGAACCTAGGAGTTTGAGACCAGCCTAAACAACATAGTGAGACCCTATTTCTAGAAAAAATACAAAAATTAGCTGGGCATGAAGGCATGCACCTGTAGTCCCACCCACTTGGGATGCTAAGGCAGGAGAATCCCTTGAGCCCAGGAGGCCAAGGTTGCAGTGAGCCAAGACGGTGCCTTTGCACTCCAGCCTAGGCGACAAGAGTGAGTCCAACTCAAAACAAATAGAGGAAAAGAAACATAATTTAAAATGTAACAGAGCAGTTGCTCCATTCCATTTGGCATTTCTTCAAAAAATAATAATAATATAATAATGACTACTGTTCTAGGAATGAGTTGAGCGCTTGATTTCTTATCTTCACCTTTCATTTCTTAACCCTCATGTCTTCCATCATTCTTCCATTCCACGTCCTTCTCTCCCTTAGGAGGGATAAGTACAATAATTGATCATTTTCTGTGTTATTTATTTAAACAGTGTAACAGGCCTGTAGGGTACTATTATCATCCCCATGTTAGATGACGTGACTAAGATTTAGAGAAAATTTGCTTAGGTTAACAGTTAATAAAGTGGACTAGACACCCAGATCCTTGTAACCCCAAAGAGCACGTTTCTGTAAATTCTTACCATTTTCAGTGTGAAGCATACTTTACATGAGGACAAATACCATTTTCATAAAAATGTTGAATATCCTCCTAAACAAAAGTCCAATTTTATATTCCCCTTCTGAGAAATAAAATAGAAACAAGGCCTTAAAAATCATCTTACTCAGTTTCCGACCAAAGTAGTCATCCCTTCTCCTGTGTGACAGATGATTATAGTTTACTGTTTTCAAGGCAATTGATCTTAAAATTAATTAGCAGATTGTTAGGAAAATCTTACTTTTTTTTCTTCTTTGTAAATGAAGAAAAATCTTAGAAAAATCTAAGCTAAAGATCTCTCACCTCCAACTTTTACCTATTAATCCCAGAGCAGCACCTGGGTGAGCCTACTCAGAATCTAAGTCATGTCCCTTCGGATAGAAAAGTTACATGTCTCCTAAATCTTGTCTCTGGCGGGCCAAGTAGCATCCCCAAGTCTCTCAGTGGTTGCAGGTAGACAGTGGTTTCTGGGGTCCTCACCATCTGCGTCACCCTTCTCATTTTCCTTTCCTCTTCCCCAACTTGGTGATGTCAGGAACTAAGCTCATTGTGCCAGAAGTGAACTGGGCTCCCGTGAGGCTATGCCGGTGACACTTTGTAGTTATTCTGCTTTGAGGTTCAGTCTCTTCCGCAGCTGGAAGAGAACTGACTCAGTCATCTCTTGCTGCCTACCAGTCTATCCGCAAGCTTTAGTGGCTTCAGACAGGAATCATGTATTAGCTCCTGATTCTGGGGTTCAGCGATTTGGGCTGACTAACCTGGGCAGATTTTCTGCTCATCTAGCCTGGGCTCACTCATATGGCTGTGGTTGGCTGGTGGGTCGGTTGGACACTCCCACCCCACCTTTTTGTTGTTGTTGCCCTTTGCGAGTCTCACTCTGTCATCCGCGCTGGAATGCAGTGGTGTGATCACAACTCATTGTAGCCTCAGCGTCCCAGGCTCGAAGCAGTCCTTCCACCTTAGCTTTTCAAGGAGCTGGGACTAGAGGTGCACACCACCATGCCTGGCTATTTTCAAATTTCTTCATAGAGGTGAGGTCTCACTTGTTGCCCAGGCTAATTTTGAACACCTGGGCTCAAGCGGTCCTCCTGCCTTGGCCTCCCAAAGTATTGGGATTACAGACATGGGCCACTGCACCCAGCCTGGCTGGGACTCTCGGTCCTCCTTCACGTCTGGCAGTGGGCAGGCTTCAGCCAGCATGACAGGAGTGACCAGCCCACATGTCTCTCATCCTTCAGCAGGCTAGCTCAGGCGTCTCCATGTGGTGGTTGGGTTCTAACAAGAGTAAGAGAAGGCAAACCTTCGTGAGCTTAGTAGGCACTCTTGGAGCTGTAGCACAAATGAGGCCACATGCTTTTCTAGTCCATGGGTTCAGGAGATTCATAGTTTCCTAAATCTGTGGCTTTAAATTTTTTGACTTGCAACTAACTGGCATACAGTTTTAAATGATGATGGAAGATACTTCATATTCAACCAGAGACAAATGTTTCACAGTAGCAAGTGTTGCTGTGGGTGACTAACTGTGATCTTTTCTCCTTGTATTTATTTTGTACTTGCATAATCTTCAGTTTGAGAAACACTGTCCTAGGTAGTAAAACAGGTTCTCCTTATCATTACAGTCAGAGTGGTTCTGCGGATGTACATGTATGTCTTGAGAAAACTGTATCCTCAGTGTTTGAATTTTCTCTACCTGGTTTTTCCAGTGCTGAAGAAAGGAAGTGGTTTTCATAGGTCATAGGCAATCAAGAACCAAAGAATTTGTGTTTCTCCAGTCCTGGAGGAGACCTCTAACCCGATAGCCCTAACACTGGCTATCTGGACGGAAATATTCCCAAGATGAAATCAGTAATTCATGTAGCTACCTCACTTTGATGGAAATGGCTTCAAGCTTCTAAACCCCTTTTAGTGTAGGTTGAACTTTTTTTTTTTTTTTTTGAGATGGAGTCTGTCACCCAGGCTGGAGTGCAGTGACACTATCTCGGATCATTGCAACCTCCACCTCCCAGGTTCATGTGATTCTCCTGCCTCAGCCTACCAAGTAGCTGGGACTACAGGTGTGTGCCACCACGCCTAGCTAATATTTTATATTTTTAGTAGAGATGGAATTTCACCATGTTAGCCAGAATGGTCTTGATCTCCTCACCTTGTGATCTGCCCACCTCGGCCTCCCAAAGTGCTGGGATCACAGGCATGAGCCACTGCGCCCAGCCAGGTTGAGCTTTTTTTTTTTTTTTTTTTTCTTTTTTGAGACGGAGTTTCGCTCTTGTTACCCAGGCTGGAGTGCAATGGCGCGATCTCGGCTCACCGCAACCTCCGCCTCCTGGGTTCAGGCAATTCTCCTGCCTCAGCCTCCTGAGTAGCTGGGATTACAGGCACGCCCCACCATGCCCAGCTACTTTTTTGTATTTTTAGTCGAGATGGGGTTTCACCATATTGACCAGGATGGTCTTGATCTCTTGACCTCATGATCCACCCACCTCGGCCTCCCAAAGTGCTGGGATTACAGGCATGAGCCACTGCGCCCAGCCAGGTTGAACTTTTATAACTTTGAGTTTCTTGAGCGGATCCACCTAGTGATGAGAAGTGCCTTTTATAGACTCTGCTCCATGGTTCTCCACTGTGTGGGTTGTCTGCTGCGATTCTGCATGTGCAAATACTTTGACAACTGTAAAATGTTATATAAATGTTAGAAATTATTATGGATAAATTTGCATTATCACATATAATTAAGTGACCATGCATTCACATTTGCCTTGGACTGTGGTTTATACTTGTCCCAGTCTAATTTCAGAGCATTCTCAAAAGGATCTTATTTTAAACAATAAATCTTATGGTAACCTGGTAAACTGAACTCTGTTTAAGTAACATGATTCTGATCTGCACAACCAGGACCAGCAATGATGGCAATTAGATTTCATCTCAAGCGCTGACTCTAGTTGATTGATGGTGGCTGCCTAGAGTTTTGTGTTAAGAAGGGTTCTGGGGAGGAGAGTAGCTTTGGCAGGAAAGGGTGCTGTGACCTATGATAGAAAGCTGGGGTAGGGATTGGGGTGGGGACTGACAGCATCTAGCTTGGACTGATTTACTACTACCAATTTTACCACTACTCACATTTAAATGTACTACAACTTGGACTAATTACTTCTACCAAAGGAGAACCCATCTGTGAGGCCTTGCCTGGCACAGCCAGCTCATGCTCGGCTTTGGCCCACAGCTGCAC
This sequence comes from Saimiri boliviensis, assembly GCF_048565385.1. Taxonomy (NCBI): domain Eukaryota; kingdom Metazoa; phylum Chordata; class Mammalia; order Primates; family Cebidae; genus Saimiri; species Saimiri boliviensis. The sequence continues at coordinate 47,071,732 of NC_133457.1, forward strand.
AAATGTTAGATTCAGTAGAAAGGACTGGCCCTGTTGACCCCTTAAGCACTTTATGTGTTACCTCTTTTAATCCTCACAGTATGAGGTACTATATTGTCATTGTCCTTACTCTATAATGAGTCTGAGCTTACAGAAGTTACGTAATGTGTTCAAAGTTACACAGATACGATGCAGTGGAGCGGTTGAAGTTCTCTGCCTTCCTGCCCACTTGTGGCTCTTGGGACTAAATTTAAATGTTAACTAATTAAAATGGAAACACGATGTGTAGCTACATATGCAGCGGGGCTCTACATCCTAATTTTCTCCTTGCTTTTTCATTTAACTCTGTCTTGAAGCCCTTTCCATATCTCTACATAAAGAACATCTTCGGCCAGGCGCGGTGGCTCACGCCTGTAATCCCAGCACTTTGGGAGGCCGAGGCGGGTGGATCAGGAGGTCGAGAGATCGAGACCATCCTGGTCAACATGGTGAAACCCCATCTGTACTAAAAATACAAAAAATTAGCTGGGCATGGTGGCACGTGCCTGTAATCCCAGCTACTCGGCAGGCTGAGGCAGGAGAATTGCCTGAACCCAGGAGGCAGAGGTTGCGGTGAGCCGAGATCGCGCCATTGCACTCCAGCCTGGGTAACAAGAGCGAAACTCTGCCTCAAAAAAAAAAGAACGTCTTCATTGTTTTTTATCCTTGTATAATATTCCTGGGTGTAGATATGCTTTTGTTTAATCAGTTTCCTCTTGATGGATATTCTAAGAGTTCTGCAGTGAATAGCCTTAAACTCAACCCTCTGTGTATATGTTGGTAGAAGCCAGAACTATTAACAATACACGAGAAATAGTTTAGTCATGATTTCTTACTGCATATTTCACTTTGTAGTAAGCAAAGAAGATGGAGAGTGACATTCCAGCTGTAGAGGGCCTAGAAAGATGAGCAGAAAGGCGGTTGGTTTGTTCTGGATTACCTAGCATGTCTAGTGTGGGGCTCAGGTTTGAAAGCTGACATTTTGCATCATTGAGACTCTGGTGGATGTTTGCAGGTGGTTTTCAGTGGTTCTCATTATCCAGGAATGAGGGCAGGCGTGTATAGTCTTCAGTTATTCTGTCAACAGAGACCACATGCCACGTGGCTGTCAGAATGTGCACTACACGGTTCTTTCCATTATCCATGGATGGGCCTGCAGAATGCGTTTATCTAAAAGGTTTGGGCTAGGATGTAGAATATGCTTGTTTGAAGCACCATGGACAGTTTGGTTCTCTGCCATCCTTGCTTAAGAACGGTAGTCTTTAAAGGCAATTTGAGACTGTGACTGAGGCGTTCTCCAGGACCCTGTGGGTGTTCTCCTGAGTGCCCAGGTAGGTTCTCCTGCTACCTGTGTCTTTGATTCTGATCTGAATTCATCACTGACCATTCCTTCACTCACTCAGATGAACATTGTTCCCAGGGTATGTGGGGTTGATAGCACAGCTGGCCCAGTCATGGGTAGCCATTTTGCAACAGGCTGATGGAGGTGTGGTCTGTCCCAAACTGCTCATACTTGGCTGCTCGGAAAACATATTGAAATAAGTATCAACTAAAATGAGACTTCGGGGACATCTGTGGGTTTCAGTTACCTCCATAGTTTCTATTTTCTGGTTGGCTAACAGGCCTTGGGACTTGCTGAAACTTGTCTGCTTTGGATTTGGGGTCTGTTAAAATATCTAAATGGGAATGATTTATAATCAGAATAAAAAACAAAATAATACATGTCTATTTGGGAAAACTTGGAAAAGATAGGCAAGTATGAAGAACACGATAACATTTGCTTGTAACCTTACCAACAAGAATGTGATGTATTCATGCAACAAATGTTTCTTGTGCATCTACTATATCAGCACATCAGTTTCAACATGCGTGTGAATCTCTTGGGGATTGTGTTACAGAGCAGATTCTGATTCAGCAGGTCTGGGGTGGGGCCTGAGGTTCAGCATTTCCAACAAGTTCCCAGGGATGTTTTCCCTGCTGGTCTACAAACTACACTTTTAATAGGATCTGACCATAGGCTGGGTCTTATGCTAGTTCTTCTGTGTTTTCTTGCAATCATTTTTAAATGTGTTGGGGTTTTTTTTTAATTGTGACAAAACACACATAACATAAAATTTATCGTCTTAACCATTTTTTAAGCATACAGTGTAGCAGAGTTAAGAATATTCACCTTAGGCCGGGCGCGGTGGCTCAAGCCTGTAATCCCAGCACTTTGGGAGGCCGAGGCGGGTGGATCACGAGGTCAAGAGATTGAGACCATCCTAATCAACATAGTGAAACCCCGTCTCTACTAAAAATACAAAAAAATTAGCTGGGCATGGTGGCACGTGCCTGTAATCCCAGCTACTCAGGAGGCTGAGGCAGGAGAATTGCCTGAACCCAGGAGGCGGAGGTTGCGGTGAGCCGAGATCGCGCCATTGCACTCCAGCCTGGGTAACAAGAGCAAAACTCCGTCTCAAAAAAAAAAAAAAAGAATATTCACCTTGTTTGTATTGAAAGCAGTAAAAATGTTGAAAAGAATTTGATCTCCAGAATTCATCTCGCAAATCTGAAACTCTGTATTCATTAAGCAACAGTTCCTCAATCCACTCTTTCCCCAGCCCCTGGAAATCACACTTTCTGCTTTCTGTCTCTACGAATTTGACTACTCTAGGTACTTCATGTAAGCAGAATTCTACATTATTTATCCTTCTGTGTCTGGCTTATTTCAATTAATATAGTGTCCTCAAGCTTCATCCATGTTGTAACCTGTGTTAGAATTTCTTTTTTAAGGCTGGATAATGTCCCATTGTATGTTTGCTTGTTCATTCATCAGCTGATGGACACTTCGGTTGCATCTACCTTTTGACAATTGTGAATACTGCTGCTGTGAACATGGGTGTACAAATGCCTCTTTGAGACTCTGCTTTCAGTTATTTGGGTATTCACCCAGAAACAGAATTGCTTGATCATATGTTACCTCTATTTTTAATTTTTTGAGGAACCGCATTTGGTTTTCCACAGTGGCTGCAGTATTTTACAGTTCTACCAACAGTATAATAACAAGGGTCCTGATTTCTCTGCATCCTATCAACACTTATTATTTTCTGTGTTTTTGATAGTAGCCATCTAAGTGGATCTGAGGTGGCATTGTTTATTAATTGCACACTTGCAATCATATGGTATGTACAATTTTACAACCTGTTTTTTGTTAAATGTGACATTCTGTCATAAGCATTTTCCTGTGCAGTCTGAATTTTGATAGAAAGCCTTCTCAGTCTTTCCCTTTTAAGTGAAGTTGTTCATATTGATCTTTTTTCCTCTGTGGCTTCTTTCTTTGATTTTAAGTTTAGAAAGCTTCCCTAGGTAGAGATGAAATAAACATTCACTAAGTTGAATCTATTTTTAAAATGCTTCATTTTTACATTTGCATCTAATACTGTGGCGTTTGATTGTTCTTTAAAAGCCCTTTGACTGCAAAGAATTACATAAAATGTTAACAGTGGTTCTCCCTGGGTGGCGAGATTATTCATAATTATTTTTTCTTGTGTTGCTTTTATGAGTGAAAAAGTCCATGTTGTTTAAACCATGAAGGACCACCCTCTTGTCCACAGAACCAGCCTGGGGCAGCTCTGGAAGAGATGGGGGCTTGGAATGTGGAGAATCTAGCTGACAGTTCTTCCTGGACCTCAGCTTCCTCATCATAACAAGAAAGATAGACTGTAGGGTCCTTTCTGGCCTCAAAGACATTCTGTCAGGTTTAGGTCCGACTTGATAGTATCAATCTAAAATAATAAAAAATGTCAGAATCTAGTTTAAAGAGAGTTTGATTAAGTGCAAAGGTTAAAAATGAGCCTACCCAGAAAGCACAGATTCCAAAAACAGAAGTCAGTATTCCGAAGTGTAGAAATGTGAGATTGTTCAGACAGATAAAGTTCAGAGAAGTTTAACAGCATTTCAGCATGCTCCTCTGTAAGGCGTAATGCGTGATTACAATGATCTGATTAGTCAAGGTGGTCTTTTGGAATGGTGGGCGAGGTGTATTTAACATTCCACACTGCAGATGTAACTAACCATCTGCAGTCTTGGACTGAGTTAGATACAGACAACAAAGGAGGCAGTTAATCTACAACAAAGATCAGTGATTAGAGCGGTATTTATGATGAGGAAGTTGAGAACAGTGGGGAAGAAAGTGAAGCAGAATTGCAAGTGCGCAAGTTATACGTAATCCAGTCTTCAAGGCCTGACTTCCCACTCTTCAAGGCCTGACTTCCCACTCGGCATAATCAATTTAGGGGTCCTGAAATTTTTACTTTTATTTAAAACCAGGTGGCCATTCCTTGGCTGAAGTAGTACATTCCCAGCCTAATTAAATACTACACCATTTTAGAAAGAGGTGAGAAGGCTCTGGACAGAGTGAATGCCAAAGGGTTAGGTAGGGGTGGTGGCGGGGGTGAGGGAGGGGGTATTGCCAAGTTGGGGCAGTAGAGCAGAACGCTTAAAAGGGATAATATGGGTAAGGTATTTGGAATAGTGCCCGACACCTGGTAGGCACCAAATCAGTGCTGGTTTTGCCTACCCTGTCCCTTCCTTGCCTCCTGCCCCCACCATGCTGTCTTCTCCACCTTCCCTCCCTCCTCTCTCTGTCTTCTCCACCTTCCCTCCCTCCTCTCTCTCCTCTCTTGGTCTTCCCATCCTCTCCACTTCTCTTGTACTGTCTCTTCTTCTCTCCTTCCCTTAACCTCTTTCCTCTCCCTCCTTTTCCCTCCTCCCTAGACGTGTTGGTTCTAGATAAAATCTGTGCCTATTCTTGATCACAGCCTGCCACCTGCTGTGACTGAGCTTTGTCCCAGGGGCCTTCCTGCTGCCTGGAAGGTACCCAGTCTCCTCCCCAGGTAAGGCCCACTAAGCCTCTCGGAGCCCCGCCCTGGCTACGCTTTCTCCCACCCTTCCCTGACATCGTCGCTAGGTGTCGCTGTGTTGCCTGTTTGACCACTTTGGTCGCTGTGGTACAGAAGTATTTTGTGTGCTTGTTGAAACAACATCAATCTCCGTTTACCACTCTCCAAGCTCCATGAGGATGGGGACTTGTCTGCTTTTCTTCCCTTGCATCCCCTGCACCCAGCATCGTGTCCGAAATTAATGGGTGCTCAATAAATATTTTCAATAGAAGATTCTAACCTACACCAGGGCAAATATAAATTAGCAAGAAGTGCAGGCTTTGGGGACACTCTGATTTAGGTTTGAGCTGCTGACTGTAGATGGAAGCATGACTTAGGTAATTCATTTATGCTCTTTGGGCCTCAGTTTCCTCATTTGCAAAATGGGAATAATGTGCACCTCTCTTGTGAGCTGTAATAAATATTAAATGAGATCTTATATCAAGTACCCATCTACTCAAGTTCTTTTTAAATTTCATTTGCATGGCATTACAGGACTTGTGAATTCGTGTCTATTTTAAGGCCTAAGACTTAAGATAATTCATGATTTCATGGGTAATGGAATTTTATACATCTATGTAAAGACCTAGGACTGGCCATCAGTAGACCCGAGTCCTCCAAGTTCTGCCTTAGCTAGTTATTGGCATTTGCTCCAGGGGCCTTCCTTCTGCCTGGAAGGCTCCTCAACCTCCTCCCCAGGTAAGACCCAGCCGGGGACCATACCTGGTTGTAGGATGCGAGGTGAATCGCATGCGTCTTAATCTGCAAGATGAAGTCTCATGCGTCTTAATCTGCAAGATGAAGAGTTTGAGTAGGGTTAAATGCATCACGCAGGCAGCACCCTTATGACTTTGGCTCTAACTGCTTCGTATCTGTAGTATTATTTGTTTGCTATTTTTTCTTCAAAAGCTTATTTATTTATTTTTTGGAGACAGGGTTGTGCGCCATCACCCAGGCTGAAATGTGGTGGCATGATCATGGCTCAGTGCAGGCTTGACCTCCTGAGCTCAACTGATCCTCTCGCTTCAGCCCCCTGAGTAACTAGGACTCCAGGTACAGCCACCGCGCCCAGCTAATTTTTTATTTCTTGTAGAGACAGGATCTCACTATGTTCCCCAAGCTGGTCTCAAACTCTTGGGCTCCAGAAATGCTCCCTTCTCAGCTTCCCAGTGTGCTGAGATTACAGGTGGAAGCTACTCTGTCCAGCCTAAATATTTACTTTAAAAGACAACTTCATATCACTATAGTAAATATCACAAGTAGACAGTAACAACAACAAAACCCAGCAGAACGAAAACAAGGCAGTGTTATAAAATTCTTGCCAGATATTAATACCTGCCAAGGCTCAGAGTCCGAGGCCTCTTCAAAGTTTGTGAAGAACGGAAATTAGCACATGCCAGAGAGATGGTAGCCACTTAATGGCACTGCAGTGAGACATTCTGCACTCGCTCAGGACCATGAGAGCTGAAAAGAGCATGAGTGATTCAGTGTCATTTGCTTTCATGTGTATCCCTGGTACCCACTTCTCACTTTGGGAAGCACTGGATTTGATCATAGACATGCAAGGAACTTTACCTGCCATCCTTTCATAGCTGGATGAGCTGAGCCAGGTGTGGAGGTGGCTGCTCATGCCCTTGACCCAGCCATGTGGAGGCCTGTGCCCTCGATTCTCAAAATGCAGGAGTTAAAAGACAGACAGACAGATATGCAGGAGGTGAAAAATAGGTAAGTAGGTAGATAGACATAGATATGCGGGAGAGAGAGAGAGAGAGAGAGAGAGACAGAAAGACGGACAGACAGACAGAGAGACAGACGCCTGTGCCTATGCTTGTGTAGGGGCACAGAAACCAGCTGGGACACAGAGAGTGCCAGCAGCGTGGCCACAGGACCCCAGCTATGACCTGTTCACATGCAAACCACCTTTGTGGACTGTAGTCAGTACTTTTATTTTAAACTCAGTTCTGATGTATCGGTGCATGTTTTTGGACTGGCCTTCTGCTGGCCAGTCACACTTCTTCAGAACAGGGTATGTCACTTATAAGTAGACTCTGGTCCCTTCGAAACCCTCCGGCTCCTCCAGCACGCTTTTCTTGCTCTGTTTGATCCACGAGCAAAATGAAGCTGCTCCTTCACATTGGTCAGAAGAGGTAACACTTGGGACGAATGCGTCTAGTACTATTCCAGAAGCACAAAGGAGTTTTAGGTGAAGGTTATACTTTTTGAGTGTTTATAAACTAGACAGATAAAAGCGGACAACAGAGAAAATGTTGAGTTCAACCTGGAGATTGGGCCGGGCGCAGTGACTCATGCCTGCAATCCTAGCACTTTGGGAGGCTGAGGTGGGAGGATCGCTTGAGCCCAGGAGTTCAAGACTAGCCTGGGCAACATAGATTCTGTCTCTACAAATTTTTCTTTTAATTAGCTGGGCTTGGTGGCATACACCTGTAGTTCAGCTGCTCGAGAGGCAAGGAAGGACGATTCCTTTGAGCCTAGGAGGTCAAAGCTACAGTAAGCGGTGATTGCACTAGTGCACTCCAGTCTGGGGAACACAGCAGGACCCTGTCTCAAACAAACAGAGAGAGTATACTAAAGGGGTTAAAACGAAATGAAATATAGTGTTTTAAGGCCTGGTCCTCCTCCTCTTGAGTCCCTGCCACCCTTACCAAACAAAAATTATTGTATAAATTATATAGAGAGAACAAAACAGGCCTTAAGGTACTAGGATTGTTTTGTTTCTCTCCATCTATGAACGTAATTCCACAGTCCTTCCTTCAACACTGAACACCTACCCCAGCCCCCAGTCCCACCCACCACATTGCCAATCCCTGGGTGGCAAATCCAGCAGCTTGGCCAAGAATTACTTGGAGTTACCTCTAGTTGTGTCAAAGATGCTGTATTTATGCATCCATCAGCAGCCCACTCTCCCCTAGACTCAGCTGCTTAAAATAACAAGCATGTATGATTGCTTATGAGTCTGTGGGTCAGTTGGGTGGTTCTTGGCCTGGTTGGGCTCACTCACGTGTCTACGGTTAGCTGAGTACTGGGTGGAAAGCACTGTTGCATCTGCTCTTCCCAGCCCTGATTTGCGAAGCCTGCATTGCTTCTCAGTGGGGGTTTGGTTTTCCTACCATCCCGGTGTCTTCTCCCTGCACCCTGGGTGGGGCTGTCTGTTACGATTCTCTCAATAGAAGGTTGGGGCTGGGAGACTTGTCACGGATCACATGGATTGCAGGTAAGTCCTCTGTGTTGCAGTCCACTGCAGTGTACCCTTCTAACCACAGCTGCTTCTGCTTTCCTCCACCTCTTATCACACGCAGCATCGGGAATGACTTCTAGCTGTTCATCTCTCTGAGTGGGCGGTGAGCTTTTGAGAGCAAAGAACACATTGCCTTTCCCCTGCTGTATCACCAGCATCTGGCCCAATGCATTATGCATAGTAGGTGTTCAGTAAATATTTGATGACTGAGATAAATGAGTGAATGGAATGTATTGATGAAACCAGGAATGAGGCAGAATGAGGTCTTGACCCCTCAAGAGTAAAATAACTGAAATTTCCCTTATTAATTTTTATCCTGTCACTTTAAGCCCCATTGAATCCCACAGGACGTACAGACATGGTCTGGAGGGCCTAGTTCTTAACAGTCCCAATGTTTGCCTAAATTTTCCTAACGCTAGCCAGGCGTGGTGGCACGTGCCAGCAGTCCCAGCTACTCAGGAGGATGAGGTGGAAGAAGCACCTGAGCCGAGGGGTGGGGGGCGGGGGTCGAGGCTGCAGTGAATTGTGATCATAGCACTGCACTCCAGCCTGGGTGACAAAGTGAGATCCTGTTTAAATAAATAAATAAATAAATATTCCCAACTCATTGCAGCAGATACTACAGGTTTGCCTCTGGTTGCAAATGTTTGGCTTCCCCAAAAGGCAGCTGTAAAGGGGAAAACAAGTGTATTCCAGTAATCACAGGGAGGGATTCCTGGTTCTGGTTTATTTTTCCACTTGGTTTACCAGACTTAGATTCCTGATGTCTCACAGCCCACCGTCAGTTGATGCTCAGTCCCCCAGAGCCACACTTGCTCTCTGTGACCTTGTGAAAGTTACTTGATGCCAGGGAACACTGTGAACCACAGCCTTTATCTCCCTGTGAGTACGTGAGCAGCTGTTTCCAAGATTAGAATAGAGGTGGTAGTGATGATGGGAGATTCCTGGCCTCCTTTCTACAAAGCGTCAGTAGGAGAATTGGATTAATGGGTATTTATCTAATAACTTGTTCTGCTGGCATAGAATAAGAATTGCACAGGTACAGCTGCATAGCCTTGATATCTACAGCTATTCTTTTGTGAGAGAGGAGGATACTGGAATTCTAATCATTCATTGCACAGAGCAGTGGCTCTCAGCCCTGGCTGCACATCAAGTCACCAGGGAGCTTTAAAAAGTACAGATGCCTGTTCCCACCGCAGAAGTGCCGGTGTCATTGGCCTGGGGTATGGTCTGGGATTCAGGACTTTTAAATCTCCCAGGTAACTCGTGCGCAGCCAAAGTTGAGAACCATTTATTTAGTCTATCCATTCTATCTCAGGAAAAGGATGATAAGAATCTCTTAGAATCTGTTAGAATTATTTGAATTTTTGTGGTAGTTAGAGCACATAGGTTTATATGCTGAGATGAATCATTGGGTTAGAATAACAGATTCATCAGGGGATGAAGATAAATGTCTCCAACATGTTCGGCATCAGCTTGGCTGCCCCACCTTTTGTTATCACCCGCTACTCCATCTCATCAAACTGTCTTGAGAGTAATTGTGAGAAAAAGTCACAAACGCGCTAACACTTGAATTTGCAAGATGCTCTTTGCTGCATTCTCTCATTTGCTCCTCACACCAGGAAGTCATCTAAGAAACAAGCTTTTTCTCAGTTGAAAGTCCAGAGGGGGAAGCTGACAGGCTCAGCGAAGATCAAGTGCCCACCCTGGCTCCATCAACGGCGCCTGTGAGATGGACACAGGTGCCTGGTCCGACCCCCTCTGCTGCAGCGACCACAGGCAGACCCGCGCTGCTGTCAGGAAGACGGATATTCACAAGCCAGGGTCATTCTCGTCCCTTGTAGGAAAGCCTATGGGAGACTGAGCCGTCACTAGAGCATGTTTGCTGGATCGAGATGCAGAGAAAAGGAGCTTGAGGGCCAGAGGCCAGCTTGGTCGTGGGGAGGAGGGGCCGCAAACTGTTTGGCAGCTGGGCCCCGTGCTCTCCCCCGGCTCCTCTCCTGGCATCCACTCAGGTTCTTGTCTTTCCTTTGCGATTCTGCCTTGCGTCTGTTGCAGTTCATCAAGACACAGTTTATTTTACCATAGCTACATCTCAATGTCCTTTGAAGACCTTCTAGGGTCATTTTCATGCTTTCGGGTAGATTTCTCTTCTGCCTATGATGCTGTCGATAGGTTGAGTCTTGCAAGTTTCCAGGGGTAGTGCTTTTTGAACTTAGACCCGATTCAGTCACTTCCCCAGTCACAGGCAGTGGTATTCCACGTGAAAACAACTGTTTGAAATGGCTTGGGGCTGATACACATCACATCAGGAGTAAGCTCAGTGTTTGAATCCGAATCAAAACACAAATCTTCTGAATTTTAATAGCATGCTTTTTCTCTTCTGCCCAAGTGACTGGACTTTTTTCTTTTCCACGGTTTTGTAGGGGTTCAGCTGTTGCAAAAATAATTGGTAATAATGTCAAGAAACTTCAGAAGTTTGCCTCCACAGTCAAGATGTGGGTCTTTGAAGAAACAGTTAACGGCAGAAAACTGACAGACATCATCAATAATGACCACGAAAATGTAAAATATCTTCCTGGACACAAGCTGCCAGAAAATGTGGTAAGACTTTGGGGTGAAATGTACATTAGTTCATTCTGCAAGTTGTTCTTGGCTGAGCAGCCCCCGGGACTTGGACCTGGGAAAGCTACTTCCCTTTCCCCAGTTCCTTTCCAGTACCAGTTGGTTGGTTGAGTTTGGTTTTCCTGACTCTGAAAATGGTTTTCCTATTAATTTGCTAAGGATGCCTTAACAAAGTGCCGGACTGGGTGCCTTAAACAACAGAAATTTATCTTTTATAATCCTGGAGGTTTTGAGTGTGAGATCAAGGTGTTGATAGGGTTGATTTCTTCTGAGGCTTCTCTGCTTGGCTTGTAGATAGCATTTCTGTATTTCCATGGGGTCTTCCCTGTGATCCTGTCTCCGTCCTAATCTGCTCTTATAAAGATAGCAGTCGTGTTGGATAAAGACCCATCCAATGACATATTAAGTTAATTACCTGTTTAAAGACACCATTTCCAGATATAGTCACATTCCGAGGTACAGCCCCTAACAGGCTTCCTCCTGGGCATTCAAAGTGCCAGCCATGTCTGGAGCTAACAAACTTGCCTTGGGCTGTTCATACTCCCCAAGTAGCTCCTGGTGTACCCTCTCTAAGTGCATGAGGTCAGCTCGCTAGGACAGCTAGTGCACTGGTCTGTGATTAAAACCAGGGTCAAGGCCTAAACTACAGAATGAGATAGAAGAAAATGGGAAAATGTAGGACTGACAGTTTAAGTTCAAGCTTAGTAGGTCTGGGAGAGAAAAATACAGGTTATTGCCTGACCTCCTCCTATTGACTTGCCGGGGAAGAAAGAAATGAGCTTGGGGAGTGAAAAGGGTGTTCCCTGCTGCTTGTCTGAGTGGCATTTATGAATTTTTTCTGTTATCAGATTCGCCCCTTTGTGGCTTTCTATCCTAATCTCTTTGAAAACCAGACAGTTGTGGCTGTCTGATTCCTACGGTTAACCCAGGAAGTTTATCCCCTTTGTTAATGAAATACCCTTTACTGCATATGTTCACTCACCAAACCTTACGGGTATGTACTGTGCATGCAATGCACGGCGCTGAGTGCTGGCGACAGAAAGAGGAGTAAGACACTGTTGCTCTCCTCAAGGAACTGAGCAGGGGAGACTGATCTCTAAATCAATAAATGTGGGGAAGTTTTAGTTACAGTATTCGTTAGCGTCAAGCACTGTGCTAAGTAACACATACAGTCTCATTTAATCTTCTCAATAACCCTCTTAGGTTGATACTACTGGTTTTCCTATTAAGATGATGATTTTGATTACATAGTGGAGGAAACCAAGACTCAGAGAGGCGAATGAACTTGTCCAGGGTCACACAGCTAAGGGTGATGTTTCAGATTGATTCCTGGTGGACTCATCCCTGAGCATGCTGAATCTGTTGCCTTCCAGACAAGGATGACTTTCTCCTCTGGACTTGAGTGAGCCAGCATTTCCCTACAGTTATTCTTGGTGCAGTTGGTGGGGGTGGAAGAACGTTTAGAATTATGAGCTTAGAAGTTAAGTTGTCCAAATATCTGCTGGAGAGAATAAGAGAGGCAGCTGTTTCCACCAAAATGGAAAGGCCTCTGGGGTCATCTCTAATCCGTTCATGGGGCAGATTATTCTTTTGAGCTTTACTTTTCTCATTTTTATCAGAATTGGTTGCCCCTTCCCTTCGGTAAACTACATGCCTCATTGTTAAATTCCTCCCACAATGCCTGGCACCAGTCCCTTGTGTACCTGTCTGTCTGCCTCCACCTGCCCCCCAGTGTGTGACCTTGCTTTCTGGTTCTTTATTCACCCCCAGTCCGTAGCACAGTGCTTCTCCTACGGTGAATACTGGGGGAATGTTGGGGGAAGTGAATCTGCTGAGTGGTTCTGTGAAGCTGGAGCCTGTGCTGCGAACAGGGAGAGTGGGAGGGAAGGAATCTATATAGAGCAGTCGAGAGAGCCTGGCCCCCACACGACTGACTCCACCACCCACCCCTGGTCACCGGGTGTGGACAGAGGCAGGAGAGAAGGGAGGAAGAATTCACTCCCAGAACCCTGCTGATGTCTATTAGAGCTCTCAAACTTATTCCTCCTGTTTAAGTGGAATTTTTGACCAACATATCCCCAGTCCCTCACCCTCCAACCTCAGGTAACCGCTTAAAAGGCCAGTTTTTAATTATTGTTTTTCTTTCCAATTTAAGCAGGAGAGGTTTGTTGCATTTCCATCAACACTAGCTCACTGTTTATGCTGTCGGTTGATGTGCTGACTTCAGACTGAGCCTTTTCAGCGTGAAGCCCCCAAGCTGCTGCCCACCTGACCCTTTCTCAGGTCCACTGTCATCATGTGGCCCTTCCCACATAGGAGCCTTCTGTTACACTGACTTCACCATGTCATTGCCTGCTCACTAAAAGCTGAGCCCATCTGAGTTTGTGGTTTCCCTTTAGATCTGAATAAAAAGAATGCTCATAATTTTCTGTAGTCTGGGTGCAGTGGCTCACACCTGTAATCCCAGCACTTTGGTAGGCTGAGGCGGGCGGCTCATTTGAGGTCAGGAGTTCAAGACCAGCTTGGCCAACGTGGCAAAACCTTGTCTCTATTGAAAATACAAAAATTAGCCGGGCATGGTGGCACGCACCTGTAGTCCCAGCTATACTTGAGAGGCTGAGGCAGAATTGCTTGAACCCAGGAGACAGAGGTTGCAGTGAGCTAAGATTGCGCCACTGCACTCCAGCCTGGGCAACAGCAAGACTCCCGTCTCAAATAAAACTGATTGTTGATCCTGTTTTCTAGCTCTGTTTCCAGAGTTTGTGTTTGGAGCTTATCAAGGTAGAGGGCTCTTCACTTCCCTGTTCCAGCTTCAGCCAGCCTGGGTGTGACACCAGGATTTAGATTTCAGCGCCCTCATGAAGTACAGTTGCCATTGCCTCTCATCTTCTGCCTGCTTTTAAAAAAACTACTTTACTGAGATACAATCCACAGACCGTACAATTCAGTGTCTTTTTAAATACATTTACATAGCCGTGCAGCCATCACTATAGTGAATTTCAACACATTTTCATCACCTTGAAGTCTTGTACTCTTTCTTAGTCACCTCCTGTTTTCCCCAATTGTCCTACAGATCTATATAACCACTAATCTACTTGCTATCTCTATAGATTTACCTATTCTCAATAGTTCATATAAATTGCATCTTAAATTTTTGGTCTTCTATGACTGGCTTCTTTCACTGCACATAATGTTGTCAGGCTTCATCCATGTTGTAGCACATATTCCTTCCGTTTTATGCCTAGATACTATCCTGTATCCTGTATGGATGTCCCACATTTTCTTTACCCATTATCTGTGTATGGTCATTAGAGTTGCATCCACTCTTTGGGTGTTATGAATAATACCTTTATGTACAATGTGAACCTTTATAGACAACATTTTGTATGAACATATGTTTTCAGTTCTTTCATGTGTGTACCTATGAGTGGATATACCTTTTTCGTGTGTGTGTGACAGAGTCTTGCTCTGTTGCCCAGGCTGGAATGCAATGGTGTGATCTCGGCTCACTGCAATTTCCACCTCCTGGGTTCCAGCGATTCTCCTGCCTCAGCCTCGTGGGTAGCTGGGGCTACAGGTGCATGCCACCGGCTAATTTTGAATTTTTAGTAGAGATGCGGTTTCACCATGTTGGCCAGGCTGGTCTTAAACTCCTGACCTCAGATGATCCATCCACCTTGGCCTCCCAAAGTGCTGGGATTACAGGCATGAGCCACCTTCCCAGCCAGATATAATTTTTGAGGAACTGCCAGACTGTTTTACAAAGTGGCTGTACCATTTTGCGTTCCTATCAACAGTGTATAAAGTTTCCGTTTTCTTCACCGGCCCTTGCTGTTATCTGACTTTTTAATTCTAGTGGGAATCTAATTCATGGTTTGCTTTTCAATTGCCTGATGGCTAACCAGTTGAGCATCTTGTGCTTATTGTCCTTCGTATATCTTTGGAGAAATGTCTATTTAAATCCTTTGTTATTTAAGAAATGGATTGTCTTTTTATTATTGAGTTATACAAATTCTTTGTATAGTCTAGATACAGGTCTCCTTTCTCCACAAGTGTTTTCTCATGCTCTATGGGTTTTCTTTTTACTTGCTTTATGGTATCCTTTGATGCACAGACTTTTTAATGATGAAGTCCAGTGTTTACCTTTTGACTCTCCCACTAAATCTTTGATTATAGTTTCTTGCATCGGTCTGTATTCACTAATGTCTCCTCAGCACCTGGAATAGTGCCTGGCATTATTTGTGGTCTGAATAAATGCCAGGGATAGTAGATGTGGTGAGGAAGAACAAACCAGGATGAAGAGTTTTGTTTCAATGCTTTAGGTGGTATCACATGGGGAATAAGGTTAGGGCAAGACTTTAAAAAAATTAAGCATTTACATTTGGGCACTAGGGGTGGGGTAATATCTATTAATTTTTGCTGAAAGCCTTCTTAAAATTAAAATATTAGTTCAGTGGGAAGCCTCAGTGTTAACTCCTCCCTGGGTTTAACTCTTTGATTTCATTAGATTAGTAGTTTTCCCTGGTGATCTTCAAATTTTAGTGTTCTTCAGATCACTGGAAGAGCTTCCCAGGGATATGTGGGCCCGCTCCTATAGTTTCTGATTCAGCAGGTTTCAGGTGAGGTCCCTGTATGTGCATTTCCCATAAGTTCCCAGGTAGTGGGGATGCGGCTGGTTCAGGAGCCATGCTTTGGGAATCATGGGTGTATATAATAAATTGATATTATTGGTGATGTACTGGGGAATCCAGGCAGTGGATAGCTGTTTTTCCAGAAGCAGCCTTACTTACCAACAGTGGCATGTTTACATAAGCGTCATCAGATAAGGTCCTCTGTCTAAGGGTCATGTTTTTGCATGTAGGGCCAAGTATGTGAATTTCACCTAAGATCTTGGCGGAAAGTGAGATGAGAATAGAGGGGGATTGGATTACAATATGTTTGAGCCTCTGCTACATCCCAGGTACCACACTGCTATGTGTTTTACTCCTGGTGTTGTGTTGAATCTGAGTGCACATCCCCCAGAGAATGTAGGTGAGCTGCTGTGGCATCCGGTTAGCTGACTGGCAGTAGAGCCTGGCCATGATGCTTTGTGCACCCACAGCACCTGGACCGTCGTTAAACCACGCCATTCTTGCTAGGTACCAGAATTGTTTCAGCATGCAGATTCATAGACTTGAGGTAGAAATAACTGTAGTGGCCCTAAGAGATTAGATAAAAATGAGAGCAGCCCTGGTACCTTTTATTTGGCTTACCCTTGTTTATCTGTCATCACTATGATGTTGGTATGAAAAGGTATGTGGCAAGATTCATGGATTTTAGGGGGAAAAGTCTTCATTTGAATTACAGGAAAATTGTTATAATACTATATTAAAAAGATATAAAAGTGTTACTTTAATTCTATAAATATACCTTTAGATATATCTGTAGGCTCAAAAAGGCCTTGGAAGGAATGTACCAAAATATTGACAGTGATTATTTCTGGTGCCGGGAAGAGCAGTTCTTATTTTCCTACTTAGATGCTTTTTCTTCAGGTTTGATCCAGTGAGCCTATTTATAGTCATGAATGAATGGAGAAAGCATTTTCATCCTAATTGATTTTAAAGAGCATAAAATAGCATCTTTGGAGGGTGAGGAGGTCAGTCGCCGTTGATGGGAGGGAGATCTTTTTCTTGCCTGCTCTGATGACTGCAGATAACATGTTGCTCATAGGTAAAACCTCCTTAAGCACACACTGTGGGCAGTGATGGTGGGACCCAGAAGGCACAGAAGAACCTTCAGGCTTGCCCACACAGACTTCACCAGCTTTGTTTCCGATGATTTTTATTTATTATTATGCTTTTATTAACTTTGACCAAGAGCACTGGGCTCCTGAAAGTCTGGACATTAAGCAAACCAGCCCTGATGCCTTCGTTCTGAGTTGTTTGTCCTACTTGCCATTGGAAGGCAAGACCTGTTGTTCAGAGTTGTGCTTCCCGCATATTTCAGGATCTGGGATGACAGACACCCTCAGAAAGATTTTTGGCAGGAGGCTCACAAAATCAGTTGCCATTTCCAAAGCAGCATCCTGATTATTTTCAGAGCAGAAAGTTGGGTAGGGGCTTAGCAAAAGGTTTTATTCTAAAAGATGAGATTCACATGATCTCATTAGCTGATGAGAACTTGTTCAGATGCTACGTAAGAGGAATAATGTTCCATGAATGGACCATGTACACCATAAAAATACAGCTCCCATTGTACGCATTGCTTCTGTGGGTTAAACCCTAAGTATTCCACCAAGGAGAATAAGCCCCAGTCACATTGTCCTAGAGACCATCACATTCGCTACCACCTGCAAGTTCCTTCTTTTTTGAGATGGCTGAAGTGCAGTGGCAGGATCTCAGCTCACTGCAACCTCCCCCTCTTGGGTTCAAGTGATTCTTATGCCTCAGCCTCCTAAGGGATTACAGGCGTGCACCACCACGCCTGGCTAATTTTTACATTTGTAGTAGAGATGGGGTTTCGCCATGTTAGCCAGGCTGGTCTCAAAGTCTTGGCCTCAAGCGATCCACCCACCTCAGCCTCCCACAGTGCTGGGATTATTACAGGCATGAGCATGGTACCTGGCCTGCATCAGGAGGTTAATGGAATAGAATCAGAAAATGCCTTGTTGGAGGGGGTGGAGTCGCCAGGTATGAGAGGATTAATGTAGCAGGTGGATTTTTGGTAATAAACCTTTGCCGCTTGTGACTACCCAGCCTAGATGACCAACCTGGAGAAGCCCTTCCAAAGAGGAAAGTAGGCAAATAGGCCTTCCCTGCCTTTGGGTCTGCCACTAACGAGAGAGAAGTGCTGAGCTTTGGGTTTTGATCTGCTGTAGGGGGAATGACTCTAGGTTGTCATTCAAACCAGCTTAAAGCTAAATGTTTTGTTTCATGTAACCAAAAATCCAGGTAGGGCTGGCTTCAGGTGCAGCCTGAACCAGCAGCTTCATATTAAAAGGGCCCTGTTTTTCCCTCTGTTTCTCTGCTTTGCCATCCACAAAGCTGGCTTCATTCACATGGGAGCCCCATGGCGTAGATTCTCCCCTCACATTTGTAAGCATGGATGTGGTAGTTCCAGACTTCACAGCAGCATCCCACACTGTTCAAAGACCCGTGGCTACTCCTGAAGAACAAGGAAGCATGTATTTCCCAGAAGACATCTGCTGGTTTCTTGTTGGCTCCAATTGTTTAATGTGTCTTTAGCCTGAACAAATGAAGAACCATCCCTGGAATGGGGTAGGGCCAATTCCACCCAAATGGCTTGGTTAAAATGGGGAAGTGATAACTTTTGAAGGGAAATTTAGGGACACTTCTGCTAGAAAGAAGGGGAATGGAGGCTGGGCAGTAAATTATAGAAGTCCTCCGCACCTCCTGGAGGGATAAGGGAATGAAACTTCAGATGTTCTAGGTGGAATCCTCTGTGTGAGGGAGTAACTCTTAGCACAGGTATTAGTCAAGGTGACAGGCCAATATATTACAAGAGACGTAATAATGTGACAAAGGACAAGAGACTTGTCTTCCTCTCACACGGAAGTACTCTAGTGCTATGCTTTATGCTCTTATTCTTGGTCCCACGTTTGTTTGTTTTTTTCCTGTAGCGTCCCCTAGGCCTTGTGTCCCTCGCTGGGGTCAAGGCTAAGTTGCAAGGTTTTCAGCTCACAGAAAGGGGTAAGAGAAAGTGTGGAAGAGGCAACCCGCTGTCTTGAGGCCTCTGGGCTATCAGTGGCACCCACTTCTCCGTCTCACCTCCAGTGATGAGAACTTGTTCCCTGGCCATGTGTAGCTGCAAGGACTGCTGGGAAACACAATCCCTGGCCAGATGGCCAGTGACCAGCTTTCAGGTCTGTGATTACAGAAAAGGGGACAAGGAACTTTGGCTGGGAGTTGGTAGTCTCCATCACAGCCCCCAAACCAAGTTTCCTCAGAGGCTTGTCCACTCTGATTGATGCTCCTATGACAGACATGGTTTCCTCAGAGAAGAATCTTCATCCAGGGCCTTTCACTGTAGGAACCAGGAATGCTTAATGGAGACTATATCAGTAGGTAAGTTTAAATGCATATGACAGAAAATCTAAAACAACAGTGGTCTAAGCAAGGTCAGTGCTTGTCCATTTCTCCCTCACGTAAAGAGGTTTGTGGTTGTGCAGCATCACAGTGGCAGAGACTCGCTTTATTCCACTGTTCTGCCATCTCAGCATGTGTTGTTGCTGGCCTTCTCCTGGTCCAAGGTGACTGTCTGAATTCCAGTCATACCTTCACATTCCCACTGGCAAAAGGAGGGAGAAAGGCCTTCCAGGACATTTTCTAGAAGTCATAGTCAGCACTTCCATGTACGCTCCCTTGATCAGAACTTAGTCACGTGGTACACCTAAGCTGCAAGGAGCACTGGGAAACATAGCCTTCTTTGCCGGCATTCAGGAGCCCAACTCGAAACTAGAGGTTCTAATGCTGAGGAAGAAGGCAGAACAGATACTAGGTGCAGCAAGCAGCCTCTGCCAGAGACCATGTGCCCTGGAGTCCTCAAGGCATGCCCTCACTTCTGCCGTGTTAAACTGATCTTCACCCTTAAGGAAAGAAAGCGTCATAATAGCTGACACGTATTGAGTGTATATCAAGTGCCAGGCAGTTTTCTGTATCATTTACTTCTCACATCGGCACTCTCAAAGGAGAGATTAGTGTGAGATCATTTACTGAGGGGCCACGAGGTTGAGGGAACCAACAGGGGCTGGTGAAGTGCTCAGAGATTTGCAACAGCAGGAAGCCATTACCACCCCTGAAAGGGTCAGGGAAAGAACATGTCACCGGCCTGAAGCGGGCTTAGAGACATGGCCTTAGAGAGAGGCTGCCTGGCAGCAGGGGCAGCTGTAGGATGAAGCCAGGCCAGAACCACTGTGAGCCTGGGCAGAAGAGGCCCAAGGAGACTGATAAATACCCTCAGCCTGTCTCTCCTCCCGTCTTTTGATCTCGTGACAGTGCCTCCCATTGGCTGAAGCCCACTGGAAGCCAGAGAACAAGGGAGCCTGGGAAACAGTTTAGAGAAAGCAGCCTCCTGGGAATAGAGTGGGGCAGAGAAGAGCAGAAAATGGATGGAGAGCTGGCGAGGTGGGAGAGCAACAGAGAGCAACCCACACAGTGTTATTAGGGGTGCCTTTTGCAGGTAAGGCAGTCGAGGAGTGGAGAGGATAAATCACCTGCCCAGCTGAGACAGACGCAGGACCCTCTGCTTCAGACCCCACAAGGAATAAGGAAGGCCAAGCAAACACACTTGCCTTCCTTGTCTATCTGTGCAATGCTCTGCACATAGTAGGCCTCTGATAAATGGTCCGTGAGTGAAGCTGTGTGGACAGGCATGGTTTGATGTGGGAGGAGAAACGGTCTTCTCTGCCTTTTGGTTGCAGGTTGCCATCTCAAATCTCAGCGAGGCCGTGGAGGACGCAGACCTGCTGGTGTTTGTCATTCCTCACCAGTTCATTCACAGAATCTGTGACGAGATCACTGGGAGAGTGCCCAAGAAAGCACTGGGAATCACCCTCATCAAGGTAACTCGAGTGCATCTGCCCAGGGCCAGACGTTGGTTACCAGGAAATTTCATTTTTTCATGCTTTCATCTGCTTGAGATTTGGAGCTGAAGGGGGGAAGTTTTTCATTCGTGTTCTTAAAGATGCCCGAAAGGTCATAAAAAATGTAAGACTGGTTTAGCTGAGATTTAGAGTGAGCTGCTGTGTTCTGTTGCAGCAGCAGTGACGTGCAGAGCTGTGCCACCCCATCCCGTCCACTCTGGGGGCTCAGCCTGCC
Organism: Saimiri boliviensis; assembly: GCF_048565385.1. Lineage (NCBI taxonomy): Eukaryota > Metazoa > Chordata > Mammalia > Primates > Cebidae > Saimiri > Saimiri boliviensis. The sequence continues at coordinate 47,092,365 of NC_133457.1, forward strand.
ATCTGGAAACCACCAGTGGTTTGAATTAGCTGGGAAATCAATAACCGTTAGTGCCCGTTCCTGGATATATACCCTAAAGCCTGTGTTTTTAACCATGAACCTCCAAAGGTCCACAGATTGAATGCAAGAAGTTCATGCACTTAAGTGTGGAGGAAAAAAATCCTTGCATTCCAATTCATTTTAACCTCTAAGTGAAATGAGCATTTTCTTCATTTATGAAGGTAAGTCACAGCCAAAGTTTCAGTAACAGTAGTATTAGCAGGATCAGAGACCTTGTTTTCAATATGAGTCACAGGGCTTTCATTTCACTTTATACCTTTTTCAGATATCTCAAGGTATCATTTATACTTGTCACTACTTGGAAATCGTGGTAATTATTAGACCTGCCATGACATCTTTTTCTAATTGCATTAATAAAACAGTGCATATATTACTTTATCATACATTTGTTTTTTTTAACAAATTTCAATATAATTGGATTCCTGGGCTATTTTAGGTATTTTGTTTTATGCATATGAAATTCTGAGAATGAGTCCATAAATGTCACCAGACTACCAGGGGTAAGACCCATGTCGTTTAAAAGATTAAGAACTCCCGAGAGAGGCTGTCCCAGAGCATTTACAGATGAATGTTCCTGAAGACAAACCAGAGCAACCCAAATGTCATCAGCAAGAGAGTAGACAAATGAAATGTGAACGATTTATTTTGGAATTCTATGCAGTAAGTGAACAGAAACGAACCACAAGGTTCATGCAGCCACATGAGTGAATTCTAAAATGATAATGTGGTGCAAGACAGCGCATCACAGGTGAATGGCGCAATTCTCTTTATAGACTTGAAATACCAGGGATAATAATATATAACACTGTTTAGGGACCATCTGGTGTGGTAAAATAATCAAGAAAAGCCAGGGAGCAATGCGTACAGCATTCAGGACAGTGGTTCACCCTGGAGAGCTGGGGTAGAAGGAGGATGATTGGAGGGGAGACGCAGGGGACTTCAGTGGTGTCATTCACGTCCTATTTCTTAACGTGAGTGATGAGCACATTTATTTTCTTCGTTTTATTTTCACTTAAGTTGTACATATGCAGTATACACACTTACTCTTGTAAGTAGGAGATACTTTTCAAGTTGTGTCGCCATGGGATACCTGAATCTGGATTACTTATGAAGCCGCGATCCCATGCCTCTTTGATTTGGAGGTTCGTTTTCTCCTAACTTCTCCACATGCTTGTAGGGCATAGATGAGGGCCCAGAGGGGCTGAAACTCATTTCTGACATCATCCGCGAGAAGATGGGCATCGACATCAGTGTGCTGATGGGAGCCAACATTGCCAATGAGGTGGCTGCGGAGAAGTTCTGTGAGACCACCATCGGTAAGCGCTGCCTGGGAGGGCCCCAGGAGTCTGGACGTTTGCTGTTTGAACATGTTCATGTTCCATTTCTGATATTTTCTGTAATAGACTCTTCCCTGTCCCTCTTAACATTCCTAAGTGGGCATTCAGTGGAGTGGGGATTTTATATAAGGAGGCTATTTTGTGGGACTAAAGAGTTTCAACAACCTCTGGACTGAATATAAATGAATATGGCCAAGGAGACCATTCTGACTTGCTGTGATCCAGTAATCAGTTATTAAGGTTAAATACAAAAGTGCAAGGTTACTTGTACCAAGGAACAGGTGGCTGCATCCATGGTAAGGGACTTCTGGCCTTAGAAACCCAAATTTGTTTTTTCTTACAGTTGCTAGCATCTGGATCCTCATTGATTCCAATGAGATCTAAAAATTGGTTAGAATGATCCCCATTTTCAGGTGAATAATAAGAGTCAGAGAATAAATTACCTGCCCCAAGATCACACACTACTGTAGAAGCCAGGAACAAATGTGGGTCTTCTGTTTCCTGAAATAGTAAGCCTTTTCTACTCTTACACAGTACAGAGTACCAAATAGGTCATTTTTAAACCCTTCCCTCCCTTCTCTTTCTCCTCTCTAGGAGTCTTCAGTATCTGTTGTTGCCATCTTCATGTTCATAAGTACTCAGTGTTTAGCTCTCACTTATAAGTGAGAACATGCAGTATTTGATTTTCTGTTCCTGTGTTAACATGCTTAGGATAGTGACTTCCAGGTGTATCCATGCTACAAAGGACACGATTGCCTTCTTTTTTAATGGCTTTGACTGTTAGCAGTTTCTGAATATTCTTCTGGAAAACATTTGTGTGTATATGTATGTTAGTATTTACACATATGAATGTGTCTTATTCTTTTACAGTTAATTTTTTTATTCATCTGCAGTTTTATTTTTGATTTAATTTAATTTTTTTTTGAAATGGAGTTTCGCTCTTGTTACCCAGGCTGGAGTGCACTGGCGTGATCTCAGCTCATCGCAACCTCCACCTCCTGGGTTCAGGCAATTCTCCTGCCTCAACCTCCTGAGTAGCTGGAATTACAGGCACGCACCACCATGCCCAGCTAATGTTTTGTATTTTTAGTAGAGACGGGGTTTCACCATGTTGACCAGGATGGTCTCGATCTCTTGACCTCATGATCCACTTGCCTCGGCCTCCCAAAGTGCTGGGATTACAGGCATGAGCCACCACACCCTGCTCATCTGCAGTTTTAATGTAGCCTGTGAAATTGTCATGTAATTACTTACGTTTTTCCAAAAAGATTATTAACTAGTTTCTTCCAGCTCAATCCTATTTGCCAATAATCCTTTCCCAGTTCATTCTGTAAGGCTAAGTCTTCATCTCCAATCCCTGATCCAATCCTGTACTCTAGCCCTGTTTGTTAAAAGAAAGTTTCCAGTTGGGTGCTTCAGGATTTTTTGGTTTGAAAAGACAAACAAAAACACACAGTTACATTTCTTTCCCCCTGGCATTTCTTTCCCCAGTGCTTCTATGCCTTCTCTTGGGTTGGACTGTGGTAGGCACTGATGACCTGAATTAAATTAAGTAAAGCATTTCTGGGTGGAGTGGCTCATGCCTGTAATACCAGCTACTCACGAGGCTAAAGCTGAGGATCTTGTGAGGCCAAGAGTTTGAAACCAGCCTGGACAATGTAGCTGGGAGTTTCCAAAAAGGAAAAAAATATATTTTTTTAATTAGCCTGTTGTGGTAGTATATACCTGTAGTCCCAGCTACTCAGGAGACTGCTGTGGGAGGATCACCTTGAGCCTAAGAGTTCCACAGAGGCTGCAGTGACTGCAGTGGCTCTGATCACGCCACTGCACTCCAGCCTGGGTAACAGGAAGACTCTTAAAAAAAAAAATTAAGTGAAACATTGAAAGTGAGATAGAACATGAAATGGTTTTATATAACCTGAATTAATTAATTTTTAGAAGTAGAGTCTTATTTGAATTCCTGGCCTCATGGGGTCCTCCTGCCTTAGCCTGCCAAAGTACCGGGATTACAGATGTGAACCACTGTGCCTGGCCTATAACCTGAATTTGCTCATGAGAAAATATCAGACAAGCCCAAGGAAGAGATGTGTTACAAAACAACAGGCCTATGACAGTTTTGACTCTTCAAAAAAGTCAGTGTCATGAAAGACAGTGAAAGGCTAAAGGAGTGTCCCGGATTAAAGAGGACTAAAGAGATATTAGCAAGCCAGGCGTGGTGACTCATGCCTATTAGCTCAACACTTTGGAAGGTCAAGGTGGGAGGATTGCTTGAGTCCAGGAGTTTGAGACCAGCCTGGCCAACATGACGAACAAAACCTCATCTCTACTAAAAATACAGCAAATAAGCCGGGTGTGGTGGCACACGCCTATAGTCCCAGCTACGAGAGGCTGAGATGAGAGGATTGCTTCAGTGTGGGAGGTGGAGGCTGCAGTGAGCAGTGATCGCACCACTGCACTCCAGCCTGGGTGACAGAGCAAGACCTTGTCTCAAAAAATAAAAATAAAAGTTGAGACATGAGCGCTAAGTGCAGTGTGGGATCCTGGATTGGGCAGGGAGGGCTGCTGTGGAAGGCAACACAGAGATGATTGGTGAGATTTGAATGTGGATTGTGTATTAGATAATACTATATAAACGTTACATTTTCTGTATTTGATCATTGCAGTGTGGTTATCCAGATGTCCTTTGTTGATGGCGTAGGGACCATTTTAAATTATGATAGGTTCAGGAATCCTAGCCCACTTGAGTCTTCTGTGGAGGAAAAAGTAATGGCAGTTTCAGGCTTCAAAATACTACAGTGCCTTCTTGTGGTGAGGTCTCCCTTCATTCTTGGGGCATAGCACTGACTGAGGCTTTTATTTAGTCATTTCGCAAATATTTTTCAGACCATCTTATGTATCAGGCATGGTGCCAGATGTCTAGAATACATAAGCTCCTTGTGGAACTGCTAAGCACACAAACACATATGGAATCACAGACTAAAATAAGGATTTTGAGTTTTATTAAATAGGTTAATTGCCTCTAAAACTTGATGTGACAAAGGAGATTTTCCGGTCCTTGGTTTACATTGACTTTTGGGCAGCCTAACCACATGGCTGTCTGGCATTACCTGTTCTGTATAGACGGCCTGAGTCCCTGCTTGCATGCCACTGTGACTAGGATTTTTGTTGTTGGTGCTGTTGTTTTTGAGACAGAATCTCATGCTGTTGCCCAGGGTGGAGTGCCGTGGCGTGATCTCGGCTCACTGCAACCTTTGCCTCCCGGGCTGAAATGATTCTAATGCCTCAGCCTCTGGAGTAGCTGGGAACACACACACACACACACACACACACACACACACACACCCCACCACCATGACGCCTGGCTAATTTTTTTATTTTTTGTAGAGACGGGATTTTGCTATGCTGACCAGGTGGATCTCGAACTCCTGACCTCAAGCAATCCATCCACTTCAGCCTCCCAAAGTGCTTGGATTATAGGCATGAGCCACCACACTGGCCTCTGACTGGTTTGATATTAATAATAAAGTTAATGGACCCGGCGCGGTGGCTCATGCCTGTAATCCCAGCACTTGAGAATGCCGAGGCAGGTAGATTGCTTGAGGTCAGGAGTTCGAGACCAGCCCGGCCAACATGGCCAAACCCCTCTATTAAAAATACAAACATTAGCCCGGCATGGTGGTACATGCCTGTAGTCCAAGGTACTCAGGAGGCTGAGGCAGGAGAATTGCTTGAGGCTGGGAGGTGGAGGTTGCAGTGAGTTGAGATAGTGCCACTGCACTGCAGCCTGGGCAACACAGCAAGACTCTGTCTCATAAACAAATAAAGTTAATGCCTCTTGTCCATGATTTAAGATAATAAATTTTAAAAGGTACCTTTGAGAAAATATGAGATTGTTGTAAGTCAAGCTCACTTCTTGGACGGACACTGTGTGTTGCTTGCAGCCACAGAGGAACCCATCGACCCTACTTTGTATCTATGGCAAGCCAAGAGTGTGCCTTCCCCTGCCCAGTCCTCAGTTTGCTCACCAGCAACCCAAGCTTCCAGGCGTAGAAGGCTGCATTAAAGTGACTCAAGGGAAGGGCTGGTCTGCAGTGTTCAGGGACATCCCTTCACGTGGGAGGCACTGAGCAGTGAGAGGAGAGACACGGTGAGGCCGTAATATGATGTTGGGGCCAGGAGCTGGTTTACCCAACCCAGATGAGGCAGTAGACTTGGACATAGTCACCGAGACAGCCTGGTGGACTGCTTAAAAAGGAAGAGAACAGTTTGCACAAACTGACATAGTTCTAATATTTGGAAAAGGGGAAGTCGGCTAAATGACAGAACAGTAATGCTACAGAACAGACAATGTGTTTCTAGGTGGGGGTAGATATTGTGGTTTATCATGAAACTTCAGAAAACAAAAGTAGAGAGAGCAGTATTATGAACCTCACATTCCCGTCACCTGTATTTAGAAATGATTAACTTCTGGCCAGTCTCATTTCATCCACTCACCACCTTCACTCAACCTTCAGATGGCCTGGATTATTTTGACATTGTATCACTTCTTGGTATAATTTTAATTGTTGACAGTCCAGCCCAGGCTAGAGTGCAGTGGCGTGATCTCAGCTCACTGCAACCTCCGCCACCCGGGTTCAAGCTATTCTCCTGCCTTAGCCTCCCAAGTAGCTGGGACTACAGGTGTGTGCCACCACACCCCGCTAATTTTTTGTATTTTTAGTAGAGATGAGGTTACACCGTGTTAGCCGGGATTGCCTCAATCTCCTGACCTCATGATCCACCCGCCTCCATCTCCCGAAGTGTTGGTATTACAGGTGTGAGCCACTGTGCCCGGCTGACAATCATGCTTTTTTTGTGCTTTGGAAATTTACAGCTCTAATTCTGATGTATGTTTGGTTTTTGCTTGTTTTATCTTCTCTTCCCGTTCCCAAGAGGTGGCATAGCATAGAGACTCAGAGCATGGGCCCTGGCGGCCAGAGCAGTGTATGGGTTAGAATTTGGGTTCTCCTCCTACCAGCTGTTTGACCGTGGGCAAGTTGGCAAACTTCTCTGGGACTCTGTTTCTCTGTCAGAACATGGAGAAAATCATAACTGTGCAAATGTCAGCTGACTCCATCATTATTACATGGAATCTTTAAGTGCTTCTTACCCCTGAAAGACTGTTTTCACATAGGATTCTCATTTCGCTGTACTGTAGTATTGTTACCAGTGAAGCGGAAGCTGAAGGAGTTATATCAGAGGCTTTCACACTTGTCTACCTCTTGGAGTCACCTGGGGAGTTTCAAAAACGATTGATGCCTGCTCCACTCCAGAGATTGTAATTTAATTGGTCTGAGATGAGGCGTGGGCTTTGGTATTTGTAAAGATCTCAGATGATTGTTCTGTGCAGACAGGCTTGGGAACAGCTGGTTTCCCACCTCGAGGCAGGCAGAGCCCAAGTGCTGTATAGTATTCAGTGTGCCTTCTGCTATCTCTGTGTGGTGACATGATTTGGGAGGCAGGACTTGGCTGGTAAACCTTTGATTCTGATTTTCAGTTTCTCTGGAGCTGGGTGGGGTGGATTTGATGAGCCTCACCCTGAATGCCACCAGCCACAGCAGATGTCACATCAGGCTTTGTGTGTAAGACTTTATTTTTGTTTGTTTTTGTATTTTAATCAGAGGTTTCCAAAACAAAAAAAGAACTATAATAAATATGTCAGAACTACTGACATCCTCACATCCCAGACACTGTCCCAAAGGACAGGAATATAGTGGCAGCAAAAACAAGTAGGCCGACAGCATTTCCAGAAATTTCAGAAGTCGATGATGAAACCACATATATGTTATGTTCCCAATTTTGAGAAAAACCTTTTTTTTTTTTTTTGAGGCAGAGTCTCACTGTGTCACCTAGGCTGGAGTGCAGTGATATGATCTCGGCTCACTGTAACCTCCACCTCCAGGTTCTTTTAGTAGAGATGGGGTTTCATCACGTTAGCCAGGCTGGTCTTCGGACCTCCAGTGATTCACCTGCCTCAGCCTCCTAAAGTGCTGGAATTACAGGCATGAGCCATTATGTCTGGCCAAGAAAAACTTTAGATTCACATTCAGTCCGTTAAAAATGTATGTCAAATTGTAAATGATCACCTCTATTGGAAAAAGAATATTTACTTATTTCTGCTCCTATGTATTTTCTAAACATCCTATCGTGAACATATGTTACTTTTATAGTAAGCAGAAAGTTATTTTAGAATGTATTCGGTGTGAAAATTAAGATTAGAGATTGTTATTTATATATGTTTTTTGTTTCACCTTTCGACAGGCAGCAAAGTCATGGAGAATGGTCTCCTCTTCAAAGAACTTCTGCAGACTCCAAATTTCCGAATTACCGTGGTTGATGACGCAGACACTGTTGAACTCTGTGGTGCTCTTAAGGTAAAGTCAGCCCGGTGATCGCTGCTGCAGGGGAGGAGTTCATCAAGCAAGGCCAATGTTAGCATCATTGAGTCTGATCCTCAAGAATGGGCCCTGTGTTCTGTGCACCCCCATCAGCGAAGAATAGTGAATCGAGAGCCTTGTTTATAACTTCCTGTTTTGCCGCAGCCTTTCCTGGGAAGTTCAGTTCCTCTCTTACTCGTGGCTTGCTTCTACTTGTAAATATGGGGGAATTGTGATGTTTCGGTCTTTGGGAAGTTGGCAGCATTGATATTTGGGAAGCATGGGATTTCCTTGATGGTAGGGTTTCACCCAGGAGCAAATGATTCTATTCATTCATGTTTTTCTCCTACACTGCATTCTGAGCAGGGAGAGGATCTTGTTCACTCTGAATTATGCTACTCTACTAGTTTGGCTGGTTGTTCTTGTTAAGGAAAAAAGAGAATCTGCTGCTGGGAGAGGTTTTTCTAAGAACAGTTTTGTCTTTGCCCTCTAGAGGGAGAAGATCTGATTAAAGAAGCGCCCTTCATTGGCCAGTGGCCTGCGAAGTGATTCACCTCCCTCAGCCTCCCAACGTGCTGGGAGCTCCTCACTCCTAGGCTTCTGACTTGGCTTCTGGCTTTTGAAGCCTTAGGCACCGTCCCTCTCTCTGCCAGGACGTGGGGAACAGCCAGCAGGGAGTCGTGCTGCAGCAGCTACCTGCTCCTTCCCTCTCACAATCCAAGTTGCCTTCAGGTCACTACCATCTACAAAAAAGAGTGGGGGGAATAGGGGAAATAAAAAGTTCTCAGTGTGAATGCTCCTTTTGAGCCACTTGGAGTCATCTCTTTTGCAGCAAAAAGCCACTCTTCAGAAATTTGAGCACCTGGGGAGGAGGTTAGGCAATCCACCAGTCACCGTCTTTGTTGGGTAGGAGCTGCAAAGGTGGAAAGGATGCCTGTCTATGCTTTCTTCTTAATTGTCTATCTTATTTTCTAGTTGGAAGTTAAATCCACTTTCTAGAATTAACATTGTGTATATATGTGTGGTCACGATATGCGGTGAGCTTTTTAAAAAATTAAAGCCAGTGAACGGCTTGGGCTCCTGGGAAGCACACGTGCATGTTTTGTGGGGCATTCTTTGCGTTAGCATTGCATTACATACAGGTCCACTTATCCATGTAAGACGCTGGCTTTGGTTGCTTTGTTTATTTTTGTTGGTTGAGATTTTTATGTGTTTTTAATAGTCCTTCATTAAACTAATTACCATTCAACAGCAGGGGGCATCATGAATGCCTAATTGCTCAGGGCCGGTCTGAGCTCTTTCAAACCTGTTTTTAAGTGACTGGATGTTTTTGGTGGTCATGGAGAAGCTGTGAAACCCTGCCCAGAACAAAGAGTGCTGGGTGAGAAGAAGGAGTCTAGATTGACGTGAGGGCTTTGGAAAAGCTTCTGCTAATAGAAGCCCCTGCTGGTCTTGTGTCTGAACTTAGAATGGCTTTCATTTTTGCATGCAGGAAGACGGTAAGTGGATGTGCTTCCTACCTTGATGGAAAGTGGTTCGTGGTGGATGCAGGGTGGTGGGGGCATCCTCCCTGCGACTTCCCACCCAGTCTTTTAAAACAAAATCAGTTACCATCATTCCTGTGGGCTTGCATCAGAGTTGAGATTTTTGAAAACGAAGAAGCAGGCACTTTTAGCAGTTATTAAATCCAACCATTGTCCTGTACAGATAAGGAAATCAAGATCCAAGAGAGCAAATGACTTTAGGGTAGCAAATACTGGCACAGTCGAAGCGTGAACACGAGGTTTAAGACTCTTAGCCTGGTTTCTTTCGTTACCGTGTACAACTTGACTTTTCTGGTTAGTAACCAGACAGCATGAACAAAAGGAAGCCCTCTCTCATCAGATCCTGCCAGAGCAAGGACACATGGCCATATGTTGCTTTTATTACAGAAATAACAGTGATGGGTTTTTCCCCCCTGACTATAACAGTCATATTCCTTGTTTTTACACAACAGAAAGGTGTAAAGAAGGAAGTAAAAATCAAATCACTAACAATCCTATATCCTGAAATAACCTCAATTAATGTTTGTTGTATACCCTTCCAGTGTTTTTAGTGTGTACATATGTGTTTGGCTCCTTTTTAAAACAAAAACTAGATCTTACTGTTCAAACAATTTGATTTTGTGTGTGTGTGTGTGTGTGTGTGTGTGTGTGTGTGTGTGTGTTTTGTTTGTTTTTGAGACAAGGTCTCGTTCTGTTGCCCAGGCTGAGTGCAGTGGCACAATCATGGCTCATTTCAGCCTCAACCTCCCAAGCTCAAGCTGTCCTTCCACCTCTGCCTCCTGAGTAGCTGGGACTGCAGGCACATGTCACCGTACCCGACTAATTTTGTTTGTTTTTTGTAGAGCTGAGATCTCACTGTGTTGTCTAGGCTGGTCTTGAACTAGTGGGCTCAAGCAGTCTTCCCACCTCGGCCTTCCAAAGTGCTGAGATGCAGGCAGGACCCACCACATCCAGCCATTGATGTGTTTTACTTATTTTACAATAACAATCTTTAGTAATATTCTCCGTACTAGCCAAATTACAAAATGTAGATTATCTTTTTGTGCTAAAAAATGTAGAGCGTTTGGCTTACTAGGAAAAATAGGAAAACATCTCTCTACAAGGATAAAACAGAAAATTCAAAGTTTTGTTTGTTTGTTTGTTTGTTTGTTTGTTTTGAGACAGAGTTTCACTCTTGTTACCCAGGCTGGAGTGCAATGGCAAGATCTCAATTCACCGCAACCTCCACCTCCTGGGTTCAGGCAATTCTCTTGCCTCAGCCTCCTGAGTAGCTGGGATTACAGGCACGCACCACCATGCCCAGCTAATGTTTTGTATTTTTAGTAGAGACGGAGTTTCACCATGTTGACCAGGATGGTCTCGATCTCTTGACCTCGTGATCCACCCGTCTCGGCCTCCCAAAGTGCTGGGATTACAGGCTTGAGCCACCACACCTGGCCGAAAATTCAAAGATGTATGCATGATCATTTGTACCAGTGCCTCTTACTACCTTCAGAATGTCTTTCACTACCTCTTAGCTGTATTAATCTCTTAGTAAGGATATGTTCTTTTTTAAAAATCAACTTTAAGTGTAATTCATGTAATTAGGCTGGGCGTGGTGGCTCACACCTGTAATCCCAGCACTTTGGGAGGCTGAGGTGGGTGGGTCACTTGAGGCCAGGAGTTTTAGACCAGCCTGGCCAACAGGGTGAAACCCCATCTCCACTAAAAAATACAAAAATTAGCCAGGCGTGGTGGTGAATGCCTGTAATCCCAGCTACTCAGGAGGCTGAGGCAGGAGAATCGCTTGAACCTGGGAGGCACTGGTTGCAGTGAGCCAAGATCGCACCACTGCACTCCAGCCTGGGCGACAGAGTGAGACTCTGTCTCCAATTAAAAAAAAAACAAAAAGCGTAATTCATGTAATCAAACTGCAGCTATTTAAAGTATTTAATACCATGGGTTTTGAGAGTTGTGTGCATGCACTCGTGAAAACCACTACCACAGTACACAACGTTTCCATTATCCCCAGACAACTCCACATGTCCCTTTGAGGTTCCTCATCACCCCAACCTCCAGTCGGACAGCCACTGATCTGCTTTTAGATGCTATCATTTGCATTTTGTATGATTGTTATAAGCGGAATTATACAGTATGTACTGTTTTTTATTGGCTTCTTTGATTGGAGGTCTATTTTTCTTTGCTTTAATGTAAATTTTAAAAGGTACTTCATACAGAAAAGTACAAAAATCGTAAGTATATAGTTAAATTGATGTTATCTTTTTTTTTCCCCCTCTGAGAGGGGTCTTGTGTTCTGGGCTCAAGCTGTTCTCCTGCCTTAGCCTCCCTAGTAGCTGGGATTATAGGTGCACACCACAGTGCCTGATTTATGTTGTTGTTTTGTGTGTTTTTAAATAGTCCCGTGGTCCTTTTTTTTTTTTTTAACGACTTTTTTTTTTTTTTTTTTTTTTTTTTTTGAGACAGAGTCTCTCTCAGGCTAGAGTGCAGTGGCGTGATCTCAACTCACTGCAACCTCTGCCTCCCAGGTTCAAGGAATTCTCATGCCTCCACCTCCCAAGTAGCTGACAATTGTACACCACCACGCTCAGTTGATTTTGTATTTTTAGTAGAGACGGGGTTTCACCATGTTGGCCAGGCTGGTCTCAAACTCCTGGCCTTAAGTAATCCGCCTGCCTTGGCTTCCCAAAGTGCTGGCGTTACATGCGTGAGCCACCACACCTGGCCTATTTTTTACACCTGTTTTGCATGAATTAATAGGGAATAAGTCCTAACAGCTCAGGCTCCTTCCCATTGATTCCCACAAAGTGTGCTTCCCTAGGTGGAGCAGACTGGGGCTTCAGTCTAATCCAGGTACCTTTCTCTTTGACTTCCTTCTTTTTTTTTTACAAATCCTGCCTCAGGTTTATTTGTACAAATAGCGCAGGAGGACCCAGCCCCATGCAGATGGCATCCCCGGGGGGGTTGTACCAGTCCTTCTGTCCTCACATTGGCAGACAGAGATAGCTACTCTGAAGCCTTTGTAGGGGCCTGGGCACTTTTGGAAGCCTGAGCTGGAACTGAAGCTGGAGCTGCAGCCTGGACCTTGGGTTGGTGCCTTGGCCTTGGCCTTTGGCTGGCACAGCCTGAGCCCCATGGCAGTGCGGGTACAAGCACGCTTCCCAAGCTTGGGGTGGGCACTGTAGGCAAGGCGATTGAGCTTGCGGCTGACACCTTTTAGATCTTGGGCTTAACCTCCTTGGGCTTTCCGAGGGCCTGACGGCCTCGTGCACACACGGCCTTGGCGTTGCTGGCCTGCATCTTCTTTCGGCCCTTCTCGCTGTGCTTCTTGGCAAAGCACATGTTCCTCAGGAACTTGAGGTCCACCCGCTTAAGATATTTGTATCTTTGTGACCGGGGTTTCTTGATACAATTTCCGTGCCATTTTCGGGACTGGTTGTGTGTGGCGTGGTTTTGCACCTTAAGCTGCGGCTCCCGAAGTGCCTAGAACCGGAAGCTTTGGCCTCCTTGTTTTTCTGCTCATTTCCTTCATGTGTTTCAGGAAGCTATCTCAGCTCTTAGTTTAGTGTGCTCGCTATAGCCACTGACAAGAATCTTGCCCTTAACTTGTTTACAACAATGCCAGCAGCATGCTGGGTAACACTGTAGACTCTTCAGTTTCACGTGGTAACACTTTCGGGGCATTCCTTTTTAAACAGTGCCCATTCCCTTGATGTCTACAATAGCATCTTTTTTTTTTTTTTTTTTTTACTTTTTTAAGCTTATTTATTTATTAATTTATTTATTTGAGACAGGGTCTCTCTCTGTTGCCCAGGCTGGAGTACACTGGCACAATCTCAGCTCACTACAACCTCCGCCTCCTGGGCTCAAGTGATCCTCCCGCCTCAGCCTCCTGAGTAGCTGGGACTATAGGTGCTCACCACCATGCTCAGCCAATTTTGTATTTTTTGTAGAGACACAGTTTCACCATGTTGCCCAGTCTGATCTCAAACTCCTGGACTCAAGTAATCCACCGGACTTGGCCTCGAAAGTGCTAGGATCATAGACCTGAACCACCACACCCTGCCAATATCACCTTTCTTATAGATTCACATATATGTGGCCAAAAGAGCAACTTCATGTTTTCCAAAAGACCTAGAGAGCATATGTCGGGTACTTCCCTTTCCCTTTTGCTTTCGTCATTTTGGTAAATTACTGGAAGATGGCAATTCTGGCCAAAAGGCTATTATTATTATTATTATTATTATTATTTTAAAAAACAGAGTTTCGCTCTTGTTACCCAGGCTGGAGTGCAATGGCACGGTCTCGGCTCACCGCAACCTCCGCCTCCTGGGTTCAGGCAATTCTCCTGCCTCAGCCTCCTGAGTAGCTGGGATTACAGGCATGTGCCACCATGCCCAGCTAATTTTTAGTATTTTTAGTAGAGACGGGGTTTCACCATGTTGACCAGGATGGTCTCGATCTCTTGACCTTGTGATCCACCCGCCTCGGCCTCCCAAAGTGCTGGGATTACAGGCTTGAGCCACCGCGCCCGGCCCAAAAGGCTATTATTTTTAATACATTCTTTATCAGGATTAAGTTTCATTAACAGAGACCCAAACAATATAGGTTGAGTATCTCTTATCCAAAATACTTGTGACCAGAGGTATTTCGGATTTTTTCGATTTTGGAATATTTGCATTATGCTTACCAGTTCATCATCCCTATTTGGAAATCTAAGATGCTCCAATGACTGTTTCCTTTGAGCATCATGTTGGTGCTCCAGAAGTTTCAGATTTTGGAGCGTTTTGGATTTTCAGATTAGGAATGCTCAACCTGTCCTAGCTGAACAAGGTAGAAGTTTCTTTCTCATGTAAAATCCAAAATATATATATGACAATTCTTTTTTTTTTTTTTTTTTTTTTTTTTTTCTTTTTTCTTTTTTTTTTTTTATTGCATTTTAGGTTTTGGGGTACATGTGATGAACATGCAAGATTGTTGCATAGGTACACACATGGCAGTGTGCTTTGCTGCCTTCCGTCCCCTCACCTGTATCTGTCATTTCTCCCCATGCTATCTCTTCCCACCTCCCCACCCCCCGCCCCTCCCCCATTTCCCCCCAACAGACCCCAGTGTGTAGTGCTCCCCTCCCTGTGTCCATGTGTTCTCATTGTTCAACACCCGCCTATGAGCGAGAATATACGGTGTTTGATTTTCTGCTCTTGTGTCAGTTTGCTGAGAATGATGGTTTCCAGGTTCATCCATGTCCCTATAAAGGACGTGAACTCATCGTTTTTGATGGCTGCATAATATTCCATGGTGTATATGTACCACATTTTCCCTATCCAGTCTATCATCGTTGGGCATTTGGGTTGGTTCCAGGTCTTTGCTATTGTAAACAGTGCTGCAATGAACATTCGTGTGCACGTGTCCTTGTAGTAGAATGATTTATAATCCTTTGGATATATACCCAGTAATGGGATTGCTGGGTCAAATGGGATTTCTATTTTTAGGTCCTTGAGGAATCGCCACACTGTCTTCCACAATGGTTGAATTAATTTACATTCCCACCAACAGTGTAAAAGTGTTCCTATTTCTCCACATCCTCTCCAGCATCTGTTGTTTCCCGATTTTTTAATGATCGCCATTCTAACTGGTGTGAGATGGTATCTCAATGTGGTTTTGATTTGCATTTCTCTGATGACCAGTGATGATGAGCATTTTTTCATATGTTTGTTGGCCTCCTGTATGTCTTCTTTTGTAAAGTATCTGTTCATATCCTTTGCCCATTTTTGAATGGGCTTGTTTGTTTTTTTCTTGTAGATCTGCTTTAGTTCTTTGTAAATTCTGGATATCAGCCCCTTGTCAGATGGGTAGACTGCAAAAATTTTTTCCCATTCTGTTGGTTGCCGATTCACTCTACTGACTGTTTCTTTTGCCGTGCAGAAGCTGTGGAGTTTAATTAGGTCCCATTTGTCTATTTTGGCTTTTGTTGCCATTGCTTTTGGCGTTTTGGTCATGAAGTCCTTGCCTACACCTATGTCCTGAATGGTTTTGCCTAGATTTTCTTCTAAGGTTTTTATGGTATTAGGTCTGATGTTTAAGTCTTTAATCCATCTGGAGTTAATTTTGGTGTAAGGTGTCAGGAAGGGGTCCTGTTTCTGCTTTCTGCACATGGCTAGCCAGTTTTCCCAACACCATTTATTAAACAGGGAGTCCTTTCCCCATTGCTTGTTTTTGTCAGGTTTGTCGAAGATCAGATGGTTGTGGGTGTGTTGTATTTCCTGTGAGGCCTCTGTTCTGTTCCATTGGTCTATATCTCTGTTTTGGTACCAGTACCATGCTGTTTTGATTACTGTAGCCTTGTAGTATAGTTTGAAGTCCGGTAGTGTGATGCCTCCCGCTTTGTTCTTTTTGCTTAGAATTGACTTGGCTATGCGGGCTCTCTTTTGGTTCCATATGAAGTTTAAGGTGTTTTTTTCCAGTTCTGTGAAGAAGGTCATTGGTAGCTTGATGGGAATAGCGTTGAATCTGTAAATTACTTTGGGCAGTATGGCCATTTTCACGATGTTGATTCTTCCTAACCATGAACATGGAATGTTTCTCCATCTGTTTGTATCCTCTCTTATTTCGTTGAGCAATGGCTTGTAGTTCCCCTTGAAGAGGTCCTTTACGTTCCTTGTTAGTTGTATTCCTAGGTACTTTATTCTCTTTGTAGCAATTGTGAATGGCAGTTCGTTCTTGATTTGGCTCTCTGGAAGTCTATTACTGGTGTATAGGAATGCTTGTGATTTTTGCACGTTGATTTTGTATCCTGAGACTTTGCTGAAGTTGTTTATCAGTTTCAGGAGATTTTGGGCTGAGATGATGGGGTCTTCCAGATATACAATCATGTCATCTGCAAATAGAGACAATTTGATTTCCTCCTTTCCAATTTGGATACCCTTTATTTCTTTTTCTTGCCTGATTGCTCTGGCTAGAACTTCCAGTACTATATTGAATAGGAGTGGTGAGAGAGGGCATCCTTGTCTAGTGCCAGATTTCAAAGGGAATGCTTCCAGTTTTTGCCCATTCAGTATGATATTGGCTGTTGGTTTGTCGTAAATAGCTTTTATTGTTTTGAGATACGTTCCGTCAATACCTAGTTTATTGAGGGTTTTTAGCATAAAGGGTTGTTGAATTTTGTCAAAAGCCTTCTCTGCATCAATCGAGATAATCATGTGGTTTTTGTCTTTGGTTCTGTTTATGTGGTGAATTACGTTTATGGACTTGCCTATGTTGAACCAGCCTTGCATCCCCGGGATGAATCCTACTTGATCATGGTGGATGAGCTTTTTGATATTCTGTTGCAATCGGTTTGCCAGTATTTTATTGAAGATTTTTGCATCTATGTTCATCATGGATATTGGCCTGAAATTTTCTTTTCTTGTTGAGTCTCTGCCGGGTTTTGGTATCAGGATGATGTTTGTCTCGTAAAATGATTTGGGAAGGATTCCCTCTTTTTGGATTGTCTGGAATAGTTTCAGAAGGAATGGTATCAGCTCCTCCTTGTATGTCTGGTAGAATTCAGCTGTGAACCCATCTGGACCTGGGCTTTTTTTGGGTGGTAGGCTCTTTATTGCTGCCTCGACTTCAGACCATGTTATTGGTCTATTCAGGGTTTCGGCTTCTTCCAGGTTTAGGCTTGGGAGGTTGCAGGTGTCCAGGAATTTATCCATTTCTTCCAGGTTTACTAGTTTATGTGCATAGAGTTGTTTGTAATAATCTCTGATGATGGTTTGGATTTCTGTGGAATCTGTGGTGATATCCCCTTTATCGTTTTTTATTGCATCAATTTGGTTATTCTCTCTTTTCTTTTTTATTAATCTGGCTAGTGGTCTGTCTATTTTGTTGATCTTTTCAAAAAACCAGCTCCTGGATTTATTGATTTTTTGAAGAGTTTTTTGTGTCTCTATTTCCTTCAGTTCTGCTCTGATCTTAGTTATTTCCTGTCTTCTGCTAGGTTTTGAGTTTTTTTGATCTTGCTCCTCTAGCTCTTTCAATTTTGATGATAGGGTGTCAATTTTAGATCTCTCCTTTCTTCTCATGTGGGCACTCATTGCTATATATTTTCCTCTAGAGACTGCTTTAAATGTGTCCCAGAGATTCTGGTATGTTGTGTCTTCGTTCTCATTGGTTTCGAAGAACATCTTTATTTCTGCCTTCATTTCATTGTTTATCCAGTCAACATTCAAGAGCAAGTTGTTCAGTTTCCATGAAGCTGTGCGGTTCTGAGTTAGTTTCTGCATTCTGAGTTCTAACTCGATTGCACTGTGGTCTGAGAGACTGTTTGTTATGATTTCTGTTCTTTTGCATTTGCTGAGGAGTGATTTATTGCCAATTATGTGGTCAATTTTAGAGTAGGTGTGATGTGGTGCTGAGAAGAATGTATATTCTGTGGATTTGGGGTGGAGAGTTCTGTAAATGTCTATTAGGTTTGCTCGTTCCAGGTCTGTGTTCAGGTCCTGGATATCCTTGTTGATTTTCTGTCTGGTTGATCTGTCTAATATTGACAATGGGGTGTTAAAGTCTCCCACTATTATTGTGTGGGAGTCTAAGTCTCTTTGTAAGTCATTAAGAACTTGCCTTATGTATCTGGGTGCTCCTGTATTGGGTGCATATATATTTAGGATCGTTAGCTCTTCTTGTTGCAGTGATCCTTTTACCATTATGTAATGTCCTTCTTTGTCTCTTTTGATCTTTGTTGCTTTAAAGTCTATTTTATCAGAGATGAGAATTGCAACTCCTGCCTTTTTTTGCTCTCCATTTGCTTGGTAGATCTTCCTCCATCCCTTTATTTTGAGCCTTTGTGTATCCTTGCATGTAAGATGGGTTTCCTGGATACAGCACACTGATGGGTTTTGGCTTTTTATCCAATTTGCCAGTCTGTGTCTTTTGATTGGGGCATTTAGTCCATTGACATTTAGGGATAGTATTGTTATGTGTGAATTTGATGCTGTCATTTTGATGGTACCTGGCTGTTTTGTTGGTTAGTTGATGCAGATTCTTGATTGTGTTGCTGCTTTTTTACCATTTGGTGTGTTTTTGGAGTGGCTGGTACTGGTTGTTCCTTTATATGTGTAGAGCCTCTTTCAGGAGTTCTTGTAGAGCAGGTTTGGTGGTGATGAAATCTCTGAGTGCTTGCTTGTTCACAAAGGATTTTATTTTTCCTTCACTTATGAAGCTGAGTTTGGCTGGATAGGAGATTCTGGGTTGAAAGTTCTTTTCTTTAAGGATGTTGAATATTGGCCCCCAGTCTCTTCTGGCTTGTAGGGTTTCTGCTGAGAGATCTGCTGTGAGTCTAATGGGCTTCCCTTTGTGGGTAACCCGACCTTTCTCTCTGGCTGCCCTTAGAATTTTCTCTTTCATTTCAACCCTGGTGAATCTGACAATTATGTGCCTTGGGGTTGCTCTTCTTGAGGAATATCTCTGTGGTGTTCTCTGTATTTCCTGGATTTGAATATTGGTCTGCCTTGCTAGGTTGGGGAAGTTTTCCTGGATAATATCCTGAAGAGTATTTTCCAGCTTGGATTCATTCTCTTCATCACATTCAGGTACACCTATCAGACGTAGATTAGGTCTTTTCACATAGTCCCACATTTCTTGAAGATTTTGTTCATTCCTTTTTGCGCTTTTTTCTCTGTTCTTGCCTTCTCTTTTTATTTCATTGAGTTGGTCTTCGACCTCTGATATCCTTTCTTCTGCTTGGTCAATTCGGCTGTTGAAGCTTGTGCATGCTTCACGAAGTTCTCGTGTTGCGTTTTTCAGCTCCATCAATTCACTTATTCTCCTCTCTATGCTGTCCATTCTCGTCAGCAGTTCGTCCAATCTTTTTTCAAGGTTCCTATTTTCTTTGCGATGGGTTAGAACATGTTCTTTTAGCTCATTGTAGTTTCTTACTACCCATCTTCTGAAGTCTGATTCTGTCATTTCATCACCCTCCTTCTCCATCCGGTCTGGTTCCCTTGCTGGTGAGGAGTTGTGATCACTTTTAGGAGGAGAGGTGTTCTGGTTTCGGGAGTTTTCATCCTTTTTACGCTGGTTTCTACCCATTTTTGTGGGTTTATCCACCTGTTGTCTGTCTCTGTCCCAGGGAGTTGGAGCTTTATGAGTTTCCGTTGCACTACTGCCTTTTTTGATTTTTTTTTTTTCAGGTCGGACCCGCCCAGCTAGCAGCAAGCCTAGCCTCTGCCTGCCCGCAGGGGCTTTGCTGAGCTGCTGTGGGCTCCGCCCAGCTGCCCTGAGCTCTTCCCTGTAGTCCTTTTTATATGGGCGTAGTTAGAACTGTCTGGGCAATGGTGGCCCCGCCTCTGTTATGGCGGACTCTCTCTGTTGTGGCAGGTTGCCTAGGCAACGGCGGGTTGCCTCGGCAACGGCAGCCTGCCTCCGTAGCGGTGGAGAGTCTCAGTAATGGCGGAAGCCCCTCCCCCACGGAGCCGGACCGTCCCGGTTCAGCTGTGCTTGGTTTGAAGGGCTCAACCCAGAGGGTTTCCAATTACTGTGTTTGTTTTCGTTGTTGTTGGGGGTGGAGGGGTGGGACCAACCGAGCCTGATCACCTGGCTCCCTGACTCAGAGTCTTTTCTTTTAAGTTGAACGACCCCGCGTTCCGGTCGCTTGTTGAAAAGGCGCCGGGATCTCCCGTGCTGCGACTCACGGAGTCGGCTCGAACCGCGGCGCCGGCTCCTGGCGGATTTTTTGCCTAGGAATCTCCTGGCCTGACTCGCTATTTCAGATGAATGGGCTATTCTGCCGTCTCAAGGCTCTGCTCGCCAGCTAAGAGGGCTCCCAGACCAGTGGCTTTTGTACGGAGAACGGCAGCAACAGGGAGTGGTCACAGCAGCCGCGCGGGCGGAATCAGCCCCGCGGGGGCCAAAACAGCCGCACCGGCTGGGACTGCGACGCTGGCGACCCCTCTGCCTGGGTATCTCCTGGTCTGTGGGCAATAAGAGTTCGTCTGGAAATGCGGCGTCCACTCACCCTCTGCACTTTCACTGGGAGCTGAAGTCCTGAGCTGTTCTTAGGCGGCCATCTTGAAAGTCGGATCCTATATATGACAATTCTATTCCACAGAGTTTGCAGAGACCCAGGCTTCTTCCAGCTCACTTGGATGTCCTAGCTCATTTTGTGCTGCTGTAACAGAACACCTGAGACTGGGTAACTTACAATGAACCGAAATTGGTTGGCTCATACAGTTCTGGAGGCTGGGAAATCTAGCACTTCTGGTGTCTCATGAGGGCATGGTCTGTTCCAAGTGGCACCTTGAATCCTGCTGGAAGGGAGAAGCGCTGACCCTCACACAGCAGAGGAGTGGAAGAGCCAAACAGAGATCCACTCCCAGAGTCCTTTTCTTAACATGCCATTCATTAAGGCCGAATGCACACGACCAAAACACTTCTTGTTAGGCCCACCTCCCAGCATGCCACAGTGGTCACTGAATTTCAACATGGGCTCTGGAGAGGGCAAACGCTGACTAGCACAGGGTAGCACAGGGCATGACCCCGGTCTTCATGTTCTATGCAGGTGACCAGAGCAGCATCTACCTTCCAGGTACAATGTCACATCTACCTTCCAGGCAGCAAGGTTAAAAAACGAAGAAAGAAAGACAAAAAAAGGACGAAGGCCATGAGGCAGCTATCTTTCAAGGAAGGTTCTGGAAAATCAACCTTGTGACTTGGCTTCCTCTTACTGGATACACTAGGTGTGACCATAACTAGCTACGAGGGAGGCTGGAAAATCATTTGGAGGATGTTTTTTCTGGATAGCCCTATGCTTGCATTGAAATAAGAGACTGTTACTGTAGACAGGAAGAGCAGCTCAGGGATAACCCAGCCGCCTGTGGCACAGGCTGGCAGTGTTCCTCTGTGGGGCTGTTCTGCAGCACTCACTGCTGGGCGCAGAGGTTTGCCCCGGGCTTCGGCTGTGATAAACCGTGCCGGGATGCCCGCCTTGGGTCTCCTCTGTAGTCAGGGCCGCTGCTTGCCCAAAAGCACCTTTATGTGAGTGAGAGCAAGCCCGCATAGTCTGACACGCTAGCCAGTAGCCATATGTACTCTTTACATTTACATTCAAATGAATTACATTTCTTAAAAACTAAAAATTCAGTTGCAGAGTCACAGTAGCTACATTTTAAAGACTCAGTGGCCACGTGTGGCTAATGGCTACTGTATTCGATAGAGCAAATAGAAAACATTTCTTATTGAAGAAACGTCAACTGGACATTGCTGCTCCAGCTCAGGCAGCTTCCTATTGGTGCGACCGGCTTGGCGGGCCAAGCGTGGGCTTGCCTTAGCCTTCTTTGACATCTCAGCCAGGCCGCCTTAGGGGTCAGCTCAGACAGTAGGTGGCACCTTGCTTTAGTAATCCCAAACAGACAGCCTCCCCTTAGCAGCTAGCCTCAGGAGGAGTTGGATGGATTGTTGGAACAGGAGAAAACAGTACTGACTGACTTGGGTTTCAGGCAGGCAGTTCTTGCTGGGCGGTGAGAACGTTTGTGGAAACTGCAGGTAGCATGGGCTGGTTCTCCTGTTTTTTATTCTTTCCGTGGGAAGGTGGAAGTGGGAGAGGAATTGAGCCCCATCCAACCCACCCCTATTCAGAACTGAAACGAGTGCTCTCGGGAATGGATGATTGCCTCTGAGCGTTGCCATCACCCAGGAGATGGGGAAGGGCTACACACGTCTGTCTTCTGAAAATTACGGTATTTTTAGCTCCAAAAGAGTTTAAAACAGATTTAAATGCACAGTGGATAATGATAACTTTCACATCTGAGCCATCTCAGAGGACATCTGCTCGATGCTCTTCAAACACGCTCTGACTGGCTCAGTATGGTTATTTTCCTTTTGACAGTGGTAAGTGGTGGAGGGAAGAGAATGAGGATTTTGAGATCCATCATAAGGCGATTAAACTGGGTTGCAGCCCAGGGTCCTCTTAGAAAAGAGGAATAGACCCTGCAGTGGTCTCCCGCCCACCCCCCGTCCCAGTGGGGAGGTTAAACGTCTAGTAGAAGCTTTGAGGGTGTCTCAACCCGTGTGTCCTGCACTGAAGGGGCCACAGAGGAGCTGCGAGGGAGCCCCCAGGCATCCTCATCTGCTCGCCCTGGTTCCTCATCTGACTTTTCTGAGTACAGCAACATGGAAGCACTGCTTCGGAGCGCAGGGCCTGTCCATACAGTCCTGCTTGGATGGTTTTGGTGGCAGAAAGCTCCTGCTAAATCTTTCCTGTTGGGCAGGGTCAGCTCTTCCTGTTAGAAAGTTCTCATCTGGACTCTGTGGTGGCTTCTCTGTGCCTTTCACCCACTGGCCCTAGAGCAGCATAGTGTGGCGTCATCTCCTCGAGCAAGCACCTTACTCTGTGTGCCTCAGTTTCCTTTCATGCTCCCATGATTATAGGATCTGCCTTGTGGCAATGTTGTGAGGTTTAAATAAGGCAATAATATATGAAGCTCTTAGAACAGTTTGATAAGGTTAGCTATTACTATTTTTTATTACTTTTTGTCTCCAAAGCTAGCTTTTTTTTTTTTGAGACAGGTTCACTCTCACCCAGGCTGGAGTACAGTGACGTGATCTCCATTACTGCAACATCTGCCTCCTGGGGTCAAGTAATCCTTCCACCTCGGCCTCCCAAGTAGCTGGGACAAAAGGTGCATGCCACCACACCTGGCTAATTTTGTGTATTTTTGGTAGAAACAGGGTTTCACTATGTTACCCAGACTGGTCTCAATAGAACCCCTGAGCCCAAGCAATCCACCTGCCCCAGCCTCCCGAAGTGCGGGGATTACGCCCAGCCTAAGCAACCCTTTTTACCTCCTAAGCCTTGGTGTAGGCCGGGAAGGCACTCTCCTTTAACATCCAATGGCAAAGGGTCAGGCAGGCCTTTCTGACTGAGGGGGGAGGAAGGGCAAATTTCCCACACTAGAGCAGCAAGTCACAGGGGCAGAGTGGGCTGCAGAGCCAGGCACCAGGAGTGCGCCGTGACTCCATCGCTTACCGGTGAGGTGTTTTCGCAAGCCACTAAACCTCCGTGAGCCTGAGTTGTGCCAGTTGGGAGATAGGAGGATAGGTACATGCCTCAGAGTCGTGGGAATGACGATCAGGCAGTGTGTGTAACTAGCCTGGGCCGGCTGAAGGCATGCAATAAGGAAATGCCTCCCCTCCTCTATTTGCAGGAGCCCGTTATCGAACAGAAGCCCATGTTCTCGCCCACTCAGCTCATAGGCATTTCCTGGGGTTGGTTTTTCCTGTAACAGTTTCAGAATGGTTCATGTTGTGATGGAGGGGAACGTGGAGACACAGGCCCTGGGGCATCAGAGAGCAACTTCAGGAAGCTGACCGGTTGGCCCACAGCCTAAGCCTCGCCACATTGCATAGCAACTTCAGTAAAACCATTTGGCCAGCTCAGCCAAGGGCTGGCCTCCGGGCTTCGGCAGCCAGTCCCCCTGCACGTCCCCAGGGGTCAACCTATTGCCCAGTGCAGGCTGCAGTTGCACCAGCTTCTCTGAAAGAATGTCAGTCCCAGAAGGGCCTTGAAAACTCCTGTGCAAGCCCTGGATTTTACCTCGGAGGTGAAGGTGGCCCGAGGGGTGGAGGGATGGCCCCAGGCCACACTGTGTGATGCAAAGGCTCTGTGATGTCAGTGCCGTGTACCGCTTTTTTCTCCCTGTAGCCTCCTTAGTCTGGCTGCTGTGCTGGGAAGGGGATCCAGGCCTAGGTGGGCCCAGCCCGGGTGTTCTTATGGTCCCTGCTCTTAGTCTCTGCATAGCACTCATCCTAAAAGGCCTGGGTGTTCCATCCCGACTCGGCAGCTCACCCCCCAAGGAGCAAAGCCACAGAACCAGATCCCACCAACCCCCAGCGTCTCTCCAGGCTTCTTTCACAAGGCCTCTCGCTTGCCTCTTCCCTGATGCTGCCTGATGCTGAGAGTGTGTAAGCCAGGAATTGCCCCCTTCCACCATCCCTGTGTGTGGAAGTTTGAGGCGATTGCTGTATGAGAACTGATGAAACCTAAGTTCACATAGCCTGTGTGGTAGGAAGAGGCTGAGAAACTTTCACAGGTACAGGCAAGGTGGTACCTTACGAAGACACGCATATGGTCAGCCTGTCAGTTCCTAGGACCCAGTTCCTCATCAGCGCTGCCTGCATCCTTTTTAGAAAAATTTTCAACTTTTTCCTTTCGACTGCAATGAGAGGCCTAAGCAGCAACCCCAATAAGCTCTCCCATTATTGCTGAGGAAGAGAAGACACGGGGGGCCCTTCCCATCCCCATCTTTATTCTCTAGCCCTCTTCATTCCGAGTCACCTTGTGGGAGAGGGCAAGAGAGGGCTCTGTTCTGTGGGTCTGCAGGGAGTAGATGGAAACTTCAGGAGGCTCAGTCAGATGTTTTTTCATGTGAAATAGTGAGAAGTAGCTGTATCTAAATGACCAAGTCTGTTTGTCCTGGTGAGCCCAGCCATATCAATGCCATGTTTCATGTGTTTTATCAAGAACTGCCTGCATACTAGAGAAGGCATTTCTATTCCCCAGCTCTTTCTGTTTTTCACCTGATCCTTCACATTTCATAGGCCTGATGTTTTAAGAAAAGTTATTCTTTCACTAGTAAAACTTGGTTTTATTAAAATGCACTCATGTTAACTCATTTCCAAAACTAGCTTCATGTTTTAAAGTCTTGCAAGGCTCCCTGTGTAGTCACCAGGTGTTACTGGAATTTAGCATTAAGCGTTCTTGTTGAAGGAGCAAAGCACAAGGGGCCAGGAATCCGGGGCTCAACTGAAGTTCCAACTAAGTTGTCACCTGTGCAGCTATGCAGGTGTTACTTGTCTTAGATGGTAATCTGACTTTTACTTATTGAGGCCCAGCTCAGGTGTCACCTCCTCCGTGTGGTCTTCCCTGCTTTGAACAGAAGCGTGTGGCTCCTGCGACTTTTCAGCACACTCTCTTTGCTCTGCCTTTTGATGTGCTTTGTTGTGTCTCTTTTCCCAGCCAGTCTGTCAGCTCCTTGAGGACAAGCTCTGTGTCTGACTCTCCTCCTTACACCTTTCCCCTGGGAGCGTCTTCAGCCCCTGCATTCTCCCCCTCTCCCCGCCCTAGCCCCTGCAATCCCTGTGTCCCTCCAGAGCTGAGTGGGGTTCTTCCTACACAGTGCGTGCTCAGTGCATACCTGTTGAAATGGAATTTCAGATTCTCAGTACCTTTTAGAGGATATCACGTTCTGCTGAGGGTTACAGTTATTTGTATACGTTCTATTTTTCCTGTAAGGTCAGGGGTGGCAAACATTTTCCATCCGAGCCAGATAGAAGAGGCCTTGTGGACCATCCGGTCTCTGTTGCAACTACTCAAATTTGCAACCACAGACGATGCGTAAATGAACGGGTATGGCTGGGTTCCCATAAAACGTTATTTACCAAACAGGCAGTTGGCCTCGATTGCCAGCCGACACCAGATTATCAGCTTCTGAAAAGGCAGGCTCTGTGTCTCATTTGCCTTGTGTCTCGAAGAGGCCATGCAAAGAGTGAGTGCTCTGTAAATACTCATTTGGGGATTATTAAATGAAACAAAAGGCTGGAATTTGAGCTGCGCATATGCAGGCCTCATGACCCAATGTTTCAACTCCTAGGTCATACCCAACAGGAGTGCCTGCACGTAGCCACCAGAGGACATGTGCCAGGGTGTCCATGGCAGCACTGTTTGTCATGGCCCCAAACTGGAAGCTACCCCAGTGCCAGTTGACAGAAGACAGTTAAACAAGTTAATTGCAGCATATTCACAAGATGGAGTACTGTGCAGCAATTAAAATTAATGTGCTAGATGTAAAAATATGGATGGATCTCACAAACATGATGTTGAATTAAGATGAAGCTACACATAAAAGGTTACATACTGTATGACTCTTCACAAAAAATTTAAAGGCAGGTAAAACAAATCTGTGCTGTGAGAAGTGAGGAGAGTGGTTGCCTTTGGTGGTAGAGGTGGCTGGAAGTGGGGACTGGGGGCTTCCTGAAGCCCTGGCTGTGTTCTTTTCCTTGATCACTGTGCTGGCTGCGGGCTGTGCAGTCTGTAAAAATTCTTCAATCTGTGCACTTAGGATTTGTGTACTTTTCTGTATGAATGCTAAAGTTGCACAAAGCATTCCATTTAAAACGAAAGAAAACCGAAAGTGGTTTGTCCAAATATTATTTAACTTAAGACTGCTATCAGCCAATGCTCTGCCACTGCTGCCCCCTACTGCTCCCAGATATGGGCTCTTTGTCCTAGAAAGGGGCTTGGGAAGCCTGGTCTCTCCTTTCATCATCTCTTTCACCCAGGTGTACAAGAGCAGAACCCGGCATTGATCATTTCAAGGATGGAGCCAGTGTTTCTGGTCTGTCCCTTCCTCAGCATCCCCCACCGCCCCTGGCATCCATACCCGCAGTGGGTGCTGTAACAGCATCTGGGCTCTGTGGTCTTCTTTGCAGAACATCGTAGCTGTGGGAGCTGGCTTCTGCGACGGCCTCCGCTGCGGAGACAACACCAAAGCTGCCGTCATCCGCCTGGGACTCATGGAAATGATTGCGTTCGCCAGGATCTTCTGCAAGGGCCGGGTGTCCACAGCCACCTTCCTAGAGAGCTGCGGAGTGGCCGACCTGATCACCACCTGCTACGGAGGGCGGAATCGCAGGGTGGCCGAGGCCTTCGCCAGAACTGGGAAGGTAGTCCCTCACCTGCCCTCCCGTACCCCTCCTTCCTCACTTGAGACTCCTGGCTTGGGGTGAGCTGCAGTCCAGCGGAGATTCATGCCGGCATCTGTCTACTGGGATTGTTCTGTCTGCCTGGCTGCTTTCACTTGAGTCTTCTGTTCTTTGTGTCTTTATCTTTCCTTGGCTTGCAGCAGGGTATTGAGGCTCTTCTCTCCACTCTGCTCTTGAAATAAATGATGCCAGGCCAGGCGTGGCTTGTGCCTGTACTGCCACTGCTTTAGGAGGCCAAGGTGGGCGAATTGCTTTAGGCAGAAGTTCAAGGCCAGCCTGCACAACGTAGCGAGACCCCATCTCTTCAAAACAAAGAAAAGAAAAAACTTAAAAATTAAACAAGTCAATGATCCTTTTGTCTTTACCATTTTTTTTTCTATATAATCCTTTGTTTTTAAGACCATTGAAGAGTTGGAGAAGGAGATGCTGAACGGGCAAAAGCTCCAAGGACCTCAGACTTCTGCCGAAGTGTACCGCATCCTCAAACAGAAGGGACTAGTGGACAAGTAAGTCTCTTGGTCACCCATGAAACCAGATAAACGTCCATTGCTCCTGTTCCCAGGACTCCCAGCCCCATGGAGATGAGCTAGACTATTTAACAAGTGCACTTAGAACTTTCCTGGATTAGTTCTGTCCTTTGTGTGATATGAACATCTGTGATGAGAAGCATCCACCTACCCCAAAAACAAATGTTTACACAAAACCCAGGCTCAACGAGAATAAAAGGAGCTCAGTTCTCTAAATCATGTTATAAACTCTAAAGCTTAGAATTCCAGTTTGTCCTGTGGGGTGTTTGGTAAAATCTACATATCATACATTTTAAAATTTATAAAATGGGCCAGGCGTGGTGGCTCATACCTATAATCCAAGCACTTTGGAGGCCAAGGTGGGCGGATCACCTGAGGTCGGAAGTTCAAGACCAGCCTGACCAACATGGTGAAACCCTGTCTTTAAAAAAAAAATTATAAAAATGATTACTTTTTGCCGGGCACGGTGGCTCAAGCCTGTAATCCGAGCACTTTGGGAGGCCGAGGTGGGCGGATCACAAGGTCAAGAGATCGAGACCATCCTGGTCAACATGGTGAAACCCCGTCTCTACTAAAAATACAAAAAATTAGCTGGGCCTGGTGGCGCATGCCTATAATCCCAGCTACTCGGGAGGCTGAGGCAGGAGAATTGCCTAAACCCAGGAGGCGGAGGTTGCAGTGAGCCGAGATCGCGCCATTGCACTCCAGCCTGGGTAACAAGAGCGAAACTCCGTCTCACAAAAAAAAAAAAAAAGATTACTTTTTTTGTTTTATAAAAAAATATGGTCATGTTATTAAAATGTCAAACAAGTCAGAAGGGAAGGAAGGACAAGGTAGCCCAACACTGTACGGTCAGAAGGGAGCTCTGTTAAGGTTCGACGCACAGCCTTCCAGTCTCGTCACTGGGTGGGTAGATGCGGGCATGGGATGGGATGGGATGGGATGAAGGGGTGGATGGATGGATGGATGGATGAGGGATGGGTGCATGGGTAGATGAGTGAGTGGATGGATGGGGTAGGTGAATGGATGGATAGATGGGTGGGTGCATCCATCCTCCATTGCCCTTCCAGGCCAGTTGTGTGTTAAAAGTGGGCTTGAGTCAGTTTGTTTGCCACCTGATTTAGAGAGTGAGCCCTGTAGCACCACAAAGCTTCCCAGCCTCTCTTGAGGCCACTCCCCGGCCCTACCTGCTCCACAGCACTTTCTCTTGCCAATTTACTGAGCATGATTGTGGGTGACCATAATCAAGATGCCAACTATACCACTCTATAAAATGCTTATGCAGCACGTTGTATGTATTCCTAACTCTCCCGTAATACTCTCTGGGGGAGGGGAAGTCTGGTTGCCTAGGACTGGAGGGAGCTGAGCAGCCGGATTGACATGCTGATTGTGGCTGATTCAGAGCAGGAGCTCTCCAAGCTGGGAGGAGGGTCGTGGATGCCTTGCTATTATCTCTGGTTGCAGCTCCTTTATCCTGGTTCTGTCAGTTCAGGTGCCTGCTGGTCTTCGTCAAGCATCTTTACCTCCCTCTGCACCCAGCACCCCTCCTCCTTTTACCCAGAACAAATTCGTCAGCCATGGAGTTCCTTACTGAAAGCTAAAAATGAAGGTGGATGGAGCATTCGCCTTCCCTCTTTAATTTGCACTTTATTTTTCTGAAATGGCTTTTAAAACCAGCCAGGCAGAGATGGAAGCTCACAAACAGGCTGCCACAGGAGGAGAACTACCTTTAAATAGTGACTAAAAGGAAAATGCGTCTGACATGCATGGTTTTCCTTATCTACTTAGCAGCAGACACTCACACGTTTGTGTGTGGTTAGACTACTTTAATGACCACTGAGATTTATAAAGAAAATTTTTTAAGTCTAAACACACACACACACACACACACACACACACACACACGGCACACACACACACACACACACACACACACACACACACCTGGCTGCTTGGTGAGTCTCTTCCAACCAGAATTTTCGAGTGGCACCTGTGTGCTACCAAGGGGTGCCTTGATAGGATTCTGTGGATGGACAGGTTGGCTGGGCATTGGCCTGTTAGCTCCAGGGGGGCATGGATTGGAACTGTGATTATGGGGTCAATAGTTGCCTGTTTTCAAAAGCAGGTGTAATCAAGCAGGCAAATCTCTGCTCCGAGCAGACATCTCTCCTTGGTCATGTCCCATTTCATTTCTTCTGATTAGAAATTGAACAGGCTGGGCCCAGCACAGTGGCTCACACGTGTACTCCCAGCACTTTGGGAGGCTGAGGCGGGTGGATCACCTGAGGTTGGGAGTTCAAGACCAGCCTGACCAACATGATGAAACCCCATCTCTAAAAAAAAAAGAAAGAAAGAAAGAAATTGAACAGGCTGCACCTGTGCTTAATAACATCGCTGCTGGGTTGGAGACAGCAGCGCCCTTCTCCTGGCTGGAGTGTAGACTCCCCTGGGACTTCTCCCCATTTCTCGCACCATCTGCCTCCCAAAGGCAGAGGCCTGTTGTTCTCCTCTTGCACCACCTCTTTGATTCCTTTTTTTTTTTCCATTCTGGCCACCACTACTCTGGTCTTCCTCTGTTTCCTCCTCCCCTCCCTTCTCTTCTCCACTGCTATAGAAAAAAAATAGCAGGAGGGCAGCATTCAAGGCTGCCCTGTGGCTTATGAGCCATGTGGTCTTGGGCAAGTCACGTATTTTGCTGTTCTGTGCCCCAGTGTTCTTATCCACAAAATTAAGATGGTAGACCAGATGATCGCCATGATCCCTACTAGCTTGAGCATTTACAGTCAGAGACCTCCTGCTCTTATGGAGTGAAGCACACGGTCCTTAGGTGGAGGCAGCCCCCCTCAATCTAGTATCCACATAACTTCCGGTAGTACCTCCACTTACTCCCCAATGGTACCTTCTTTTCTTGAATGGAACTTGTAAGTTCCTTCTCAGACTCTCAGTTTACCTTAATTACCTTTTCAAAGGCCCTGTTACATTCTGAGATACTAGGGGTTAGGACCTAAGCATATGAATTGGGAGGAGGGCACCATTCAGGCCATACACATTGTTGTAAGCTCCTGGGTCTCCATCTGTCACCCAGGCTGGAGTGCAATGGCGAAATCTCAGCACTGCAACCTCCGCCTTCCAGGTTCAAGAGATTCTTGTGCCTCAGCTTCCCCAGGAGCTGGGATTATAGGCGCATGCCCACATGCCCAGCTAATTTTGTATTTTTAGTAGAGGCTGGTTTTTACCATGTTGCCCAGGCTGGTCTCAAACTCCTGAACTCAAGCAATCTTCCCACCTTGGCCTCCCAAAGTGCTGGGATTACAGGTGTGAGCCACTATGCCTGGCCTGGCTTTATTTATAATACTGCACATCCCTGCACCTAGTCTGAAGTCTGATACATCTTAAACCCTCAGTATTTATTAGTGGGATAGCTGACTGACTGGTTTGTCAATTTTGTAAATGAAATGTTGTCTTTTGTCTTCCTTTCACCTCTAACTTTATTTAGAGAGCTTTCCAAACTGATCGAATTGGCCTTTTAGCATTTTGTATAATAGAAAATAATATTTAGATGGGCAGTGTAGCCTAATGGTTGAACATTGGCTTCAGAGTCCAAAACTGTGATTCAGTTTACTCGTATATAGAATGGGGACAATATTTTCGACCTCATGGGGTGATTGTGAGGATTAAACAAGTTACTTGTCTGCAGAAATTTCCCCTCTCCCTACTTCATATCTCCTGTTAATATCCCATCCACAGAATACACTTTGGAAATGCTAGTTTTAAAAGTTGGGAGTGCTTTCAGCTTCAAGAGCAACACTCAGTCACAGCAGGCGGTATGGAGGGGGACATTAATAAAGTGTTGGCCCATGTGGCTCTGTATTAGAATCTCAGTGATCCTGTTGGCCTTCCCTTGAACCTCAAGATAGCTGCGGCAGCTCCAGGCATCACATTCACTTCTACACTCAGCAAGGAAACAAGAGTAGTCTAAAGTAACAGATTTTTCCTTTGGTGCCTCTGAAGGAGAGAAATGTTCAGCAGATACATTATGTCTTGCTGGCTAGGACTTCCCCAGAAACCTTCAGCAGATATATTGTGTCGTCCCCAGAACCCTTCAGCAGATATGTTGTGCCTTGCTGGCTCAGACTGTGTTACTTGGCTAATTCTAGATTAAAGAAAGGCTAGGAAGGTGAGTAGGCTCTCTCCAACCTTGGGAAAGGGAGAAGCAGGTTGAAAATGGCTTTGGTTGGCCAGTCTTCTGCTACCACACTGCTTTGCGGACATACACATCGTTCTTGTTTCAGGAACAGGGAAACATAGCATGAAAGGACAAAGAAACGGGCTGAATTTTGTAGGCTTTAAATCCCATCCACAGGAATTTCTTCAGCAAATCCTCACTGAGCACCTGCCCCTGCTCTGCATTGCACAAGGCACTGAGGATACAGTAGTGAAAAACACAGACTTGGTCCCAGTCCTCGTGGAGCTTTCTTAGTCCAGGACACGCTGACCATCTTGTGGCTACTGTTATCAGCTGTCGTTACTGCACATCCACCATTTGCTAAGTGTATACTATACACTCCACACGTAAGTCATTTAATACTTGCAGCAAGGCTGTATATCCAGTCCTGTTTTACAGATGACAGGGTCAGAAGGATTGTGAAACTTGGCAGAGTTAGTAGGCTGTAGAGTCAGATTTCATTAGGTCTACCTGACTCCAAAAAAGAACAAAATATCCCAAACCTTAAAAAAACTACAGTAAAAAAAAACAACAACCCTACAACGATAGGCTCTCATAAAGACATGTGCTCTGTTAGTACTGTCTGTTCTTTTTTTTTTTTTTTTTGAGACATAGTCTCACTGTCGCCCAGGCTGAAGTACAGAGGCACCATCTCAGCTTACTATAGAACTCCACCTTCCAGGTTCAAGCCATTCTCCTGCCTCAGCCTCCCAAGTACCTGCAATTACAGGCATATGCCACCACACCCAGCTAATTTTTGTATTTTTAGTAGAGACAGGTTTCACCATGCTTGCCAGGCTGGTGTTAAACTCCTAACCTCAGGTGATGCGACAGCCTCGGCCTCCCAAAGTGCTGGGATTACAGGCATGAGCCACCACACCCAGCCTGTTCTTCTCAAATTAAATTACCATTATAAGATTCTGTCCAGCTAATTTTCAGGATTGCCTTTCAAGACTCCGTTGATAGGCCGGGCGCGGTGGCTCAAGCCTGTAATCCCAGCACTTTGGGAGGCCGAGGTGGGTGGTTCACAAGGTCAAGAGATCAAGACCATCCTGGTCAACACGGTGAAACCCCGTCTCTACTAAAAATACAAAAAATTAGCTGGGCATGGTGGCGCGTGCCTGTAATCCCAGCTACTCAGGAGGCTGAGGCAGGAGAATTGCCTGAACCCAGGAGGCGGAGGTTGCGGTGAGCCGAGATCATGCCATTGCACTTCAGCCTGGGTAACAAGAGCGAAACTCCGTCTCAAAAAAAAAAAAGACTGTTGATTCTGCCAAGCTCACTTTGAGCTATGTGTGTGTGTACTTAAACGCCTACTGAAATTAGTTATTTATTTAGCGATTTCTGCCGTTAAAAGAAAAAAAATTACTAAGTAGCTGTGCCCTGGGATTGTGCTGTTTTCTTACAACGGATGATTAGCCCACCCCTTTGTACCCTCATCCATTCCAGACTTTCACTCATATGTGTGTTCGCCTCTTGGAAGAAAAGGTAAGATAGATCAAGCTTCCAGCATAAGATGAGTGCTATGCTAATTGCGGGTCCTCACTGGGATTCTTGTGGGAGCATTCCAGCCTGCATTATTTGTGGTGATGTGTGGACTGCTTCATCGTCATCGTGAGATGATTCTTTTTGGAGAAGGGAGAGCAATGCCTCCTTGCAACTGAAAATTTATTTTTACAACTTTTATAATAATGACAGAATTTAGACTCATCCAAGATTTGACCAAGAGTTGGAGCCACAACTCTTTCCATAAATGACAACAGTTTGCCCGGTAGGATGACCATGTGACTTGTTTGTGGACAATGCACTCCAAATCTAATTAGACAGAGCATGGTCTAGGTTGCACCAGGATCTGACAGCCACAGCGCAGAGGCTCTCTGCAGACCAAACAGTAAAGAATGCAGAAAGGGGTCACTGTGTTTTCCAGAGTCGCATGCTAACCTGCAATCTGTCAGGACAGAAAACCTAACTTATTCTCTGAGGCAAATCCAGTGGCCTAACCTTGTCTTTTCACATTTCTTCCCAACTAGGTTTCCACTGTTTACTGCAGTCTATCAGATCTGCTATGAAGGCCGACCAGTTCAAGAGATGTTGTCTTGTCTTCAGAGCCATCCGGAGCATATCTAAACTGAATTGCGCAACGTGCTGGGGAAAGCTCTGCCTTTCGGATCCATCTTTTGGGTTCACGTGGAAACCAGGACTTGGCAGCATGATGTTTGCTTGACTGTAATCTCATCATGGATATGTATGAATTTTTACAGGTTCATTTTTAAATTGTGGGAGGAAGTTCATTGGCAAAGATGTCCTGGGCAGCAGCTAAACACACACACACAAACGTGTGAATGGCAGTTTCTTCCTCCTTCTGCGGGTGTTTCTATGAGCCAAAATTCAATGTCTTTTTAAAAAATTGTTTATGAAATTTCCACACAATGGTAGCTTATAAAATTGGAATGACCTCAGCTAAATTGTTTTAGGTGTAATACATACGGATTTGAGTGGGGGATTTCTTTTTTCTCATTCTTCTAATGTTAAATTTTAACCAGCATTAACATGGTAGACTGGATAAGTGTGTTCAAAGATCAATATATTTAACTTTTAAACACTATCTCAAAGCCAGCCTAATTAACTACTTTGTGGGCTGACCTTTGTTTTTTTAACAATCAGGTATTTTTAATTAGATAATCCACTTCCGTATTTCCCCCTCACTGCAGTTGTCTGCATTTTTAGCCTCTTTTCTCTTCATTAGTTGTCAGAATGTGCCTTCATCAAGGCTCAGCAGTGACAGAAGACAGAGAACTCATCTGGGGTTTTCCTGCTGTGCCAGGCACGTTCTTCTGATTAGCAGACACTTGTATGATGCTTTTGGCTGGTTAGTGCTCTTTTTGCAAACATTTCTCTTAAGCATCACAGATGCTTTGGGGGGCCGGGGGCTACTGTTACTCCTCTTGTTAGATGCCGTCACTCTTCCTGGTCACCCAGTGAGCAAGGACAGAACCAGGAGTCAATTACAACGCCAAGGTACGTGACCCTCCAATAATTCACTGGGCTGATTTGACCCCTGACTAATTGGTTGTGGCAAACGCCATGTGCAGCCTTTCCTGGGGCCGCAGGAGGGCTTCCTGCAGCTGAGATCTGTGCAGGCCATCCTCAACGACGCCTCTCCCAAGTGTACTTCTCGGTTCAAGAGCAGCAGCTTCACTTGGTGGGTTGGTGGCGGGCGGCGGGCCTCTGTCAGAAATGCAGATTTCCAGGTCCCATGCTGGACCTCTGAAGGGGTATGGCGTCTGTGCTTTGGATACTCACTGCAATCAGAGAACCACTACTTGAGAAAATCTGCTTTAACTTGGCATTCCTCTAACCATGTCCCCTGGGACATGAGTCCCCCAAGATCCAGCGGTTATTCCAGGTGCTCCCCGGAAAGGTCCGGTGAGTTTGGGAAGTACCATGTCTGTACACCTCTTGAAGGTGTAGAATGTATGTTCATACATCAGCGGAACCCATTTTTCTAGCCTAGCAAGTCCCAAACACATTACACTGAAGAGAGATTTTGGTGAGGTAACTTGCTGGAGTTTTCAGGGAACGCTATTCTAGGCTTAGGTGACCTTAGGATGACTCAAGTAGACCCTTCACTCCCTTCGAGGAACTAGGATGAAGAACTACCTGTGGTATTGCTGGTTCCGAACTTTGACAGTTCAGGCCTGCCGTGAATCTGATAAAGCTTTAAGGTGACACTGTTGTACAAGATGTCAGCTTTGCTGAAACGCACATTACCTGGAATAAGTGCTTTAATTGTAGAATTAGGATGGGATTGATGTACTGTTTTAAGTGAGATTGGCTTCAGAATAGCGTTACAGTACTTTATATAGCACTTGACATATGTTAAAGGAGCGTATGAATATAATTTATATATTCCTGGAATTTCAGTTACTTTGTGAGATTTGGGCCTGTCCCTCAACCCCAGTTTAGGATTTTTTTTTCTAGACCTTTAAATGATTATAAACTAGATTTTTGTGGGAATTTTAACTCTATCCAAACCATTTTTGGAGCATTTTAAAGCCCCATACACAGAAGTATACAAAAGCACACAGAACGTTACAAGTGTCAGTTTTAGCACCGCCATGAACCCACTTTGCTTGTCTCATGAAAAATCTTTTTTAAAGTTTGTACATAGGTAACAAAAAGTTACTTTTAAAGATACATAAAGGGCTGTAAGCTAATTGTGGTGTCTATTAAGCAGCATAATGAGATGTGAGGAGGTGGGACTTTACGTGTTTGGCATATTTTCATCTGCATTCAGCTTCTTACTCTGGGTTTGTATTCGAGTGCTATTTCTTTACAAATCCCCTTGTAATTACCACTCTGAAGTCTGCTGACTGTGTCTCCTGAACATACTTAGCATATTCTGCACATTATGGAAAAAGGCAAATTTTACAAGTTTCTGCTGTACTAACTGTAGATATTTATTGCTCTGTGAGTTGTCTATTTTTATAACCACCTGTGGTCCATTGTTCGTTTTAATTCATATTTCTTACGAAGTATGGTAACAGGGAGGGAGACACCTAGATTAGAAGCTCAATTTGTACTACTTCAGCCAATCTGTGAATGTAAAAACTACACCGTGGCCTTGCTGTGATCCACTCTTCTGCAGTGCGGAACAAATATCTGAATGAAATCCACCCTAGGAGATGGAGTCATACTGAACTTGCGGTTTTTCATTTTAACTCGTAACTATAACATGGCCCCGTGGCATCCGCACCAGGAGGGCGTCGTGGTGGGGTGTCGTTGTGATAGGGGACTTCAGTTTTTCCACTAGTTCTTATCTGCTAGCCTTTTACATATATGTGTTCTGTATTTGTTTACAGACTGGAGGTGGATATATAATTTTAAAGCTTGGTTTAATAAACATTTAACCCCCTAAACTTGCACCATGGATTCTGTTTTTCTTTTTATCAGCTTCGGTAAACGTTTTATTTGTCAGCTCTTTTTTCCTGAACTGTGTTTCCTTACCAGTATCAAAGACAGTTTTCAACAGAAGGGCTTCCTCTCTAATCCCAGGCCTTAAATGCATCTGTTTTTATTGTTTACTGATATTTTTACATAATCGCAGTATAGGATGGAGACCTTCTGGTGAATTTGAAATCCCCTTCTCCCGACTCTATGTATACCTTTAAAAGCTGGGAAAGTATAACCAGTGCTGATCTCATAAAAATATGAGGGAAATTCCTAGGATCCTGAAACACATAGAGGACTGACTGGCAGAGTCGAAGGGATTGAACTGTGAAGCTTATGCTACACCGGAGCCCACCAAAGTCCGTGTTGTCGAGGAAATAAATGAGCTGAGAAAACCCAGGTCTAGGCACAAACAAGGAAGCTGAGGCCCATGTGGAGAAAAACATTTTGTTTCGTTTGCCGCAGAGTCTGGCCGTGTCACCCAGGCTGGAGTGCCGTGGTGGCACATGCCTGTGGTCCC
Source organism: Saimiri boliviensis (assembly GCF_048565385.1). Classification (NCBI taxonomy): domain Eukaryota; kingdom Metazoa; phylum Chordata; class Mammalia; order Primates; family Cebidae; genus Saimiri; species Saimiri boliviensis. Next base: position 47,129,680 of record NC_133457.1, read on the forward strand.
AGCTCCTCAGGGGGCTGAGGTGGGAGGATCAGCTGAGCCCAGGAAGGTTGAGGCTGCAGTGAGCAGAGATCACGCCACTGCACTCCAGTCTAGGAGACAGAGTGAGACCCTGTCTTGAAAAGATAAATAAAACGATTGCAAAATAATTCATTAGGAGTGAAAACCAACAGATTTTTAAAAGCAGGGTTAGAACCTTAGGATTTTAGATAATTTGAGTAATGTAGTAGATAGTTTTTGAAAAATCATTTGAAATCCTTTATAGAGATGGGGTCTTACTGTGTTGCCCAGGCTGGACTGCAGTGATATGATCATAGGTCACTACAGCCTCCAACTCCTGGGCCCAGGTGATCCTCCTGCCTCAGCCTCTCAAGTAGCTAGGACTCCAGGGACATGGTACCACACCCAGACTTTTTTTTTTTTTTTAAGTAAAGATGGAGTCTTGCTGTGTTGTCCAGCCTGGTCTCATTCCTGCCCTCAAGCAGTCCTCCCACCTCAGCCTCCCAAAGCCCTGGAACTACAAGCAAGAAACCTGGCCAGATGCTTTGAAAGACATTAAAAAAAAATAAATAAATAAAGACATAAAAGAAAGATTAAAAAATAAATACTATGGGAGAAATTTAAAAAAGAACCCAGGCAGGCAGATTTGAAAAGGAACCTATTCGAACATTTAGGAATGAATATAATCATTTGAATTTTAAAAATAGGCAAATAGAAAGGTTAAAGAGTAGATTTGACAGTGCTGCAGATGGAATTGGCAAGCTGGAAAATAGATCTGAGCATATGAAAGTAGCAAAGAGCCAGGCGTGGTGGCTCACGCTTGTAATCCCAGCACTCTGGGAGGCTAAGGCAGGCAGATCACGAGGTCAGGAGTTCAAGACCAACCTAGCCAGCATGGTGAAACCCCATCTCTACTAAAAATATAAAAAATTAGCCAGGTGTGGTGGCACACACCTGTTGTCCCAGCTACTTGGGAGGCTGAGCCAGGAGAACTGCTTGAACCTGGCAGGTGGAGGTTGCAGTGAGCTGAGATCACACCACTGCACTCCAGCGTAGGTGACAGAGGGAGACTCCATCTCAAAAAAATATAGTAGCAAAGAAAATATTTGAGAATTTAAAGGGTAAGTGAAAGATAGAATAAGACTTGAACATAAATCTGATAGGAGTTACAGAAGAGAGAAAAGGGAGGCAATTTTTGAAGAAAAGGCTGAAATTTGTCCTGAATTAATTACGTGCATTCAGGGCCGGGTGCGGTGGCTCACGCCTGTAATCCCAGCACTTTGGGAGGCCGAAGTGGGCAGATCAGCTGAGGTTGGGAGTTTGAGACCAGCCTAACATGGAGAAACCCCGTCTCTTAAAAAAAAAGAAAAAAAATTATGTGCATTCAATTTTATGTTATTCTCCATAATGTATTTCCATTAAAATGTAATCACATGGTCTGTATAACTTTTTTATGACTGCATATAACTAAGTCAATAGTGAACTTTTTTAACGAAAGAAACTTTATGAAAACTCTTTGCATAATCTAATTTACTGAAGTTCTGATTGATTCACGTTACTGAAGCAAGCGATGTTGCCTTTGGTAGGGATGGGAGACAGCAGGCATAGTTCTGTGGGAAGACTTGTAGCTCTGGCTTAACCATTTAATATCCATGTTGTTTAGTCAACTCAGCTAACTCCTCTTTGAAGTTCATCTTTTTTCATTGGCAAGTGGGAATAATGTCTGTGCAGCCTGCCTCATAGAATTGCTGTAAAGGTCCGTAAAGACCAGGAAATCAACAAAGTAAAGGAGAAAAATTAAATCATCATGGCAGTAACTGCTTGTGGCAGAAACAATGCCATGCGTTCACTAAATTATTTCTCCCTCTCTCTCTTTCCTTCCTTCCCTCCCTCCTTCCTTCCTTCTTTCTTATACACAGCTAAGTTACATTTCCCAGACTCCCCAACAGTTGGGTGGCACCACATGATTGAGTTCTAGCCAATGACAGGGAGAGAAAAATATCACTTTCAGGTGTTCTGTTCTGTCTGATTATTATTTCTTCTGTGTGTGCTGGTTGGATGTCGATTTCCAGTATGTTCTGGAAGCCATACATTGAAGATGATGGACCCTTTTTCAGCCAGGATTCTACAAGACAATGTAGAGAAAGTCCCCCTCCCCCAACCTTGGTCCACATTGGTCTGTGTTTGATATGCACAAAAATTATTTTATTATGCCACTGAGACATAGGGGTTACTCGTTATAGCAGCTAGCATAACTTCACTTCATACATTGCTAAAAAGATGTTTGAGGAGATCCTTTTGTGATTAATAAGTGTGATGATTGAGTTGTCATGCTTATGTGTGAGATGTGTCCCCCGCAATCCTGCAAACCTGTCACAACATCTGCTCATTATCAGACATGAAAAAAAAAAGTGTGTTTCAGGAGTTAAAAATGGAACTTGCAGAGCCAGCCGCGGTGGCTCATGCCTGTAATCCCAGTACTTTGGGAGGCCGAGGCAGGCGGATCACAAGGTCAAGAGATCGAGACCATGGTGAAAGCCCGTCTCTAAATCATATATATATATGTGTATATATATATATAAATGGAACTTGCAGAAACATCAAGAGATGAGGGAAATTTCCATCCTTTGGTCACTACGGCATCAAGTGTCTGTTTTGCCATCATTTGTTTGGACACAGGAGGCTAGATAGGAGCATGGGTGTGCCTGTGGGTGTGTCTGACTCTCTCCTCCCCAGGATAACTCTGGCTAAATCCAAATTTGTATATCCAATCGTTCTTCTTTCTCCCCCTGCTTCTTTTTTTTTTTTTTTTTTTTTGAGATGGAGTCTTGCTCTGTCACCCAGGCTGGAGTGCAGTGGCACAATATTGGCTCACTGCAACCTCAGCCTCCCAGGTTCAAGCGATTCTCCTACCTCAGCCTCCTGAGTAGGTGCGACTACAGGGGAATGCCACCACACCCAGCTAATTTTTATATTTTTAGTAGAGACAGGGTTCACCATCTTGGCCAGTCTGGTCTCAAACCCCTGACCTCAGATCTGCCCGCCTCAGCCTCCCAAAGTGCTGGGATTACAGGCACGAGCCACTGTGCCTGGCCTTGCCGTTCTTTCTCTAGGACTAATGCCATCAAGTTCCAGGACTTATAACACGTGCTTCCTTAACATCAGAGAAGGCTTCACCAGGTGGTGATGTCCTTAAGATGTCTTCTTCATTTCAAAAGCTTTAAGTTTGAAATATCACTAGATCTTAGATAAGGCCACGTGCTACTTGTAAAGCCTGAAGGAGTGGTTCTTCAGCTCCCCCTCAAAGACTGAGGAATTAAAGTTCTCTGAATTGTACACATTGTGAGTGAAATTGAGCCATTGGAAAATACTTTACTGTTGAACTCAATACACTCTGTCATTTGTCAAATTGGTGTTGACTTGTGACAAATGGAAATGCTTTTATGCTATGATGGAAGTGTTATTTGTATTTTTCATTACTAGTCTTATTTTATTTTATTTTATTTTTAAAGATGAGGTTTCACTATCATGGCCAGGCTGGTCTTGAACTCCTGACCTCAGGTGATCTACCCACCTCGGCCTCCCAGAGTGCTAAGATTACAGGCGTGAGCCACAGTGCCCAGCCCTACTAGTCTTATTTTTAAAATAATTTTTCAATAGATAACACAGTCACTTGGCTCAAAAATAAAGCCCACTTTCCAAGTAATTACTGGTTTTTAACATAAGAATTTCATTTGATATGCATAAGCAAAATATATACACTTATTCCCTTCCCCATTTCTCTATACAAAATTGAGCTTACCAGACACATTGTTCCACATCTCGCTTTTTTTACTTAACATGACATCTTGACAGTCTTTTATATCAGTTATTTTTAACAACTGCATGTTTAACTTTTTGTTTTGAAACAATTACGGATTCACAGTAAATTGCAAAGGTACCCTCCACCCAATTTTCCCCTAATATATTAACACCTAGTTTTTAAAACTGTAAGTCAAAATAACAGTAGCAAAATACCTTCAGCACCGTTTCTTCCTTTCCTTCTTTTTAGTCAGGGTTTCCCTGTTGCCAGGCTGGAGTACAGTGGCTTTTTCCTGGCACAGTGCAGCCTCTAGCTCCCGGTCTGAAGCATGCCTCCTGCCTCAGCCTCTTCCAGTAAATGGGACTTCAGGCATGCGCCACCACACCCAGATGATTTTTTAATATTTAGTAAAACCAGGGTCTTACCATGTTACCAAGGCTGATCTTGAACTCCTGGCCGCAAGTGATTCTCCTGCCTTGGCCTCCAAAAGTGCTGAGATTGTAGGCATGAGCCACCATGCCTGGCCCACTTATAGCACGATTCTAAGTGCTTTGCATATGTGAACTTATTAATAAAATTGTATCACCCCCATATACAGATGGGGAAGTAAAAGCACAAAGGAGCTAAAGAATGTGTCCAAACTACAGAAACAGTGATTAATGAGGCCAGGTTTTGGACTTGGGCCATTTGGCTTAAAAGTCTGTGTTCTTAACTCTTAGATAAGACTGCATTAACTCCTTTGAGTAATGGGTGTCCACAGTTAAGCGGAAGCACACAATGGTTTGAAGGGTTGAAACGGTAATCACTCTTCATTCTTCTGCAAACTTTCATAAATGTACTGTGTTCGTGCGTGCGATATATTTTAAGACAATACTGTTTTAAAACTTTTTTGATAGTTTCAATATTGAACTTTCCATATCAGTATAATCTCCTACATCATTCTATGTATCTGCATCATTTTCCATGACTTTGCCTTAGTTTATTACAGATGAATATTTGGGTTATAATAATTGGTGCAGAAAACATTCTTGCACATGGATTTCTGCTGACTAATATGAGTGAACCTACAGCATAAGATGCTGGAAGTGGAATGCTAGCTCAAAGGTATGTGTGTTCTGTATTTTAATAGACACTGCCAAATCCCTCTTCAAAAGGATGGCTGCAATTTATGCTTCTGACTCACTTTCTGCTCTTAATTACCTCTAGAACCTCTATTAGGGAATTCTTTAGAATAACTAGAGACCTACATTGAACCAGTAAGTCCCAGAATGTGAGCTTTTGTACTTATCAATAATGTGTCTCTCCTACCAGTTTCACTGTAAAAAATAAAAATTTTTGTTATTCAATACTACAATTGTGTTGCAGAAGCCATCTTACTGTAGTTGTAACAGTTGATAGTGAAAGGTTTTTTGTGGTTTTTTTTGAGACAGAGTCTTGTTCTGTCACCCAGACTGGAGTGCAGTGGCGCAATTTCAGCTCACTGCAACCTCCATCTCCTGGGTTTAAGAAATCCTCCTGCCTTAGCCTCCCAAGTAGCTGAGATTACAAGCACCTGCCACCACGCCTGGCTAGTTTTTTGTGTTTTTAGCTGAGACTGGGTTTCACCATGTTGGCCAGGCTAGTCTTGAACTCCTGACCTCAGGTGATCCACCCACCTCAGCCTCCCAAAGTGTTGGGATTACGGGCGTGAGCCACAGCACCCAGCCTTGAAAGTTTTTTTTGAGTCACAGAAAGGTTCATGTAAATGAGATGTTTTTAAGGAATGTTAAAACAAGAAACATTATTAGTATTATTATTTTAATCACAAATTTACTATTTAGGCAAAACCTCTTCAGGCCTTTGTCAAAACAAGATGAAATGAGGGTAAGATGCATTTCTGGGAGAGTTCCAGGTTCCAATTAACTATGACCCTTGCCCACTAGAGGTCGCTCTTGCGAATAACTTTTCTCTAGGCAGTTGGCATCCTGTGACAGACATTATTCTTATGGCATTTTAGTCAAGTTTTTAGAAAGACACGTATTTCTTACAAACTAAACTGAGTTTGCACTAGGAAGTTACCCAGTGTCAAGGTTTCATTTTGACTCTCTAACTCAAAACAGATGACTTTTTTTTTGTTCCAATAAAACTTTATTTACAAATATAGACAGTGGGCCAGATTTGGCTTGAAGTTTGTCAATCCCTAGGTTAGCAGACAAATTTTTTAAACAAGAAAAACAGAGTCGATGCAGTCTTTCTCTGCAAGGGACACAGCCCGGGAAATAGAGGTTTGGAGCAAAACGTGAGTCACCAGAATACCAAGGATATCAACAAAGAGATGCGTAGGGCCAGGAATGGAGCCGGGGCATGGAGCTTCCACGCCAGCGTCCAGGGACCTCCATGTGTTCAGCTATCTGGAAACTCCCAGACCACAATTTTTTACATATAGCAGCTTTACTTTCACTGCTGCCTGTGTCCACTTAGATGTCTGGGGGGATTTTGTTGCTTCTTGGTCTCTTTCCTTTCCTTAAAGTGGGAGATCCACTTACGAACGTCTTTATTAAATTTGGTTTCTTCTCTCTCTCATTCTGACACTGACATTCTGCACACACACACACACACACACACACACACACACACACACACACTTGCTTCCTGCTTTTTGCTTTTATTCCAGGAACGCATCTGGGAAAGACTTTTAAAGGAAGCAGTTTCAGCAAGGCGAGTGGTAGGAAAGAAAAAACCTCTTTGCATCTTAATGTTCTTTCTGATTTGCCTTTTATCTTTGAGGATAGCATAATTTTCACTAGGATGCTGTATAATCATGAAACTAATGAAATTTAAGCTTCAAGACCCCTACTTTTGTAAATCCTTTTTTTTTTTTTTAATTTTTTTATTTTTATGGAGACAGAGTCTTGCTCGATCACCAGGCTGGAGTGCAGTGGTGTGATCTTGGCTCACTGCAACCTTCACCTCCCAAGTTCAAGCGATTCTCCTGCCTCAGCCTCCTGAGTAGCTGGGACTACAGGTGCGCACCACCACAACCAGCTAATTTTTGTAGTTTTAGTAGAGATAGGGTTTCACCAAGTTGGCCAGGACACTCTTGATCTCTTAACCTTGGGATCTGCCCACCTTGGCCTCCCAAAGTGCTGGGATTACAGGTGTGAGTGTAAATCCTTTCTAAGGCTCTGTACCAAACTTTGCTTTCATATATTTTTATTTTTCTTAAAGTGATGTCCCCCAAAGTCAGGACTTTGAAGTCAGGTGGGGATTCAAATTTGAGTCCTGTGTAAACTTGGGGAAGTCACTTCCCCCTCCTCCTTAATTTTCTTGTCTGTAAATAGTATCTTTTATCTTGAGTGTCTTGAGAAGTCAGAAAGCATGTAATTTGATTTTCCCAATTCCCTAAACACATAGGGGACTTCATGATGGAAAGAACCCAGAGAGAAAATGACAAATCCAAATTTGGATAGAATGGCTTGGGGCCTTCTTAGGAAGATGTTCAGGAAGCAAAAGAACATTCTGGACTACAGATCAAAAGGGGATGAGGAGCAGAGATGTGGAGTGAGGCCAGGGTCCAGGCAGTGACTGAAGCCAGAGCTGGGTGAAGGAAGTTTCTGTGGGGCAGGAAGGAAGAAGTGGGAGTCTCAGCCCAGCACAGTGCCCGGGGTGAGGCCTGAACTTCAGAAGTTCACATTTCATTTCTTGAGGGTAATTTCTAAGTCTCTCACTCCGTTCCCCAGGACTTACTCATTCGTGGCCCTGTTCTCATTGATCTGCAGTCCTAAGTGTGACAACCATTCGAAGTCCGTTTAAAATTAATTATTGCAGTCTACTGCCATGCCACCCTGAATACGCCCGATCTCGTCTCATCTTGGAAGGTAAGCAGGGTCGGGCCTGGTTAGTACTTGGATAGGAGGCCTCCTGAGAATACCGGGTGCTCTAGGCTACTTTAATATTTTTAAAAAATAAAATAATAGGCCGGGCGCGGTGGCTCACGTCTGTAATCCCAGCACTTTGGGAGGCTGAGGCGGGTGGATCACAAGGTCAAGAGATCGAGACAATCCTGGTCAACATGGTGAAACCCCGTCTCTACTAAAAATACAAAAAACTAGCTGGGCATGGTGGCGTGTGCCTGTAATCCCAGCTACTCAGGAGGCTGAGGCAGGAGAATTGCCTGAACCCAGGAGGCGGAGGTTGCGGTGAGCCGAGATCGCGCCATTGCACTCCAGCCTGAGTAACAAGAGCGAAACTCCGTCTCAAAAAATAATAATAAATAAATAAATAAATAAATAATACCCAGAATAAACACTTGAGGGCAGCACTGCTCAAGGGTTCTTTAACCAACATCGTTCATTCAGCAGATACTTACTGAGGGCATGTCATGTGCTAAGCAAGGTTGTAACTAGGGTCAAGGAAAGCTTTCCTAAGGAAGTGGCCTTGAGCCATGTAGCAGGATGGGTTGGAATTAAACAGCGAAGGAAGAGGTGTTCCTGGTAAAGGGAGCAGCATGTATGAAGGCTCTGTGAGGGCAGAGAGCCTGGGACTGAGGGAAGAAGGGACAGGGTAGTGGCGGCTGGGAAAGGAGTGGGATGTGGAGGCGGATCGGGGTTAGAGGTCAGTTTCTAGAGTTATTAACATTTTATGAGCGGTTACCACGTGTCAGGCCCTTTCCTGTAACTTATTTCAAGGAAGGTGGTAGTCGTCCCACTTTACAAAGGCATAGAGGCATGGCTATCACCAGTCTTTCTTCAAGGCACCTCTCCCTCCCAGAACATCCTTGTCTCCACCGGACAGTAAGTCCTACCTTTTCTTCAGCACATGGTTCAATTGTGTCAACAAGTTGACTATCTCACTGACCTTTTTGTTTATATGTCCAGTCCTGGAGACTGGGCAGGTCTCCCTAAGTCAGAGGTTCTGCTGATAACCTGTCTTCTCAGTATCTAGCCCAGAGATGACCACTAGGGGGTGCTCTGTTCCAGTCGGTCCCTGTCTGGAAATAGGCGTATACAAGGTGATAATGGCAGATCAAATGACACGGTGACGTGGTAGATCTTGGCTCCACTTCACCCCTCCCTGAATCCATGCATTTGGCCATCAGACTTTATAGATAGAGTATATTTCCCAGGCCCTCAAATCTGGGCTTGGTCTTGTGATTTGCTTTGCCAGTGCAGTGTGGCAGGGTGACGGTGAGCCAGGTGGTGACGGTGAGCCAGGTGCAAGCAATATATATATTTATCAACTTGACTTTCTCCTATACTTTTGCTCTGTTTAGCCTCATTTTTAAGGAGATAAAATATGAATCATATTTTAAATATTTTTTATGCATACAATAGCTCAATTCATTTATTTTTATCTGCCGTCTTACTTTCTATTATATGAATAAATCCCACTCTAGTTATCCATTTCCCTGTGGATGGGATTTAGGCTGTTTGAAGGGTTTTTTTTGACTAGTAAAGAACAAAATGGAAAATATTTCTGTGCATGCCTCTTGTGTACCTAAGTGAGATTTTCTCATGGATATACACCAGCAAGCCATGGGATACTCACGTCTTCAAATTTACTAAACTACTACTAAATTGCTTTTCAAAGACTTTGGACCAATCTATATTCTCCCACCATTAGTACAGGAGAAATCCCATTTCTCACATTTGGCATCACCTGGTGTTGCGATGCTAATTTGTGTAGGTTTCTGCCTGTCTGATGGATCTGAAATGGTATCTGGTTGATATTTTAATGTTCATTTCCCCGATTTCCAAAGATGCTGAGCTTCTTTCCTTGTGTTCACTGGCCTCCCAGTTTCCTTTTGTGAGTTGGCTGTGCAGATCCTCTGGCTATTTGCCCGTTGGGTCCCTTTTCTTCTTTTTTTTCTTTTCTCTCTCTTTTTTTTTTTTTTTTTTTGAGTTGACTTGCTCCTGAAAGTCTGTTTTTACATAATCTTAGTATTTTATATTATACATAAAATGTATATCTGTATACCACATAAAGATAATATATAAAGACTATAGTATATGCAATACATTTAACATCTATATTCTTTGTGTATTTGGTTGCTTATATGCGCTGCGAAGATCTTCCAGTATTTAACAGTTTCATAGAGATATAATTTATATATCATGCAATTCAACCACTGAAAGTGTACAATGGGTTTTTGTTACAATTTTAGAACATTTTCATAAACTTAAAAAAAAAACCCACACCTTTTAGCTATCATTTCCCTATTCCCCCACCCCCATCCTAAGCAACCACTAACCTAACTTCTGTCTCTACAAATTTGCCTGTTCTGGACATTTCATATAAATGGAGTCATAAAATATATGGTCTCTTGTGACTGGCTCCTTTCACCTAATTTTTCAAGGTTTATCCACATTGTAGTATATATCAGAACTCCATTCCTTTTTTATGACCGAATAATATTTCATTGTAGGAATAGGCTAATTTTGTTTTCCCATTCATCAGCTGAAGCAATGTTTACTGAAAAATGTAACTGAAATCAAAAACTGTTTTTAATAGCATCTGATTTCTACTCATCTGATCTGATTGCTTACCCTTGACCTCCCCTCATGCATAAAAGAAAAGTTTTTAGGGTTTTTTTTTTCTTTTTTTTTTTTACCATGATGATCAAAAGGTTTCTGACTGGCTTTCAACAGTATTTCATTGGCGAGAATCCCCCGTTCCAATCCAATCCCCATAATTAAAGAGGTAGGCCTGGAGACCCTCGTTGTCCTGTGTGGCCTGTGATCAAGAGCATCAGCATCACCTGAAGCTGGTTAGAAATGCAGACTCCAGTCTCTCAGACCTGCCTGGATTGGTCTCCGAGGCTGAAGGAGATCCCCAGGTGAGTCCTGTGCCCATTCGGCTTGACAAGCTCTGCTTGGACCACTCCTTCTTACCCGGGTGGGTCTGTGTTGAAATCACCTGGAAGCCTTTGGGAACAATGCGAAGGACTGGCCTGCCTTTCCGAGATTCTGATTTCACTGCTGCAGGATGGATCCCAAACTTCCAGCGGCTCCAGAGCTCCCGGGGGTTCCAGTGAACAGCCAGACCTGATGCAGGTATCTTTGAGGAGCAATCCCAACTTTTTTCTGTAAACCACTTTCATTTAGGGATGTTTAGTCTATGTGCTTTAAGCCATCAAATTTGCAATTCTGCTGGGCAAACTGAATGGTTCTCAGTGAGGGAGCTGCAGGCCCCTTTTAAAAGGGACTGGAGTATGACGGTCGTTACACCTTATGAGTGGGTGTTCAAAGCTCTGTTGGCAACGAGAGCTTGTGTTTCTAAGAAAATATAGCTGAAGCCCTGTGAAGAGTAGGTTGCCAAGGATGTGCTAGGTTTTCTTGGTTCATTTTCAGTTCCCCATTTACAAATCTGCTCTGCAAATGTGGAATGGCTACTACTTTACGCAGCCTTTACCCAAAAATGACTTCTTCCTTACTGCGGCCAACAGAGTAAATACAACACGAATGGACGTCTTGGGTAGACACCAGGATGTCTCTTTTTAAATAAACCCCATCCTTTTTTTAATAAACCCCTTATCTTTGCTAAAGAAGCCGTGGCAGCGACCAGCCGTCAGATCTCTTTCCCTCCCTTCTCATCCCTCTGAGGACTTCCTTGAACGCACGTGTTTCTGTTCCCTGTCCTGTCACTGGGCTCCCACAGCAGTCACCATCTCAGAGTGGGGGTGGGGAGTTCAGCCTCCACCCTCCGTTTCCACAAACGGCTTTGCCACCTTACGGGGGGGGGGAGGTTGTCTATGTTTCCTTGTTGTTTACAACCCTGCCCCACTTCTGTCCCAGATCGTGGCCCAGCAATGCCCCAGATTGAGGCCACTTTCCTCAGAGTTAAAGGAAACGGGAGAGGGACGCGTTGCGTGGTGTTTGCCCTTCGCATCCTGCTATTATCCAACTCACGGATATGTGTGTGAGTCCTCTGGACTTTCCGGCGATGGTCTTCTCAGCTACCTCAGAGACTGTGTCACCTTAACTTACTGAAGGGAGTGACCACTGAGAATCAAAGGCCCCACGGTTCCTGAAATCCACACCAGGCAGGGCACATACAGGTGTCAAATCGCTTCTTGGGTTCCCTCCATAGGCAGCTAAATGACTACACTGTTAACTTGATCTGTTTCCCTCGTACTGGGCCAGGGAACCCTGCTTTATTTTCCAGATACCTAGTGCTAATTCTGTGTTTGTGACACTTTCCTAATTCCAAATCTGGGATATTTTTCTACTATTTAAGCTAGATTCCTTAGAAGTTTTTAATTTGGTAAAGAGTTCTCACACCTGGGCAATCTAAGGTGTGAGTCTTAGTTTGAGAGAGGACAGATCTCCTTTGACCCAGCAAGTCAGAGCTCTTTCCTGGGCAGTGAGTTCTATGCTCGCAGAAGCCAGCATGGCTTGCTGAGGAGTACAGTACCTTGGGCCTGCCATGGACAATTACTTATGGTTTTGATCTTCACTTTTGCTTCGTCTGCTGGTACACTGCCTTTCTGATCACCTTACAGGTCTGCGCCTGCACGTGTGTGTGTCCTTTGTAAATAATAGCCTGTTCTGTTCTTTCAGCCAGTACTTGCCTTTTTTATTTTTTAAACTGGTTTCATTCTTTTAAATTAGAACTCCAATAAATAGTTGAGCAATCTGGCCTGAGGTCCCTGCCTCCTGGAGGTGGGAGTATGCACACAATCTTTATTGGCAATTTCCACAGAAGGGTGTTGAGCCCATTTGCGATGCAATTTCTTTTTCCTCCGGAACAATTGATCATGACTTCTGAGACGCCTCTGATGTCCTTTGCAAACTCCAGTGGGCATGTTCCTGCGCAGGCTCTACTGACAAGGATTTGATGCAAACATCGTTTCTTTCAGCTTTAGTATATGTATCTGCAGAAGAATCTGTGTTCTTGTCGGTTCACAGAGCTGACTTCTTCGTTGGTTTCTATGACAGAGCTTTCTGAAACAACAGGCTGGTGTGTGTGTGTGTGTGTGTGTGTGTGTGTGTGTGTGTAGAGGGGGAGAGAGAAACAGAGAAAGACAAACAGCACCCCATGGATTGATTTCCTTTGATCATTATCCCTAGATTTCCAAGTTTGTCTGTCTCTCCGCTGCCTCTCTGTACTCTCACGCTTCTCTTCTACTCGCTTTTCTTTTTTCTTCTTTTTTTGAGACAGAGTCTCACTCTGTCACCCAGGCTGGAGTACAGTGGTGCGATCTCAGCTCACTGCAACCTCTGCCTCCCAGGTCCAAGCCATTCTTGTGCCTCAGCCTCCCAAGTAGCTGGGATTACAGGCACGCGCAGCCATGCCCAGCTGTTTGTGTGTGTGTGTGTGTGTTTTTTTAGTAGAGACAGGGTTTCACCATGTTGGTCAGGCTGGTCTGGAACTCCTGACGTCCCTCAGCTTCCCGAAGTGCTGGGATTACAGGTGTGAGCCGCCAGGCCCAAAATTTTCCCTTTTCTTTCCCTGTCCCCCTCTGTTTCTTTTCTTCATTCCTAACCAATCACATCCAGTTTCACCCACTTTAACACAGAACATTATATATGATTCTAAATTCATTAAACTTAAGAAGTTTTACTGTTATTAAATAGCAGCAGAATAGAATGATTTCTTTTTCGTCTTAAAGAAAGGAAAGAGTGGTCATTAAAATGTTTTCTTTTTTTCTCTTGACTTTTGGATACCATATATATGATTTTTATGTCAAAATTTCAATCACCCTGTGTGGTCCCTTTTTTTTTTTTTTATTAAATCAAGAGCATTTTCCCATAGTATTAAATATCCTTAGGATATATATATATATATATATATATATATATATAATTTTTTTTTTTTTTGAGACGGAGTTTCGCTCTTGTTACCCAGGCTGGAGTGCAATGGCGCAATCTCGGCTCACCGCAACCTCCGCCTCCTGGGTTCAGGCAATTCTCCTGCCTCAGCCTCCCGAATAGTTGGGATTACAGGCACGCGCCACTATGCCCAGCTAAAGGAAATATATTTAACTGTGTGTAATTTGATGGCATTTTTAGTGTTTTGCTTTAATTTGGGGATATACAATGTAATTACATCCATTGGTTTATTGCTAGTGGTAGAATTACAGGACTTGAAGGTTAGATTTTCAAAGCTTTCAATAAATATGACCCAACTGCCCACCAGCCACATATCAGTGCCCAGGTTAGTGCTCATCCATCTGGCATTGAGCAATATCTTGGAAGAATACAACTTTGCTCATTTAATAGGTGAAAGTGGTATCTTCATATTTCAATTTGCATTTAATTATCAGTAAGTTGAAGATTTGGAGAAGACAGCATTTAGAAAAGGAAAAAGTTTACTTGCAAGAAATGTGGGGCCTCAGAAGGAACTGCTCATCAGATAAAAAACATGACAGGTCATTAACACCAAACTCTGCAGAATTACCAAGGCCACTGAATTTATAGTTGGTGTGTTTATGACAGAAAACCAGCAATTTTCTTACAGGGTTATCATTTCTACAAAGACTAGGGTAGTCTTCAGACAGCAGTTTTGCAAAAGTCTGGGATGAAGTTGTTTGCGTTAAGTAGTCAGCAGCTTACAGGAAATGCTCAGGAGTTCATTTATTTGGGGGGCTAGAATTAGAGAGGGTTCTAAACATTTGTTTTCCTCTAACCATGAGACTTAACGGAGGCAAGGGATCTGTTTTGCGTCCATGAGACTTTTCAGGTGTAGACTGGATTGTAAATTTCTTCTTGTATAACCATACATGTCTTTTGCCCCATTTAATTTTACTGGGGCTTACCTTTTGCTTATTGAATTTTATTTCCCGTATATTAAAACTCTATTGTTATATAATGTAAAAAAAAAAATCAGTGTCCTTTGCCTTTTGGTTTATATTTTTTGTGATAATTCTTGCATCTTTATGTAGTCAAATTCTTCAATTAGTTTCCTTATAACTTCCGCTTTGGCACCACACTTAGAAAGTCTTTTTCAGCCAGGTGCAGTGGCTTATGCCTGTAATCCCGGCACTTTGGGAGTCCGAGGTGGGTGGATCACTTGAAGTGAGGAGCTCAAGACCACCTGGCCACCATGGTGAAACCTCATCTCTACTAAAATTACAAAAATTAGCTGGGTGTGGTGGTGCACATCTGTAATTCCAGCTACTCAGGAGGCTGAGGCAGGAGAATCCCTTGAACCCTGGAGGCGGAGGCTGGAGTGAGCCAAGATTGCACCACTGCACTCCAGCCTGGGTGGCAGTGAGACCATCTCAAGAAAGGAGAGGGAGAGAAAGAGCGAGAGAGAGCGAGAGCGAGAGCAAGAGAGAGAGAGAGAGAGAGAGAGAGAGCAAAGAGGGAGGGAGGAGTGAAAAGAGGGAGGGAGTGAGGGAGAAAGGACAGAGGGAGGGAAAGAAAGAGAAGGTGTTTTTCAGGTCTTTTTATATTGTTTATAGGCAGCCCACAAAATGGGAGAAAATATTTGCAATCATATAACTGATAATGGATTGATATCCAGACTATATAAAGAATTCCCACAGCTCAATAACAACAAAAACAATTGAAAAACTGACAAAAGGCTTAAATAGGCATTCCTCCAAAGATATGCAGTGGCAATAAGCACAGGAAAAGATGCCCAACTTCACTAATCATCAGTGAAATGCAAACCGAAACCACAAAGAGACACCACTTCACACTCATTAGGAAGGTTATTTTTTTCATAATATGTAGTTAATTACAAGAATTAGGATGTGGGAAAATTGGAACTGCTTTGCGTTGTTGGTGGGAACATAAAATGGTGCAGCCACGGCGGCTCACGCCTGTGATCCCAGCACTTTGGGAGGCCAAGGCAGGGGATCACCTGAGGTCGGGAGTTCAAGATCAGCCCAACCAACATGGAGAAACCCCATCTCTAATAAAAATACAAAATTAGCTGGGCGTGGTGGCACATGCCTGTAGTCTCAGCTCCCGGAGAGCCTGAGGCAGGAGAATCACTTGAACCCGGGAGGCAGAGGTTGTGGTGAGCCAAGATCGAACCATTTCACTTCAGCCTGGGCAACAAGAGCAAAACTCTGTCTCAAAAAAAAAAAAAAAAAGGTGCAGC
The DNA here is from genome assembly GCF_048565385.1 of Saimiri boliviensis. Classification (NCBI taxonomy): domain Eukaryota; kingdom Metazoa; phylum Chordata; class Mammalia; order Primates; family Cebidae; genus Saimiri; species Saimiri boliviensis. The sequence goes on from NC_133457.1 coordinate 47,145,509, forward strand.
CATTATGGAAAATAGTATAGTGTTTCCTCAAAGAGTTAAAAATAGAATTACCATATGATCTAGTAGTTCTACTTCTGGGTATATACCCAAAAGAATTAAAAGCAAGGACTCCGGTATTTGTATGCCAACATTCACAGTAATGTTAATCACAGTAGCCGAAGAGTAGCAGGAATCCAAGTGTCCACTAAAAGATGAATGGATAAACAAAATGTGATCTATACATACAATAGGCTAATCTTTTTTTTTTTTTTTTTTTTTTTGAGAGAGAGTCTCACTCTTTCACCCAGGCTGGAGTGCATTGGCCCGATCTCGGCTCACTGCAACCTCCGCCTCCTAGGTTCAAGCGGTTCTCCTGCCTCAGGCTCCCGAGTAACTGAAATTACAGGCACACACCACCACACCCTGCTAATTGTTGTATTTTTAGTAGAGACTGGGTTTCACCATGTTGTCCAGGCTAGTCTCAAATGTCTGACCTTATGATCCACCCACCTCAGCCTCCCAAAGAGCTGAGATTACAAGTGTAAGCCACTGCGCCCAGCCCATACAATGGACTATTCTTTCACCTTAAAAAGAAAAGAAATTCCAACACCTGCTATCACATATATGAACTTTGGAGACATTATGTTATGAGAATTAAGTCAGATATAAAAGCACAAATACGGCCGGGCGCAGCGGCTCAAGCCTGTAATCCCAGCACTTTGCGGGGCCGAGGTGGGTGGATCACGAGGTCAAGAGATCAAGACCATCCTGGTCAACATGGTGAAACCCCGCCTCTACTAAAAATACAAAAAATTAGCTGGGCATGGTGGCGCACGCCTGTAGTCGCAGCTACTCAGGAGGCTGAAGCAGGAGAATTGCCTGAACCCAGGAGGCGGAGGTTGTGGTGAGCCGAGATCGCGCCATTGCGCTCCAGCCTGGGTAATGACAGCGAAACTCCGTCTCAAAAAAAAAAAAAAAAAAAGCACAAATACCACGTAACTCCACTTATATGAGGTACACAGAGTAGCCAAATTCATGGAGACCTAAAGCACAGTGGTGGTTCCTGGGACACAGGGGAGGGGAGAATGGGGAGTTGTTTAATGAGTGCAGTTTCATTCTAGGAAGATGAAAAAGTTCTGGAGGTAAATGGCAATGATTGCTATATAACAGTGTTAATGTGCTTAATGCCACTGAACTATACACTTAAAAATGGTTAAAATGGTAAGTTTTTGTATATTTTACCACATTTTAGAGATATTTTGCTTATATTTTCTCTTAGTACTTTAGAATTGCATTATGTGCTTTTCAGAACCATTCTGGCTATGAAAGCATCAGCAGGCTGGGCGCGGTGGCTCACGCCTGTAATCCCAGCACTTTGGGAGGCCGAGATCGGTGGATCACCTGAGGTCAGGAGTTCGAGACCAGCCTGGTCAACATGGTGACACCCCATCTCTTTAAAAAAAAAAAAATAGAATCTCCTCCACTGCTAAGAAAAAAAGGATTTATTATAAAAATACAAAAGACTAGAATTAGAAAAGCCCTGGAATGGACCAGCTACTCTGACTCCGACCTCTGTATTTCTGCTTTGCCCTCTCTGTACTGTTTCTCTTAGTCTTGTTAGATTTCCCTCAGCCCCTGCTCCTCCCCAGCGCACTGGCCTTTGACCTGCTATGGCCTTGCCCTCCCTTTCTCAAGCTTCCCCAAATGTATTAGTTCAAATTCCAGAGAGAGGCTCTGACTGGCTCATCTCATCTGTCTCAGCAACACATGGTCCAATCAAATGGAGGAGCTGGCACAGGCGGGGAGTAAAGGGAAAGAGGAGCTGGGCGGCTCTCAGGTCACCTGGCTGCATATTCAGATCACCTGCGCAGCTTTAAAAACATGCCCACGACCTGGGTCCCACCCTCAGAGATTCTGGTTCAATGGATCTGGGGTTAGAGACTAAGCATGCTTATTGTTTCAGATGCGTGGTACCCACGCTTCTCCCGAAACCAGGGAAGTCTGCCGCTAGCTGTGATGAGCGGGGAATAGCCAGCAGGTGTGGACAGCAAGCTAACCCAGAGAGGATCATTTACCAGACAGGGAGAGAAAAACAGGCTTTTCTTGTTTTTGAGCATGGGTTGTTGCTTTTGTTGTTTTTGTCACAAATTTCAAAGAATTTGTGAGCTCAAAGAGACCTTAGAGACAATCTAATATAACACATTCATTTGCAAGTATGGAATAGAGCGACCAGTCCCTCCTGGTTTAGCTGGGACTGCCCCAAATTTAGCACTGAAAGTCCTGCAATATCCCAAGGAAATCCCCCAGTCCCAGGCAAACCGAAGAGGCTGTACCTTCTACAGAAACCACAAACCCATCAGCAGTTACTCCTTGTCCTCCCTGCCCCCAGCTGCTGGCAACCGTTTATCTACTTCCTGTCTCTACTGATTTTCGGGTTCTGGAAAGTTCATATAAATGGAATCCCACAATATGTGGCCTTTTGTATCTGGCTCATCTCACTTAGCATGTTTTTAAGGTTCATTCAGGAAGTAGCAGGTTCACATACTTCATTTCTCTTTATGGCTGAATAATGCTTCCTTACATGGCTTTACCACCTTCAACTGTTGATGGACATTTGGGTCATTTCCACTCTTGGGCTAGTATGAATAATAGCTCCTGTGAACATCTGTATGCAGGTTTTGTGTGGACATATGTCTTTCATTTTCTTGGGTATACACTGAGTGGAATTGCTGGGTCATATGGTAACTCTATGTTTAACATTTTGAAGAACTGCCAGACTTTATTAAAGTCTCTGTATCATTTTATGTTGGCACCAGCACAAATATGAAGGTTCTAATTCCTCCATAGCCTCACCAGCACCTATTATTATCTACCTTTTGATTCTAGCCAGCCTAGTAGGCGTGAAGTAGTATCTCATTGTGGTTTAGATTTGCATTTCCCTGATGATTAATAATGTCGAATATCTTTTCATGTGCTTATGGGCCATTTGTGTATCTTTTTAGAGAAATGTGTATTCAGATCCTTTGCTCATTTAAAAACTGGGTTATTTATCTTTTTATTACTGAATTTTAAGAGTTCTTACATATTCTAGCTGTAAGTCCCTTGTCAGATACACGATTTACAAATATTTTCTTCCATTCAGTGGTTTTCTTTTCATTTTCTGGAAGGTATCCTTGAAGCACAATGGTTTTCAATTTTGATGAAGTCCTATTTATCTGTTTATCTACTTTTTTTTGTTGCTTGTGCTGTTGATAAGAAACCACTGCCTAATCCAAGATCGTGAAGATTTTGGCCTATGAGTTTTATAGTTTAACTCTCACATTTATTTAGGTATTTGCTCCATTTTGATGAAGTTTTGTATATGGCATGAAGTAGGAGTTCAATTTCAATCTTTTGCATATGGCTATCCTGTTGTTTCACCATCATTTATTTATTTATTTATTTTTTTTTTTGAGACGGAGTTTTGCTCTTGTCACCCAGGCTGGAGTGCAATGGCGCGAATTCGGCTCACCACAACCTCCGCCTCCTGGGTTCAGGCAATTCTCCTGCCTCAGCCTCCTGAGTAGCTGGGATTACAGGCACATGCCACCATGCCCAGCTCATGTTTTGTATTTTTAGTAGAGACAGGGTTTCACCATGTTGACCAGGATGGTCTCGATCTCTTGACCTCGTGATCCACCCGCCTTGGCCTCCCAAAGTGCTGGGATTACAGGCTTGAGCCACCGCGCCCGGCCTCACCATCATTTATTGAAGAAACTTCCTTCTCCACTGAATGGTCTTGGCACCGTTTTAGAAAACAAGTTGACCATAGATGTATAAATTTCTGTCACGACTCTCAATTCTATTCCATTGACCAGTGTATCTATCCTTACACCAGTACCATACTGTCTGGATTACCATAGATTTGTAGTAAGTTTTGAAATAGAGGAATGTGAGCCTCCAACTTAATTCTTCCTTTTTAAGATGGTTGTGGTTATTCTGGATACCTTGAATTTCCATATTTTTTTTTAAGTTTTTCTCATTACTGTTGGGTTTATTTTATTTTTAATTAATTTTTAATTGACAAAAACAGTATATATTTATCATGTATAACATGTTTTGAAATACATATATATTATAAAATGGCTAAATTGAGCTAATACACAAATTATATGATTTTCAAGATCAGTTTGTTGATTTTTACAAAAAAATCCAGGTGAGATTTTGATAAGGACTGCATTGAAACCATAGATCACTCTAGGGAGTACTGCCGTCTGAACAATATTAAGTCTTTCAATTCATGGATATGGGATGTCTTTTCATCTCTTTAGGTCTTCATTAATTTCTTTCAGCAGTGTTCTATAATTTGAGTGTTTTAGTCTTATACTTCTTATGTTAGACCTATTCCCAAGTATGTTACTCTTTTCGATACTATTATAACTAGAATTTTTAGATTAATTTCATTTTCAGATTGTTTAGTGCTAGCATATAGAAATACAATTGATTTTTATATATTGATTTTATATCCTTGCTGAACTTGTTTATTAGTGCTAGTAATTTTTAGTGGATACTTCATAATTATATAAGACTTATATCTGCCAATAGATGACATAGAGTTTATTTCTTCCTTTCAGATCTAGATGCCTTTTATTTTATTTTATTTTCGAATTACTTTGTCAGTTAATTGAATGTTGAGTAGAAGTGGTGAGCACATTCTTTTTTTTTTTTTTTTTTAGACAGAGTCTTGTTCTGTTACTAGGCTGGAGTACAGTGATGCAATCTTGGCTCACTGCAACCTCTGCCTCCTGGGTTCAAGCAATTCTCCGGCCTCAGCCCTCCACAGTAGCTAGGACTACAGGTGTGTGCCACCATGCCCAGCTAAGTTTAGTGTTTGTAGTAGAGATGGGGTTTCACCATGTGGGCCTGGATGGTCTTCATCTCTTGACCTCATGATCTGCCTGTCTCAGCCTCCCAAAAGTGCAGGGATTGCAGGCGTAAGCCACGGCACCTGGCCAAGCATAGACATTCTTATCTTCTTCCTGATTTTAGAAAAAAAAAAAAAAGCATTTGTCTTCCACCATTATCGATGAGTTTTCTTTTTGTAGATGCCCTTTATCAGGTTTAAGAAGTTCCCTTCTAGTCGTAGTTGAGTGTTTTTGTCATGAAAGTATATTCACTTTTGTCAAATGCTTTTCCTGCGTTTACTGAGATGATCATGTGGCTTTTTTCAATTTCTTTTTTTATGTGGTATATTATATGATTTATTTTCATGTATTGCCAACCTTATATTCTTGGGATAAATTCCACTTGGTCATGGTGTATAACTCTTCTATTTCACTGGTATTTTGTTAAAGGATTTTGACTATATTTATAAGGGATATTGAGCTGGAGTTTTATTGAATTGTCTTTGTTTGGTATCAGGGATAATACTGGCATCATAGAATGAGTTGGGAAATATTCCCCTGTCTAATATTTTTTTGAAAGAGTTTGTGAAAAACTTGGTATTCATTGTTTTTCAAATGTTTGATAGGATTCACCAAGTGAAGCCATCTAAATCTGGGGCTTTCTTTGTAAGTAGCTATTTGATTGCTAATTCAATCTCTTTACTTGCTGTGATTCTCTTCACAGCATTCATCTTGAATGCTGACACAATACTGTGTCAGGTACAGTGCTAGTTCTGAAATTTCTTTTAGGAGATTTGGACACTAAGAAAAGGGAAAGGGGCTAGATTCATTCACTTATGTGGGGTTCTTTCAAAACACTTATTGAGTACCCCTGGGTGTGTTCTATGTTAGGCCCTGAAGCTGCTAAGATGAACAAGACAGCCACAGAAACTACCCTTAGGACCAGGGAGTGAACATGCTGATTTCAGATCAGAGTCTGGGTGGCCAGCTGCTGAGTGTGCGAGGAGACCCAGCAGTTCTCACTGGTGTTGGAGTCCTTCTTCTCTCCAAACAAACCATGATGCCTGAGTCCCCTGGTACTCTGTAGGTTATGAAATGCTTTCACTTATAAAATCTCATTGCAATTCATCCATACAGGCAATCAGCAAAGTTCATTACCCCTCTTTGCAAAAGATGACAAAACCAATGTTCAGAGGTCAGTATGAATTAAAACTTGTAGAAAGTACTCGCCCCGCGCACGGCCCTAGGAGATATAGAAATGACAAGGTTCTTGCCTTCAAGGAGCTGTGAGTCTGAGAAAGAGATAGGAAGTCAGACAGACATAACCGTCTATGTCAGTCATTTCACAGGGTGAAATGGGAGCAGTGCAGAGGGGTTCCGAAATGGTTTTGCCGTGAATGTGACCCTTACAATGTGGCTAGGAGCAACCTGGACATTACACCAGGAAATAACAAAAGTCATTCAGAACTAGGATGACCATATGTCCTAGTTCCCCAGAATAATACGTTTGCTTCTGTTGTCACAGTTTAAGTATCAGTAGCTCCCTTTTTTCCTCTCAAAATACATGTTTGATCTATGCATGGTTTCAAAGCATTTCCCTAAAAAATTGTTGTAATTACGAAGGAAAAAAATAGTAACTTCACAGTAGAGAAATCTGGCAGAAGTTTAATCCAGGAACCAAGATCAATATCTTCACAGACGGTACCAACGGGCGTCATGTGCCTCCTGTTAAGATGTGTGGAGAGCTTTCCATGCCACCCACAGAGGGGTCCAGACGGCGTTGTTCTGGATTCCCATCGTAACTTAAAGGGAAACTTTCACAGTGTCCGGAGCCCTTGATGTCCTGCAAATGAAGGAGGAGGATGTCCTTAAGTTCCTTGCAGGAGGAACGCACTTAGGTGGCACCAATCTTGTCTTCCAAATGGAACAGTACATCTGTAAAATGAAAAGTGATGGCATCTACATCAGAAATCTGCAGAGGACCTGGGAGCAGCTCCTGCTGGCAGCTCGTGCCATTGTTGCCATTGAAAACCCTGCTGATGCCAGTGTTGTATCCTCCAGGAATACTGGCCAGAGGGCCGCGCTGAGTTTGCTCTTCCACTGGAGCCACTCCAATTGCCACTGTTTCACTCCTGGAACCTTCACCAACCAGATCCAGGCAGCCTTCCGGGAGCCATGGCCTCTTATGGTTACCGACCCAGGGCAGACCACCAGCCTCTCATGGAGGCGTCTTAAGTTAACCTACCTATCACTGCTCTGTGTAACACAGATTCTCCTCTGCGCTGTGTGGACATTGCCATCCCATGCGACAACAAGGGAGCTCACTCCGTGGGCTGATGTGGTGGATGCTGGCTCAGGAAGCTCTGTGCATGCGTGGCACCATTTCCCGTGAACACCCGTGGGAGGTCATGCCTGATCTCTACTTCTACAGAGATCCTGAAGAGACTGAAAAAGAGCAGGCTGCTGCTGACAAGGCTGTGACCAAGGAGGAATTTCGGCCGGGCGCGGTGGCTCAAGCCTGTAATCCCAGCACTTTGGGAGGCCGAGGCGGGTGGATCACGAGGTCAAGAGATAGAGACCATCCCAGTCAACATAGTGAAACCCCGTCTCTACTAAAAATACAAAAAATTAGCTGGGCATGGTGGCACATGCCTGTAATCCCAGCTACTCAGGAGGCTGAGGCAGGAGAATTGCCTGAACCCAGGAGGTGGAGGTTGCGGTGAGCCGAGATCGCGCCATTGCACTCCAGCCTGGGTAACAAGAGCGAAACTCCGTCTCAAAAAAAAAAAAAGGAGGAATTTCAGGGCGAATGGACTGCTCCAGCTCCTGAGTTCACTGCCACTCAGCCTGAGGTTGCCGACTGGTCTGAAGGCATTCAGGTGCCCGCTGTGCCTGTCCAGGAGTTCCCTGCTGAAGCCTGGAGCACCCAGCCTGCCACGGAAGACTGGTCTGCAGCTCCCACTGCGTAGGCCACTGAATGGGTAGGAGCAACCATTGAATGGTCTTAAGCTGTTCTTCACGGACTCTTAAGCAACATGGAAATAAGGTTAATGAAACCAAACATCAGTTTTTAAAAACCCATCAGTTTCTTAAAAAAAAACAACTTTTTTTTAATGTGCTGAGAAGGGCCAGGTGTGGTGGCTCACACCTGTAATCCCAGTATTTTGGGAGGCTGAGGTGGGCAGGTGGGCAGATCACCTGAGGTCAGGAGTTCAAGACCAGCCTGGCTAATATGGTAAAACCCATCTCTACTAAAAATACAAAATTAGGCCGGGCGCGGTGGCTCAAGCCTGTAATCCCAGCACTTTGGGAGGCCGAGGCGGGTAGATCACGAGGTCAAGAGATCGAGACCATCCTGGTCAACATGGTGAAACCCCGTCTCTACTAAAAATACTAAAAATTAGCTGGGCATGGTGGTGCATGCCTGTAATCCCAGCTACTCAGGAGGCTGAGGCAGGAGAATTGCCTGAACCCAGGAGGCGGAGGTTGCGGTGAGCCAAGATTGTGCCATTGCACTCCAGCCTGGGTAATGAGTGAAAACTCCGTCTCAAAAGAAAAAAAATACAAAATACAAAATTAGCTGGCCGTGGTGGCATGCACCTGTAATCCCAGCTACTAAGGAGGTTGAAGCAGGAGAATCACTTGAACCTGGGAGGTGGAAGTTGCAATGAGCCAAGATCGTACCGCTGCACTACAGCCTGGACGACAGAGTGAGACCCCATCTTAAAAAAAAAAAAAAAAAGTGCTGAGAAGGACACAACAGCATTTTTGTGATATTGTTGCCAGAAATATCTAAACTGAATCTCATGACTAAGAAATATCAGATAAACCCCAACTAAGGGACGTTCCACACAACAATTGAGCCACAAAGCATGTGAAGGTCATGAGAGACGAGAAGGACTAAGGAGTCATTCGAGATTGAAGGAGACTAAAGAGAAATGACAACGAAATGCAACACGTGGTACAAGATTATGTCCTGAATGGAAAAAGAGCGCATTAGCAGGCCATGTGAAATCTGAATACTGCAGATTAGGTAACAGCACTGCCATTAATGTAGAAGGTCCTTAGGTTTAGGAAATACACATCAGCCGGGCGCGGTGGCTCACGCCTGTAATCCCAGCACTTTGGAAGGCCAAGGCGGGTGGATCACGAGGTCAAGAGATCGAGGCCATCCTGGTCAACATAGTGAAACCCCGTCTCTACTAAAATACAAAAATTAGCTGGGCATGGTGGCGTGTGCCTGTAATCCCAGCTACTCGGGAGGCTGAGGCAGGAGAATTGCCTGAACCCAGGAGGCAGAGGTTGCAGTGAGCCGAGATCGTGCCATTGCACTCCAGCCTGGGTAATAAGAGCGAAACTCCGTCTCAAAAAAAAAAAAAAAGGAAATACACATCAAAGTATTTAAAGCTGTTTTTGTTGTTGTTGTTTTGTTTTTTGAGATGGAGTTTCGCTGTTGTTACCCAGACTGGAGTGCAATGGCACGATCTCGGCTCACTGCAACCTCCGCCTCCTGGGTTCAAGCAATTCTCCTGCCTCAGCCTCCCGAGTAGCTGGGACTACAGGTGTGCACCACCACGCCTGGCTAATTTTTGTATTTTTAGTAGAGACGGGGTTTCACCTTGTTGACCAAGATGGTCTCGATCTCTTGACCTTGTGATCCACCAGCCTCAGCCTTCCAAAGTGCTGGGATTATAGGCACGAACCACTGCGCCCGGCCTTATTTAGAATTTTTTTTAAGTGCCACAGTCTGGATGATAAATGGTGATCATTTATCATCAAGAAAGGCTATGGCGTCCCTTTCCACAACGCAGTCAGAACCTAGCCCTCTCCACTCCCAGGCTGTGGGCCTGTCACCATCAACCCCTCAGATGGCCACTCCACTCCTCACCACTCAGGACCTTCAGACGAACCAGAGGCTGGTGTGAATTTCCAGACTGCTCGTTCCCCGAGCTGACAAAACCAAATCTGCTCCCATACACAACGGTGCACAAGGGGTCCATAAACTTCTTGGGAGATATGAACGAGTTTTAATTTTGACAATAAAGTAAATCTGTCCCTGTAACAGCAAGATTACAAACAATATTTGGTTTCAGAATTTCACCTCACCAACACTTGGCGAGGCTGCCAGGGGTGTGCCCTCGAGGAATGCCCACACACACACAGGCACACACACCTCAGCCCCATGACGCAGACTGGGTCAGCACAGGCAGGAGCCATGTTTATTCCCCTGCCTTACCCTCATAAATCAGAGGCCTGCTTGATACGGCTCCAACTTCTGCTCTGTGAAGCCTCTGGAACCGGAACTTGCTCCAGGTTTGTGAGCAGACCATTACCTCCCTGCAGGCCGGACCAGAAGCTTCAAGCCAGTGGCAAGACACCCTATTGTCTGAGATTATCTGATTTCAGTCCGTAGGGTGGTTTTCCTGTTGTTACTTGATTCTCTCAACAATGAGTGTAAAAATAGAATCTTCCTGACTAGCCCAGGGTTTTAAAATTACCAACAAAATAGTATAGCAGATGTCTTTTTTGACCTTAGATCATTTTTTAAAGGCTATCCTCTTCGACACAACCAAAGGTAAATTGAACATTGCATTCAAAGTACCCAGTTTTCCTTTCTTCGGAGTAAGGGATTAGTGGGCATATGGTAATTTGTACAAACCTCCAAACAACGGGTAACGAAATGCCAGAACCCTTTGGAAAAAAGTGATTAACTGATTTGGAGAATAGTAAATGTGACTTTAGAAAAGCAGATTTTAAAAATTTCAGAGAAAAGTACATATTCATTCATTCAAGGATTCATTTTTTATATTGACAAATAACTACATATTCATGGGGAACATAGAGATGTTTCAATACATTTAATGTACAATGATCAGATCAGAGTAACTAGCGTATCCATCAGCTCAAACAGTTTTATTCCTTCGTGTTGGGATCATTCAGTATCCTCTTCCTAGCCATCTAGCCATTTGAAACTGTGTATTATTGGGTTTTGTTGTCGGCGGGGTGGGGGGGTGGGTGTTGTTTTCTTTTCTCTCTCTCTTTTTTTTTTTTTTTTTTTTTTGAGACAGAGTCTCACTCTGTTGCCCAGGCTGGAATGCAGTGGCACCGTCTCGGCTCACTGCAGCCTCTGCCTCCCTGGTTCAAGCGATTCTTGCGTCTCAGCCTCCTGAGCAGTTGGGATTACAGTCCTGCACCACCGCACCAGCTAATTTTTGTATTTTTAGTCGAGATGGGGTTTCACCATATTGGCCAGGCTGGTCCCGAACTCCTGACCTCACGTGGTCTGCTTGCCTCGGCCTCCCAAAGTGCTGGGATTTTAGGCATGAGCCACTGCACCTGGCCCATAATACATTATTGCTGACTGTAGTCATTCTACACTGGTACAGAACATTAGAACTTACTCTTCCTCTCTAGCTGTTCATTCAAGTATTTTACTGAGACTCCTTGAACTAGTGTGGTATTCCACAGGGTACTGTTTATTGCTCTGTCCTTCACATTTTGAAAAAAATCAACTACTAATTTAAAAGCAAAAACCTTAAAATCCATGCTCATCAACTTAGCAGATGATCCTAAACTCAGAGAAATGGCAAATAAAAGAGATGGCATAATCAACATTTAAATGATTTCAACAGATCAGAATCCTGAGGTGTAGCCAACAAGATAAAAGGGAAATGACAGCTGTATTTAAGCATAAAATAAATACAGCTGCACAGGCTCGGGGTGACAGATGCCTGGCACTGCCCCAGTTTGTATGACACACGGTTTGTTGTGGAAATCAAATAAGATAATACAGTTTCAGGCAGCATGAATGGGACAAAAGAGTGGTGATCAGGAAAAATAAAAGCACCTGGCACTCTGCATGCCCGGCTCCCCAACACCTGGCACCCTGTATGCCCAGCTCCTTCAGGATACGTCACACTCCATAAGGCAGGAATTGCATCTGTCCTGCGCTCTTCAAGCTCTCTGGATGACAAGCAGTGCCTAGCCCTCATATAGGTGTTCAGTGCCTAGTTGATGAAGGAATGAAGAAATACTGTGTTTGGTACAGGCACTCCCTTTTCAGAAGGAACATTTAAAATGAAGATCCATCTTGAGGAGGACAGTCAGGATGGTGTGGGGTTTGGGTTCTGGGTATGACTGACTTAGGCAACAGAAAGTTTGGACTGAACATGCATGAACCTGATAACTATCTTAAAGTATCCAGAGGGCGGTCGTGGGAGGAAGCGGAATTGTGTTTCTTGGTCAGAGTCCAGAAATGCACTCCTGCATGAGAGAGGCAGGCTTGGCTTTAATGTAATACCCTTCTCGCAGTGAGGAGTGTCGGAGTTGGAAGATGGACAGCCTCTTCCAGCAGTGTGTTCTCTCCCACCCACATGTTCCAGCAGCACCTGATGACCTTGAGGGGATCCTGTTGAGTGAGGAATTTTATGTCCCCCAGATTTATGTTTCTTGGGTTTCCTCAATTGTATTAAAAAATAGGACTAAAACCAAAAAAAATTATCTAGAATCCATTTCCGAGGAAACCACCAAAGTTGAAAATAAAACTATTAAGAAATATGTAGGCCGGGGGTGATGGCTCTTGCCTATAATCTCAGCACTTTGGGAGACAGAGACAGGCAGATCACTTGAGGTCAGGAGTTCGAGACCAGCCTGGCCAACATGATGAAATCCCGTCTCTATCAAAAATACAAAAATTAGCCAGGCATGGTATGCATGTCTGTAATCCCGGCTACTTGGGAGGCTGAAGCAGGAGAATTGCTTGAACCCAGAGGCAGAGCTGAGATTGTGTCACTGCACTCCAGCCTGGGTAATAGAGTGAAACTCAGAAAGAAGGAAAGAAAGAGAGAAAGAGAAAAAGAGGGAGGGAGGGAGGAAGGGAGAGAGGGAGGGAAGAGAGAAAAAGAGAAAAAGAAAGAGAGAAAAGAAGAAAAAGAGAGAAAGAGGCCGGGCGCGGTGGCTCATGCCTGTAATCCCAGCACTTTGGGAGGCCGAGGGGGGTGGATCACGAGGTCAAGAGATCGAGACCATCCTGGTCAACATGGTGAAACCCCCGTCTCTACTAAAAATACAAAAAATTAGCTGGGCATGGTGATGCGTGCCTGTAATCCTAGCTACTCGGGAGGCTGAGGCAGGAGAATTGCTTGAACCCAGGAGGCGGACGTTGCGGTGAGCCGAGATTGCGCCGTTGCACTCCAGCCTGGGTTACAAGAGCGAAACTTCGTCTCAAAAAAAAAAGAAAAGAAAAAGAGGGAGAGAGGGAGGGAGGGAAAGAAGGAAGGGAGGGAGGAAAAGAAAGAAAAAGAAAGGAAAAGAAAAAGAGAAAGAAAGATTGATTAAAGCATTATTTTATTTTTATTTATTTGTTTTTTGGAGATAGGATCTCACTTGTTGCCTAGTCTGGCCTTAAATTCCTAGGCTCAAGGGATCTGCCCCCCACTTCAGCCTCCAACATAGCTGGAACTGCAGGCATGTGCCACTGTGCCTGGCTTTTAAAATCTTATGTTAAATTCCACTTGTTGAAGCTTAAATCAGTAGTGAAAATAAAGGCTATCATTTTTCAGCTGGATCCAGTTTACAAAAAGCCTTGAATGTCTGACCTCCCAAAATCTTGATTTTATTCATGTGGTCTCAAGCAGTTCTTGTTTTTTAGGGCCAATGCTGGTGTTTAAAATCTGAAGGGCTCCTTTGTTAATTACCATTCTGCAATAGACATGCACTTCAAATATCACGTTATACATGATAAAAAACAAACAATGATATCTGTCCATTTAAATAAATAATTTCAAACAAAATAACACAAAAATCTGAAGTGTTTAACCAAAGAAATTGTTCTGAGAAACATATGTGGGTTGACTGCCACCATCAGGGATCATAAAACTTAAAAGTTTACACCTTCTCAGAGCAGAAACTTCCAAGAAGAAATGGATCCCATTTATTGCTAAACCTGCCGGGTTTCTTTCTTTAAACATAGATCTTCACAACTTCCACCTAAACCTCTAGCTACATTGGCAGAATTGGGTCTATAAAGTAATATAAGTCCTCCCTTGGAACAGCAGGCTGGGAGCCCATTTATCTAAGCAGCCACATTCTTTGCCGCCCGGTGGAGGGCAGGGAAGGGCAGTACTTAAGAGCAATCTCTCCAAGACAGCATGTCCTAAGGTCAGGGGTCAGATGTCTTGCCTGTGGTGGACAGCTATTGATTTGTCTGCTCAGGGTAGCACCCCTCGCCTCGTCTGGGTCTACTCCTCACCCTCATCCTGTCCTCACCCTCTTGCTAAGAGCCATCTGCTTTCAGATCTCACACCCCAGGCCACAGGGAGACGTAGGGCCCCAACCCCAAATAAACCAACAACATTATTCAATCTCTCACCAGAGCAATTAGAGCAAAGATGCAACCCAAACTGGGCTAAAGGCAAGAAGGGCATCCCTCTCGGATGGTGGAGCGGAAGCTGGGAACCTGAGAATTACTGATGTCTGTGTCTAACAAGCTCACCCACGGGAAGGAAGGTAATACCTTTGTGACAGATTGTGCTTCCAAATGATGGCCACAGTAATATTTTCCATCACATGTGTTTTTCCAGAACCTGGCCACTCCTGAACAAGAGGTGGAGTCTATGGCTGTCCCCATCCTTGAAAAAAACTGGGTGGGCCTTTGTGACTGCCTCCATCAGTAGAGAAGGGCAGAAGTGATATTGTCTGACTTCTGAACCCAGCCCACAGAAGCAGCCCAGCTTCCTCCTGGCTCTCTACGGGGATGGCTCACACCTGGAACCTGGCTCTGCTGCTATGAGAAGCCACGTGGAGGCCAGGCGCGGTGGCTCATGGCTGTAATCCCAGCGCTTTGGGAGGCTAAGGTGGGCGGATCACCTGAGGTCAGGACTTAGAGACCAGCCTGACCGATATGGTGAAACCCCATCTTGAAAAAAAAAAGAAAAAAAAAGAGAAGCCACATGGAGAGACCCACCGAGAGAGACCCCTCTAGCCTCAGCCTTGGCTGATCATCTTGTTGAGAGCACCAATTTGACAGACTGAGCCCTCTTAGAAGCAGATTCTCCATCCCTCAGTGGAGGCCTGCAGCTGACACCACATGGAACAGAGATGAGCCTTTCCTTCCCCACCGAATCCTGTCCTAATGGCAGTCACGAGCATCATAATGTTGTGGGGCTGCAAACTTCAATATAACATGGTCTGCCCTCAAAGGATGAACTTTAAAGAACTGTGGGGGCCAGGCGCAGTGGCTCAAGCCTGTAATCCCAGCACTTTGGGAGGCCGAGGCGGGTGGATCACGAGGTCAAGAGATCGAGCCCATCCTGGTCAACATGGTGAAACCCTGTCTCTACTAAAAAATACAAAAAATTAGCTGGGCATGGTGGCACGTGCCTGTAATCCCAGCTGCTCAGGAGGCTGAGGCAGGGTTCAGGCTGGGTTGCCTGAACCCAGGAGGCGGAGGTTGTGGTGAGCCGAGATCTCGCCATTGCACTCCAGTCTGGGTAAGGAGCGAAACTACGTCTCAAAAAAAAAAAAAAAAAGAACTGTGGGCTGGTGGATAAACAGGCAGCTGACTGGGCACAGCTGGCTCTCCCTAGCAGTGTCTTCCCTGGAGCTGTCCTGGGGAGAGACCTAGGTGTTACCTGGCTGCCTCCTCTCAGGAAGCAGTATTGAGTCAGGAGCAGGTACGCAGACCTGAGATCCAAAGGAAGCCAGGTTTAAATCTCAATGTCAATCACTTATTTTTTACAGAGATGGTGCGATGTACGTCTCAGTTTCCCTGACAATTAAACAGAAATGTCTTAGGCTGAATTTCTCAGAAAGAGACCCTGAGTCTGGGATTCATGCAAAAGCGATGTATCAGGAACTATTCGCAGGAGACAGGAAAGGGAATGGGGGCAATCTAAAGTGCTCCAGCAAGCCAGGTCGCACAGAGGGAAGTTTTGGTCTAGTTCCACAAAAGTTCAGGGCTACCGGGAGAAGGTGTGTTAACTGCCAGGCATTTGCAACTAGGCAGCCGGAGAACCATTCTAGGACAAAGAAACCAGAGACTCAGGTGCTGGCTGGGGAGCCTGTGTGCAGGGAAATGGAAAAGGCATCCACACGGATGGAGAACACGAACCGCACCACCCAGGGGATGACAGCGCGCTCACACCTTGTATGTCGTTACATGCTGTGCCTGGCTCCTGGTCACTGCTTAAGAAGGAGGAGCCGGGCGAGGTGGCTCACGCCTGTAATCCCAGCACTTTGGGAGGCCGAGGCGGGTGGCTCACAAGGTCAAGAGATCGAGACCATCCTGGTCAACATGGTGAAACCCCGTATCTACTAAAAATACAAAAAATTAGCTGGGCATAGTGGTGCGTGCCTGTAATCCCAGCTACTCAGGAGGCTGAGGCAAGAGAATTGCCTGAACCCAGGAGGCGGAGGTTGCGGTGAGCCGAGATCGCGCCATTGCACTCCAGCCTGGGTAAGAAGAGCGAAACTCCGTCTCAAAAAAAAAAAAAAAAAGGAGGAGGGAGTGAAGAAGAGGAAGAGGAGGAGAAGGAGAGGAAGGGGAAGGAGAGGATAATGGAGGGGGAAAGAAGAGGAGGAGGAGCCCTCCTTGGGAGGCCTAATACCCCAGTGGGCTGTCACCCTGAAAGGGACGAAACGGAAGTGGCTTCGCTCAGGCTCGCTTCTTTACATTTTGTGACCAAAACACAAACCTAAGATTAAACAACCCGGGCCAAGTCGAGCACCCTCTCCCTTCCAGACCTAATGAGAACATATCTTGCACTGCAGAGTAAGAATCTGGAAAGTGCCGGGTCAGTATGGGTCACACAGAGCAGAAGAATGTGTTCACAGAGTCGCAGCACACTGGCAATCACATTGGTAGAGCAGTGGATGCCTGGACTGGGCAGTGGACAGCCTGGTACTAGTGAAAAGAAGGATCAAAGGATGGGACAGAACTGTAAGACAGCTGGGAGTTGCAAGAAAGGCTTTCCTACAGTGTGTGGTCCAGTAACTCTTTTTTTTTTTTTTTTTTTTTTTTTGAGACAGAGTCTCTCTCTGTCACCAGGCACCAGGCTGGAGTGCAGTAGCGCAATCTCGGCTCACTGCATCCTCTGCCTCCCAGGTTCAAGCAATTCTCCTGCCTCAGCCTCCCGAGTAGCTGGGACTACAGGTACATGCCACCATGCCCAGCTAATTTTTGTATTTTTTAGTAGAGACGGGGTTTCACCATGTTGGCCAAGATGGTCTCGATCTCTTGACCTTGTGATCTGCCTGCCTCGGCCTCCCAAAGTGCTGGGATTACAGGCGTGAGCCACCGCGCCCAGCCGGTGCAGTAATTCTTACTGTGTAACAAACCAAGCCAAACTTAGTAGCTTCAAACAACAACCATTATATCACCCTCATGGATCCTGTAGGTCTGGGAATTGGGAAGGACATCGTGTGGCTGGCTTGCCTCTGCTGCACAATGTCGGAGGCCTTGACTGGGAAGACCTGACTCAATGGCTGGGGGCTGGAACCAACTAAACACTCACTCACATGCATGGTGATTGATTCTGGCTGTTGGTTGGGATACAGCTGGGCCTTTTGGACATAAGACTTGCATGTGGCCACTTAGGCTTCCTGAAAGTGCGGTGGCTAGATTCCGAGAGCAATTGTCCCAAGAGAACCAGGCAGAAGCTGTTTTATCTTTTATAATCTAACCTTGGAAGCCACGTAGTATAGATCCGACATAGTCATATGCTCACCCAAACTTCAGGGGAAGAAAAATAGATCCAAATTCTCAATGGGAAGAGTTTTAATATCATATTGTAAGAAGAGAATGTGGAGGATATGGCAATTTTGAGAGAAAAACAATCTGCTATAGGCAACATAACCCCGAAGGGAAAAGGGTTCTCAGTTTGAATAGTTTGGGAAGAAGTCATTATACATTAGCATGTGAAAGCCTTGGAGTGAACAGCAGTAGGTCAGTCTTAACACTTTGCCTGACACGGCATATCTCCATTGTTTTCTGCTTCATCCTAGTACATAGAACACTCTAGCTGACACCCACGTAGACAAAGCTCACCCCTTTGGGAAACCCTTAACCCAACTCAAAATCTGAGTAAGATCAGACAACTGCTGTCATCCTTTCCCCCAGAACAGTCCCTGATGAATTGCACAGAGCTGTGTTCTTGAAAAAACACAATTTATTGCTTCTCAGCTCTGAATGCAACCTTCGGTATATGCTCTGGGATCAACCTAGAATTCTTTCAAGCATTTCTCTTGAAGTGGAGCATGATGTTCATTAAACTTCTGTACAGGGCGCTGGAGGACACTGCAGGAGGAAGAGACTCTCCTGTCATTTCCTGAGGGAACCAGGGGTCAGTTCTATGGGTCCCAGGACTTCCAGTAGAGCCTGCCCCAGCCCAGAACACAGTCCCTCTGTGACATTGCAGCCTCAGCCTGGTGACAGCCTTTCCATGGCCCTCTTGTCATGGAAACCAAAGCTCTGGTGCAGCCCGTGTGTTCTGAGGGGCTCCTGTCCCCATGCAGACTCCCACTGCCCACCCAAGCCCAGCTCCAAGGCTGCACTCTGGAAGGTGGCCCTTTGCTTTCCAGCAGCTTCAGGCCAGCTCTTCTCCAGCAGAACTGGGAAACCACTCTGCTGCCCCATGGGCTGAACCACAGCTTCTCCAGTGAGACGTGAACCTCTTTCAAGTCTATGCTTCCTTTAGTCCTCTCGCTCAGCCCTAGGGCACCATATATCTTTTATTGTTACACTTTTAGCATAGTTAATACTTCTTTATCTAAAACCTCCTCTACTTCACCTATGCAGTGGTTCTTTCTCCTGAACGGACCCATACTGTGAAATGCATGATATTACTGATCATTTATCCAAAGCAAAACATCGAGAAAGAGTAGTCAGGGTAATCATTTCTGCTTAAAGGCGAAAACAAAAAGTAATTGTAAATTTCAAATACTATAAGGCTCTCGTGTCAGCAATTTATGTTAGGTGCTGGAGTGCCTCCCCCATCCCCCTGCTTTTTTTGAGACAGCATCTTGCTTGTCACCCAGGCTACAGCACAGTGACACGATCATGGCTCACTGCAACCTTGACCTCCCCCACCACGCCCAGCTAATTTTTAAATTTTTTTGTAGAGATAAGGTCTCCCTACAGGTTGCTCAGGCTGTCCTCAAATTCCTAGGCTCAAGCAATCCTCCCACCTTGGACTTCCAAAGTGCTAGGATTCCAGGCATCAGCCCTCCCACCTGACCTTAAGTGCTTTTAATGGCAAATAGTTATTTTTAAAATGATCTGCTGTAGCCTGCAGTCATCCTTTAAGTCATTAGTCTGAAAATGGATAAATCCGAATCACATAAGAAATAGAATGGATTCGTGAAGAATGTGTGTGTGTTTCATGTGATCAAAATCAAAACAAAATCAACCTCCCTAAAAAACCTCAACTTGCTTGAACAAGAAATGGACTGCATTGGCTTACATAACCACAATACCCAAAGGCAGTGCTGGTTTCAGAATCTGTGTGATCCCAGACTCAAATGACATTTCCATGGGTGACTTTTTTTTTCTATGCTTTTAGATTTATTCTCAAACTATACCAGGTGCTCTCTCTCCAGCAGCATCAGGCTCTCCCCTAGTGTGGCAGCAAAATACCCCCAGAAAGCATCTTCCTGTCTCACAAGTTCTGATTGGGATATATTCCCTTTGCTGAACCAATCAAGTGGCCAAGATGGTGACTTAGGACAGTCGGGGTCAGCGTTAGAATCAGTCCCATCTAAACCACATGGCTGAGAATGAGGAAAGAGTGGTTTCCCAAAAGAAATTCAGACTGATGTCTTAATGGCAGAGTGGAGGCCGAACAGCTTTTTAAAATGACAAGATGGCCCGGTGTGGTGGCTCATTCCTGTAATCTCAGCACTTTGGGAGGCAAAGGAAGGTGAATCACTTGAGGCCTGGAGTTTGAGACCAGCCTGGCCAACATGACAAAACCCTGTCTCTACTACAAAGACAAAATTTTAGTAGAGCATGGTGGCATGTGAGTATAATCCCAGTTACTTGGGAGGCTGAGGCACAATAATTGCTTAAACCTGGGAGGTAGAGGTTGCCTTGAGCCCAGATCGTGCCGCTGCACTCCAGCCTGGGTGACAGAGCAAGACTCTAGATAGATAGATAGATAGATAGATAGATAGATAGATAGATAGACAGACAGACAGACAGACAGACAGATAGAAAAGCCAAAAAAATTAAAAAAAATAAAAGATAGAGAGGTAGACAGATAGATACATACATAGATACATAGGTACAGATATATATACATAGATAGATACATAGACAGACAAGTCATCTGCAGAAAGGATTCTAAATGTGAAAGTAACACAAAACAGAAGGATCATGTTCCTTAGGGTAAAGAATTTGTGCCTTCTGCTTACCTTCCAGGACTTTGGAGAAATAAGTCCATCTTAAGGGAGAAACAGTAGTACAATAATGAGTAATATAAGAAAAGCACTTCAAAATGCCAGCCTTCCCAAATCCTAGGAATCTGACCTGTTAGCATTTTTAAATACATGTGAAAAGGTTCATCATTCACAAGGCCACCCCTAGCCCACTTGGTGCCTTTGTGCAAAAATGCAATCCTGATCCAAGATGCTTTACTGATAACTACCAAAAGCTCGGCATATTTATCCAGATCTACAGTCTCTATAATATGAACGGCGCCTCCACAGAGGGTGGGACCCCAGGCACAGCAGTGCGCAGAACTGCAGTGCGTTCATTCCAATGGCTTAAAATACAAAGGCACATGAGCAGCACGTTTCCTTCCTATCCCTGCTTTCCTTGACCAGAGGCAGTGTTCCAAGATAATTTGAGCTTTCCAGGGTGTTCCCTTATTCTACTTCACCTCTTGAGTTTCGAGAATACCAGGAGAAGAAAAAAGGGTATTAGAGATAACTTCACATCAGATAAACTGGCTTTCTTCCCAGCTGCAGGCAATGATGACTCATTTTTCTTACTCCATATCCATGGGCACGTTGAGAATGTGCCTCTGCTAGTAACCCTAGAGTACAGCTTCTTTTATCTACTTAAAATATTTATGAGCTCTGATTACCATAGTGGTTGTTAATGGACATTAATATGTAGGACATTCTCCTAAACTGCAGTGTAAATACCATTCTTCCCTGATTCTGTACGTGATAAAATTCCCATACAGAAATTACTACCTGCTCCCATGATATTCAGAAATTCTTATCACTACTGTTGCCACCAAGTGTCCACTGGTTTTCAGACTTAAATTTCACATGAATGACTATCTCACTCCTTTAAGACACTCCTGATAAAAGTGACCTTTCTAAAGTGATATAATCATGTCATTCTTCTGCATAAATGTTCCAAAGGTTTCCTACTTTTTAAAGCATAAATTCATACCTCTTAGCACAGTATGTAATGGCCTTCACCAAAGTATAATTTTGAAAACTGAGGCTGGGCGCTGTGGCTCACGCCTGTAATCCCAGCACTTTGGGAGGCCAAGGCAGGTGGATCATGAGGTCAAGAGATCGAGATCAATTAGCTGGGTGTGGTGACACGCCTGTAATCCCAGCTATTCGGGAGGCTCAGGCCAGAGAATTGCTTGAACCCAGAGGCAGAGGTTGCAGTGAGCCAAGATCACATCACTGCACTCCAGCCTGGGTGACAGAGAGACACTTCTTCTCAAAAAAACAAAACAGGGCCGGGCGCGGTGGCTCAAGCCTGTAATCACAGCACTTTGGGAGGCTGAGGTGGGTGGATCACGAGGTCAAGAGATCGAGACCATCCTGGTCAACATGGTGAAACCCCATCTGTACTAAAAATACAAAAAATTAGCTGGGCATGGTGGCGCAGCCTGTAATCCCAGCTACTCAGGAGGCTGAGGCAGGAGAATTGCCTGAACCCAGGAGGCGGAGGTTGTGGTGAGCCGAGATCGCGCCATTGCACTCCAGCCTGGGTAACAAGAGTGAAACTCCGTCTCAAAAAAACAAACAAACAAACAAAAACAAAAGAAAACTGAAAAAATTAGACTTTTACACAAATATAGAACAAAAAGGTTAAAATTTATTGAATTCATTAATTCGTGAGAGAACCGATCAGAAAATAGAGCTGGAATGCTTGGGGAACTAGGATTTATATGGTCCTTTAAAAAAATGTTAGAATAAGTTTCCTAGGTTAGACATAAAGCTGGTTAATATCCTGCAAAGCAATATAATTATAACCTTTGGGATTATTTTTCTACCAGACAGAAATTATTTACATCTCTGTTAGACAGATCTACTAATTTACATGGAACTTCACAAAGTCTGAGTCCTTAATTAATATTAAGTAGTAAAATCTGTTGGCACTGTAGCTCACACCTGCAATCCCAGCACTTTGGGAGGCCAAGCAGAGGGGATCACTTGAGGCCAGGAATTTGAGACTAGCCTGGCTAACATGGCGAAAACCTGTCTCTACTAAAGATATAAAAATTACCCAGGGTGACACATGCCTGTAATTCCAGCTACTCAGGAGACTGAGGCACAAGAATCACTTGAACCCAGGAGGCAAAGGTTGCAGTGAGCGAAGATCGTACCACTGCACTCCAGCCTGAGTGACAAAGTGAGACTCTGTCTCAAAAAACAAAAAAGACTGGGCGCGGTGCCTCACGCCTATAATCCCAACACTTTGGGAGGCTAAGGCAGGTAGATAGTCTGAGGTCAGGAGTTCGAGACCAGCCTGGCCAACATGGCAAAACCCAATCTCTACTAAAAATACAAAAAAATTAGCAGAGTGTGGTGGTGGGTGCCTGTAATCCCAGCTACTCAGGAGGGTGAGGCAAGAGAATCACTTGAACCTGGGAGGTGGAGGTTTCAGTGAGCTGAGATCTTGCCACTGCACCCCAGCCTGGGTGACAGAATGGGATTCTGTCTCAAAAAAAAAAAAAAAAAAAGCAAAATCTCACAATGGTACATTTGCCTGGAGAAATAAATAGCCCTTCGGTGGGCGTTTTACTCAGAGCTTCAGTAAGGCATTGAAGTCATATGCAGTCATCTTCACTTGGTTTTATTCTAATTTTTCTCTCATTTTTCCTAACAGTCTGCGTTATCCAACCGTCGTGAACTTTACCAAACTCATTTCCTGCCACTTCTTAGATTCTCCAGGAAAACGCCTTGGGGTGTGATGCCCAGAACAGGTAATGCTCACTCCTGCCTTTTTTCTTTCGCACAGGCTGTTCCTCCTTCCTAAACACCCTTCCTCTCTCTGCCACCTTCCAGTCCTTTCTCCTCTTGGTTAACTTAGCTAATATTTGGTTAACTTCCGAAAGGCAACTTTAAACTCAACCAAGGTATCACCTAATCTGAGGCTTTTCTGACTATTCCTCTGCCTCCTTCCATTCCTGTCCACTTTCTATCTTCCCCAGCCCCTGACTCCATTCAGTATGCCTCACATGTTTCTGTGTTCCTTTATAATCACAACGATCATGACATGTGCTGAGCTGTCTGCATGTTCTGGTACTGTGTTAAGTGCTTTACCTAGATGATTTGCTTTTCTCTTTTGTTTTTGGTCTTTTTAAAAAAAATTTTTCTTCCATATTTGTTTTAAAATTTTTTATTTTTAGAGACAGGCGCTCACTCTGTTGTCCAAGCTGGAGTTCAGTGGCATAATCATAGCTCACTACAGCCTCAAACTCCTGGGCTCAAGTGATCCTCCTGCCTCAACCTCCCAAGTAGCTAGGAGTACAGGTTTACAGGCATGTGCCCCCATGCCTAGCTTATTATTATTATTATTATTTTGTAGACAAGGGGCTGGGAGTAGTGGGGGGATGTCTCATGATATTGCTAAGGCTGATCTTGAACTTCTGGCCTCAAGTAATCCTCCCACATTGACCCACAAAGTGCTGGATTACAGATGTGACCCACCACACCTGGCCAGATGATTTCATTTAAGCCACAAAACACACCCATGAAGCAGGAGCTATTCATCATCTTTACTGGTGAGGAAATTGAAGCACAGAGTGCTTAAGGAGTTGAGCCAAAGTCACACAGCTGATTGGCAGTGACATGATTTTAAACCCAGGCGATCTGACTCCAGAGTCACGCACTCACTTAGCATCCTGAACTAGAAATAGCAGCTACTTGTTTCTATGCAGGCCAGACTACGAGATCTTAAGGGAAAGTTGTTTTTTTTAAATATATCCCCAGTGTTTGGCATTGAGCAGTGGGGTTGTTAATTACACGTAGGCTGAAAGCAAAGGCTATTGTTGTAGGTAAAACCTTATTATCTTCCCTGGTAGAATGCAAGTCAGTTCCCAAAGTGCTAACACTCAGAGACCCTTTTCATGTACAATGTCTACTTGACCAAGTTCTTCCCAGGAGTATACGGGAAAATACGATGGAATTAAACTGTGCCCAGCTCACCTGGAAATGCAGTTATTCTACAGCTGAGGCAGAAGTCTCTGCAAAGTATATAGCAGGACAGTAAACTGTATCACTTTATTACAAACTGGAGCCAAACATATGCTATCGAAAATGTTTCCAAAGTTATACTAGATGGGCGATTCTCTTTTTATAAGCTACAAGGACAGACACAACTGATCTATGTTGATAGAGATCAGGATAGTGGTGACCCCGGGGCAGGAGTAACCAGAAGGGGACACAAGGGGGCTTCTGGGGTGCTGGAAATGTGTTGGTTCTTGACTTGGTTATTATCACACAGATATGTTTAACTTATGAACACTCACCAAGGCGTACACTGTGAAATATGCACTTTTTATATGTATATTATACTTCAATTTTAACAAGTTAATTATACTGTGCAGAGGGAGAACTGGAGCAATTATATGCACTTTTCATAGAGTTTTCTTAAAAATACATGCAAAGGGTTTACAAGGAGATTATACCTGGAGTCACTAATTCCAATACCCTCAGGGCAGACACAGTGAAAGTGAGAGGTGGACGCGGCCAGGGAGGGAAACACCTGTCTGCAATGGGAAGCCACTGCTCTGCTTGCTTTATATTGAGACTCAAATTGTTGCCATGTTGGAACGTTGGCACAGCCACTCAGCCCTTTCAACTTTATTGGTGAAAGCAAGACAACCCACAATGTGGAATCTCCAACTTTTTAAAACAGTCAAACACTTTCCTGCCCAGATGAAATGCATCCGTGAGGCAAATCCTGCCTGTAGACTCTGGTTTATGACAGAAAGCTGAGATAAAGCGGTACAGGGAGTTGGTCTTTAACTCTGCTGTATAGTCAGGATTCTCTAGAGGAACTAGACTAATAGGATAAATATATATATGAAGGGGAGTTTATTAGGAGAATTGGCTTACGTGATCACAAGGTGAAGTCCCACATTAGGCCATCTGCAAGCTGAGGAGCAAGGAAGCCAGTCCGAGTCCCAAAACCTCAAAAGTGGGGAAGCCAACAGTGCCGCCTTCAGTCTGCGGCCAAAGGCCTGAGAATCCCGGCAAAACACTGGTGTAGGTCCAAGAGTCCAAAAGCTGAAGAACTTGGAGTCAGATGCTTGAGGGCAGGCAGCATCCCGCACGGGAGAAAGACGGAGGCCAGATGACTCAGAATGGTGCCCATGCAGATTTGAGGGTGGGTCTGCCTCTTCCAGTCCACTGACTCAAATGTTAATCTCCTGGCCAGGCACGGTGGTTCACAGCTGTAATCCCAGCACTTTGGGAGGCCAAGGTGGGTGAATTGCCTGAGCTCAGGAGTTCGAGACAAGCTTGGGCAACAAGTTGAAACTCCATCTCTACTAAAACACACACACACACACACACACACACACACACACAAAATGTAGCCAGGCCTGGCGGTATGCACATGTAATCTCAGCTACTTTCGAGGCTGAGGAAGAATTGCTTGAACCTGGGAGGCAGAGGTTGCTGCGAGCTGAGATTGCGCCACCGCACTTCAGCCTGGGCAACAGAGCGAGACTCTGTCTCCAAAAAAACACCAACCTAGGCCGGGCACGGTGGCTCAAGCCTGTAATCTCAGCACTTTGGGAGGCCGAGGCGGGTGGATCACGAGGTCAAGAGATCAAGACCATCCTGGTCAACATGGTGAAACCCCGTCTCTACTAAAAATACAAAACATTAGCTGGGCATGGTGGCGCGTGCCTGTAATCCCAGCTACTCAGGAGGCTGAGGCAGGAGAATTGCCTGAACCCAGGAGGCGGAGGTTGCGGTGAGCCGAGATCGCACCATTGCACTCCAGCCTGGGTAACAAGAGCGAAACTCCGTCTCAAAAAAAAAAAACAAAAAAACACCAACCTAGCAAACAAAAATGGTAATCTCCTTTTGCAACACCCTCACAGACACACCCAGGAACAATACTTCAATCCAATCAAGTTGACACTCAATATTAACTGTCACAAGTCCACTCCTTGTCCACTTGAACCTTACACATTTCCCAAAATCATATATAATCTCCAAATAAAGAATAATAAGGTTGTCTAACATAATACAGCTATCCCTCATACAACCGGAAAGCGCACTAATCCTTAACCTAAATGTTTTTACATAAAGTTAACACTTAAATATTGATATGAAGCCAAAAAAATGTCACTTGATAAAGGAAAAAGAAAGGAAATAAAATATTTTCTTTAAAAAAAAAATTTTCTTAGTGCAAGTGTACACATGCACAAACGTATTGTTAACAAAATGAGCAAACATTCACAATGACAGTCCTTGTTTCTGCTGCTGGTCACGTGGTCGTAGCTGGTATTGATGGCTGCCTTCTGCTACTACCCTTGCTGTATTCCCTTTGCCTTCAGCAAGCACCTCAGCACATTGCGGGTTTTTTCTCTTTTGGAGTCACCCAAACCTTCATTCCTGAAGGATCTCGGTCATTTGTGGTTCTGCCTGGATTGGGCTGTTGCAGGTTCTCATTGACCTTAATCACAGGGCCTGGTAATACTAAGAGACGTAATGATCTCCTGTGTTCCATGCCTACTCTTCCTTACCTCCACTCTGGATTCGTAGACCGATTTCATTTTGATGGTCCAGGTCCATCACCCCAGCCGACACTGTAACTCCCTTCTTAACCTGTTGACTTAAAGGTAGGAGGAGCCCAAAGTGATCAGGTAGCAATCTTCCAGTTTAATGGAATCGTTGCTGTGTCTCCTGGTGGCAGCATTTCTCCCTCTGGAACTAGGACCTCTAGGCCAGCAGAACATAATGTCACGGGAATATCTATTTTGCAGTAAACATTGTCTAACTCTCAGAGCGGGCCTAATGGCTAAACGCTATCTGTTCACAATATCTCACAGTGAAGTCATTAGCGGGGACAGTGACCCTCCCCTAAGATAATATGTGACGCTCTGTCTCTGATAGAATTCTCGCTGAGAGCCCCGGTGGTGTAAGAGTTGTGGTTACTGCTCCACCCAGATCTGCTTGCCTGGCTGGCACAAGCGTTCCCTAGCTGCTGCTGACTTTTGGCTGCTAATGGGTCACAGCTCCCCCGCTTGTCCAGAGAACTGCCCTCAGAACACGTTGTTCAGAGATGCATACCCCCAACATGAGAAGGTGCGGCACCCGAAGCCAGATTGATAGAGGGGTATGTAAGCCCAGACTCTTACCCCAAGGTGGGAAAACCCCCTCTCCAGGGTTCCCCATGAGATCAGACTGAGGCCAGACTTGGGCTGAACCTACATCTTCACTCAGCCTCAATCCCTGGCCCTATTCTACATTCTTCAGTCCCTTACAGGTTTTCCCCAAGATCACAACCTCACTAAGTCACTTGCACAAAAGCGTCCCCATCTCTGACTCTGCTTCTAGGGAACCCAACCTAAAACAAATGTGGCTTAGGAGGAAGAATTATTGGAAGAACCTTGTCTGAGACTGAGCCTTTACTGGCCAAATGATCCTAGTTAAGTTATTTCACTTCTTTGGGCCCCACTCTTTTTATGGGTTCATTAAACTAATGCCTATTGGGCTAATCATGTGGCCTATCGAAAGGATGGTTAAGGAGATGCCGTAAATATAAATGTGGAAGCCCAGTGCAAGCTGTAAAGCTCTAAAATGTGAGGGCTGCTTTGTAGGTGCACTCCCACGTCCCATCACAGAACTCAATCCCACCCACCCAGAGGTGCATGTTCCTTTTCTCCTCTACTGTAAGCTCCTAGAGGTCAGGGAAGACTGTATTCTCTTCCACCCTAGGAATCATTATATTTCTTTAAATCTAAAATGTCGTCAACTGTAAGATATATCATTATTTTGGGTACAATTAGTAAAAGGGAGAAAAACCCTGTCAATTAAACTGTGAGACCATGACTCCTTATCACTTGGAATTTTTATTTTGTACTTTTTGAAAGAGCTCTTTTGGATTTCTTTCTTTTTATTTATTTATTTATTTATTTATTTTAAAGATGGGGTTTCACCATGATGGCCAGGCTGGTTTTGAACTCCTGACCTCAGGTGATCCACCCACCTCAGCCTCCCAAAGTGCTGGGATTACAGGTGTGAGCTACTGCACCCAGCTGGATTTCTTTTTAAACATTTTTTTCCACCATCTTATTTTGAAAATTTTCAATCATACAAAAAAGTTGAAACACCCAATGATCCACCACCTTAAGGTTTCAAATTAATTTTGTATATGGTGTGAGGTAGAGAGCAAATTTTTTTTTTTCTTATCAGTATTGATTGTTCTGGCAACATCCATTGAAAGAGTTTTATTTCCCTATTGGATTACTTTGGCCTTTTTAATAAACTTATTTATACATATTTTTTATATCTTCCTCTTGTGTGTATATAAATGGTAAGATATTTTAAAATGCATATATAATATATAGATTGCATATGTATCATATTGTCCTCTAAGACATCAAGAGTATCATCTATATTCAGGGTCTCTTAAGAGAGTGCTCCATTCTCGCCTACAGGATGTTTTTCCCCAGTGCTTTGACACCCATTTTGTGAGTCTGAATTTTGATATTTTTTAGATTTTTCTGAGTCAATAGAAGGTTTTTTGACAATAACCAGGACTCATATTCTTTCTTGAAATGCTTCTTAAACGGTTTGTTGACTGATATAATTTGAGTGTGTCTTCCCAAAAAACACGTGTTGGAAACTTAATCCCCAGTGCAACAGTACTGGGAGGCAGGGCCTAATGTGAGGTGCTTAGGTCATGAGGGCTCTGCTCTCAAGAATGGATTAAAGCTGGCCGGGCACAGTGGCTCAAGCCTGTAATCCCAGCACTTTGGGAGGCTGAGGCGGGAGGATCACGAGGTCAAGAGATCGAGACCATCCTGGTCAACATAGTGAAACCCCGTCTCTACTAAAAATACAAAAAATTAGCTGGGCATGGTGGCGCGTGCCTGTAATCCCAGCTACTCAGGAGGCTGAGGCAGGAGAATTGCCTGAACCCAGGAGGCGGAGTTGGCGGTGAGCCGAGATCGCGCCATTGCACTCCAGCCTGGGTAACAAGAGTGAAACTCTGTTTCAAAAAAAAAAAAAAAGAATGGACGAAAGCCAATTCTAAAAGGGCTCAAGGCTGTGAGTGCTATCCACTCTCTCCTTCTCACCTTCTCTTTGCCCCTCCCCCCAGGGGATGACACAGCAAGAAGGCCCTCACTGGGTTCTGGCCTCTTGATTTTGAACTTCCCAGCCCCTGGAACCATGAAATGATAAACTTTTGTTTTTTATTTTATTTATTGTTTGATATGGAGTCTCCTTCTGTCATCCAGGCTGGAGTATAGTGGCATGATCTCAGCTCACTGCAGCCTCCGCCTCCCAGGTTGAAGTGATTCTCCTGCCTCAGCCTCCTGAGTAGCCAGGATCACAGGTGTCCACCACCACGCCCAGCTAATTTTTGTAGTTTTAGTAGAGATGGGATTTCACCATGTTGTCCAGGCTGGTCATGAACTCCTGACCTCAGGTGATCTGCCTCCCTTAGCCTCCCAAACTTCTGGGATTACAGGCGTGAGCCACTGTGCCTGGTCTAAACTTCTTTTCATTATAAATTACCCTGTCTCAGGTATTTTGTTATAGCTGTACAAAATGGGCTAAGACTGACCAAAACATCAAAGGAATTATAATAATTTGCAGATGTGTAGGCAGTGACAACTACTATCTAGCCAATAATCCTTGAAAATTTTTTTCTTGTTTCCTTTTTTTTTTTTTGAGACAGAGTCTCCCTCTGTGCCCCAGGCTGGAGGGCTGTGGTGCCATCTCAGCTCACTGCAACCTCTGCTTCCCAGGTTAAGTGATTATCCTGCCTCAGGCTCCTGAGTAGTTGGGATTACAGGCACCTGCCATCATACCCAGCTAAAGTTTTGTATTTTAGTAGACAGGGTTTTTCCATTTTGGCCAGGCTGGTCTCGGATTCCTGACCTTGCGATCTGCCTGCCTCAGTCTCCCAAAGCACTGGAATTACAGGAGGGAGCCACCACAATCAGCCCAATAATGCTTTTAAGACACTGTTAGCTACTTCTCTATTTTTGAGATGTCAACATGTTGGAGGAAAAAGTCTAATCTAGGATTGTATATATCCAGTGCTCAGGACTGTGCCTGTCCACCAGGTGACCTTCAGTATTTCACAAATAAATACATTGATTCATTTATCTTACAGATTCGTGTGACTTGCTATTGTCCTCTGCTTCGTAGTTCTGGCTTATGAAGTACACTGTCATTATGTTTTCCAAGCCCCAAACCACCTGCTTAATAACGAGGAAACTGCCTTTTGAGAATACTCTTATTACTGTGTTATTTGTTTTCTGTGATTTTGCTAAATGCAACCTCAACAGTAAAGGGAATATGATACCAAATGAAGGTGCCAAAACAGATGAAAACACACAGGTTTTGAGGAACTGATGTGGGTGAGGCCTTGAGGGCAAGTTTTTAAATTACAACTAAAACATACTGGTGCCACCACTCATGATTGTTACAGATGCGCTGATTGCTGTTTGAGCACTGCTCCAAGTACATACAATGTATACATGATGTACTGTAAAGTATCTAGTATTTTAAGAAACATTTATTATCAACCTCATTACCACTAAGTATAAATGTGTTTGGGCCATCAATATCATTTGTGACTCAAAATTCTGTTGATTCAGACTAGGAGGGTATAGAGTTTAAAACAATATTGTCCGTCAAAGCCCATTTAATGTTATGTTGTTGACATCTACCTTGGCCTGTGACCTGGTATCTTGTTACTTTCACTAATTAAAGTTGTTAATATGTCCTTCTACGATATAAAAACCTTTTAGAAAAAATTTTATGTGGATATAAAGAATTCAAAGGGCCTTTTGTCATATGTATAGCAGGATTTTCCCCAAATGACTTCGTGTTTCAAAAAGAAGTGAGAAAACAAACAAAAACATTCTTTGTTGGCTTGGCTTGGTATACTACGGTTATATCAGGTGTAACCATTCGGGAAAGCTGGCTTCAGGGTTCCAAGGACCTCTTTGTACTGTGTTTGCAACTCCTTTTCTTTAGAATTAAAAATCAAGAAATGCTCTTTCGGATCATTGGATTTTAGGGTTATAACTGGGAAGTGATTTATGCTCCATTAACAGGAAGAGTGACGTTGACCTCCAGAAGAAGTGTATTTGCATTGATGTATGTGTGTATCTGTGTGTGCGTGTGTACAAAGCATATTTACTTAGAATTTTTTCAATTTTTTTTTTTTGAGACAGGGTCTCTCTCTGTCACCCCAGCTAGAGTACAGTGGTGTGATCACAGTTCACTGCAGCCTCGGCCTTCCAGCTCAAGCAATCCTCCCATCTCAGCCTCCCAAGTAGTTGGGATTACAGGTATAAGGTATACACCTTATTTATATATTTATAATGTATATGTAATATATATACCTTATACTATTTATATATTTACATAAATATATGTTATATATAATAAATATATATATATTTATATTATAAATATTTATAATTTATAGTATATATATTTATTATATATTATATATAATTTATTATATATATTTATATATAATCCTTATATAAATATATAAATAAATCAATATATTATATATATTTATATATAATCCTTATATTAATAAGGATTACCTTATTTACATATTTATAAGGTATATGTAATATATATACCTTATACTATTTATATATTTACATAGCTATACTTATACATATATTATATTCCATATATTATATGTATTACATATGTATGTATTATGTATTATATGTATTACATATATTATATTATATGTAATATATATATAAGTATAAGCTATGTAAATATATAAATAGTATAAGGTATATATGTTACAGGTATATTACATGCCACCACATCTAGCTAATTTTATTTTTATTTTTGGTAGAGATGGAGTTTCACCATGTTGCCCAGGCTGGTCTTGAACTCCTAGCCTCAACACATCTGCCTACCTTGCGATCATGTAGTTCACTTTTATTTAGGAGTAGAGTAGTAGAAATAGTAGTTAGAATTCACACATTTATTCCTATACTGAAATATTCCCAAAACATAAATATGTTTTGGATCCTACCTTGGGATCCTACCTTTGGATTCAAAAGTGCTGGGACTACAAGTATAAGCCACCACACCTGAACTGTTTTTTTTTTTTTTTTTTTTTTTTGACAGTGTCTTACTTTGTCACCCAAGCGGGAGTGCAGTGGTCCAATCATGGCTTACAGTAGTCTCCTGGGCTCAGCTGATGCTCCTACCTCAGCCTCCCAAGGCTAGGATTACAGGCACACATTACCATGCCCAGCTAATTTTTTATTTTTTGTAGAAATGGAGTCTCCCTATGTTACCCAGGTTGGTCTCAAACTCCTGGCCTCAAGCCTTCTTGGCCTCCCAAAGTGGTGGGGATACAGGTGTTAGCCACCACATCTGGCTAAAAACTTTTTAAAATCTTGCTTAAATTAAAAAATAAAATTATTATTACTTCTGAAGAGAAGAATAGGAAAGAATTTTCATTTCCTGCATTTTTTTTTTTTTGAGATGGAGTTTCACTCTTGTTACCCAGGCTGGAGTGCAATGGCGCGATCACCGCAACCTCTGCCTCCTGGGTTCAGGCAATTCTCCTGCCTCAGCCTCCCGAGTAGCTGGGATTACAGGCACGCGCCACCATGCCCAGCTGATTTTTTGTATTTTTAGTAGAGATGGGGTTTCACCATGTTGACCAGGATGGTCTCGATCTCTTGACCTCGTGATCCACCTGCCTCGGCCTCCCAAAGTGCTGGGATTACAGGCTTGAGCCACCGCGCCCCGCCCTCTTGCATTTTTTTAATTGTAAGGCAATGAGTTGTTACTGCTTTCACAATTTGGTGGTAAAAAGTACTCACAGTAGACATTGCCTTAAACAGTCGTAAGATTCAAATTATCCAATGACAATTGTCCTAAATATGCTTTGTTATCAGAAGGAAATCTTATTCCCTTTTCAGTGATACTGATATTTACATTTTGGGAACAATTTCAGCATAGGAATAAATTTATGAATCAAAACTACTATTTCTACTACTCTACTCCTAAATAAAAGTGAACTACACGATACTAAAACTGAATCTTAACGTGCGTTTCCCTAAGGATTCTAGACCTTTTCCGAAGGGATTCGATAGTTATTATAATTCTGTAAACTATCATTTTTATGTTTATAAGATTAAAACATATTATTCTTGCCAGGGGCAAGGCAGGCACTATAAATAACTTTATCTTGTTAGCATGTGATATCACTATAAATATTGAAAGATTTTAATACTTGTTGACTGCAAGCGCGATTTCATTTTCCAAACTTTGGTTTTGGAGTAGCAGATCCTGTTCAGTAAGAAAATTGTGAAATCATTGCTGTATGTGGAACACTGCCAGGCTCTGGGTGATATTTACCTCCTCCTCTGTTTTCCTCTGCCTCCTATCTTCTTGTAACTCTATCACTCAGTCAGAGGGATTTCAAGTCAATTCACTTTTTCTTTTTCAGTCATTACTAGTGGCCAACTGTGATTAGCTAATAGGCTCAAGCACGATACAGTAACTAGAATGAAATAATTAAGACTCAATAAAAAAATCTCAATGGCAAATACCAATCCTTTGGTGACTGGCTGTTAGTCCTTAGTAAACATTTCCAGGGTACGTACCATGAGTCGGATTCTGTTCTAGGCACTGAGGACACAAAGATAAAGAGGAAAGAAAGCGCGGCCGGGCCCAGTGTCTCACGCCTGTAAGCCCAGCACTTTGGGAGGCTGAGGCGGGTGGATTGCTTGAGGTCAGGAGTTCAAGACCAGCCTGGTCAACTTGGTGAAACCTGTCTCTATTAAAAAAAAAAAAAAAGAAAGAAAGAAAAAAGAAAGAAAAGAAAGGGCTCCCTTCCCCAGGGAACCCACAACATCAGTAGGGAGATGCCACAACTTGGTGTGACCTGTGCTATAATTAGAGCCACCAGGCAAGTGTCCCCAAGGCAGGGCAGTTTTAAGAGTCAGAGGAGAAACTATTGATATGACAGCTGGAAAAACATGTACATGCAGACTGTCACTGGCTCTAATGAAAGTTTATATAACGTCTTATAAGAACAGAAAGGAAGGAGCTAGATGAAAAAACAGATGAAATAAAAATCAACATCCATTTCAATCCCCTCATACTTTTAAAGCTAGGCTTTTAAGAATAATGTGCAGTTAAATTATTTAACTTTGGAAGAAGCTTTATTCAAATGGCCATGTATAAAAGGCACTATTAAAAGCAAGGTGGCCTAGTGTAATTTTTGAAAGTTGTATGGACATTTGGGTACATGGAGAAGGTTAAAGATAATTTATTCCTGGAATAAGTCTGTCATAGATACATTCATTTAGTATCAAAAGTTAATAAACCAGCTCTATTTTTATTTATTTATTTATTTTTTGAAACGGAGTTTCACTCTTGTTACCCAGGCTGGAGTGCAATGGCATGATCTCGGCTCACCGCAACCTCCGCCTCCTGGGTTCAAGCAATTCTCCTGCCTCAGCCTCCTGAGTAGCTGGGATTACAGGCACGTGCCACCATGCCCAGCTAATTTTTTGTATTTTTAGTAGAGACGGGGTTTCACCATGTTGACCAGAATGGTCTCGATCTCTTGACTGTGTGATCCACCCGCCTCGGCCTCCCAAAGTGTTGGGATTACAGGCTTGAGCCACCGCGCCCAGCCCATAAACCAGCTCTAATGGAGTATTTATTTGAAAGCTCCCATCCAAAGCTTTTCTTTTTACCCATTGTCATTCCCAGCACTGTTTAAAATTTCAATTCTAGCCACTGCAGATAATTATATATGCTTGTCTGGCATAAGGAATATATTAATTTTGCATGTAACTCCCCACAATGGGCAATTTTATTTTATACTTTCCCCTGAGAATGGCAATAAATAGCACTAGATATATATGAAACCATACCTTGCTATGGCTTAAAATGTCTAACTATTTTTAGCTTACTCAGGTACTTCTAGTTCGCAAAAGCACAGGGTTTTCTAGAGGGACTTGTAACCATGTAAAATAAATGTTCTGTGTGTGTCTTTAATGGCTGTGCCTGTTAACAACTTGGTTTGTTTTCCCAATCAGCTGCACAGGGTCAGGCAGGCTGCACACATTCTGTGTGCATAGGCATTCAGAGGGAGCAAAGTCTTGTTTGCTATCCAAACAGGCCATTCCACTGGGGCAGACTGGAAATGACATTTGCATGTGTGCAGCAGATACCTGAGCAGTCGGTACATTGTGAAAAAACATCTGGACGCCCGTTACATGGTATTTGGACAAATAGAGGTCATTGCTTGCCTGTAGGGAAAGGAGTACTGGGCTTAGGTCCTAGCTTTGAGCATTCATCTATCAGGTTGTTCTTGTATCTGTGAATTGAAGGTCTGGGGTTCGGCATTCTCTAAGCCTCCTCCCTACCAAAAGAATCCTAGCCCATAGCCTTGAGATAGCGCATCACTGGGAGCAGCTGATGCAACCCATTTTTGTTTCATGTAAGCTTTCAGGCTTAACAGGATAGGACGACCATGGTGACAATTTGCCAAAGGGGACAGCAAGAGGTGACAAAGGAGAAAATGCTTTTTTTTTTTTTTAGTTGGAGTCTCACTCTGTCGCCCAGGCTAGAGTACAATGGTGCAATCTCGGCTCACTGCAACCTCCACCTCCTGTGTTCAACTGATTCTCCTGCCTCAGCCTCCCGAGTAGCTGGCAGTACAGGCAAGTGCCACCATGCTGGCTAATTTTTTTTTTTTTTTTTTTTTTGTAATTTTAGTAGAGACAGGGTTTCACCATGTTAGCCAGGATGGTCTCGATCTCCTGACCTTGTAAGGAGAATTTCCAGGTAAGGAATTCAAGGCACAGAGAGGTTAAGTCCATTGCTGATGGTCACACAGCTAGAAATGGCAGAACTGGTATTCAAAGCCAGGTAGTCTGGCTTCAGAATCTGTGCTTCTGGCCACACTGCAGCCTCCTAGATAAGCTCACAGAGATTCAGTGAAAAGTCAACTTTGTGTAAGCCTGAAATCAGCCCAAATTTCTCTTGCATTAGCATATGCTCTACAGTTTGTTTTTGTTTGTTTGTTTAAGACAGAGTCTCACTTTCTCACCCAGGATGGAGTGCAGTGGTACGATCTTAGCTCACTACAACCTCTGCCTCCAGGGTTCAAGTAATTCTCATGCCTCAGCCACCCAAGTAGCTGGGATTACAGGTGCACACCACCATGCCCAGCTAAATGTGTTTTTAATAGAAACGGTGTTTTGCCATGTTGCCTGGGCTGGTCTTGAACTCCTGACCTCAAGTGATCCACCCTCCTCTGCCTCCCAAGGTGCTGGGACTACAGGCATGAGCCACCATGCCTGGTCAATAATGAGCTTCTTAGATACCACAAATATTGCCTGCTTACCAGTATGGGAAGCAAATGCTTCTCAGCCCAGTCTTCATTAGAACCCAGACTTAGCTGAAACATAAGAGAAGAGGAAGACTGAGCTGAAGTCACATTGAAAACCCAGTTGAAAAAAGGCAAAAAAAAATTAGATGTCTTTTCATTCAAAAGATGATGATTTCTAGGGTTCAGAGTTACCTTAATCACTCTCCTCACCTCCTGAGGCCGCTAGCCCAGTCCCAGGCCAGCCTAGTGAGAGAATCTTTCCCCCAATGAAGCTACTTGACATAAGTGCAATTTTTAAAAAGATTCAAATGTATTTTGGTCATATTCCATTTCCTTTACTGCCGCTGCCAGCGCGGGCACACACGCACGCGCGCGCACACACACACACACACACACACACACATCTTGCCATAATATCAAGGAACTTGGATTCAAATACATATTCATAAGGAGAATGACTGGGCCATCCCTCCAGGAACTGGCATCCATTTCCTTATATCCTTGGGAAAGGTACTTACATCCTTGGGAACGGCACCGGGTAGTTAACCCCCGGGGAAGCTCTGGGAACTGATGTACAACACGTGGCTCAGAATTATCTCGCTCCAGGATAACAAGGCTGGGGGATGTAGACACTGACTCCTGAGTGCTGAGAGTTACTGTTGAGGGCTGCGTCTCCATTTTTCTGTCTTCCCCCAACACGTTGGCTCGGTCCTCAGACCAGCTTCCTTCATGCCAATCCCTATGGCAAAGGGAGGTGGAGCTGAGGGTGGGATCAAACTCATTCTTCCATGATGGCCCCTGTAGTGGAGGGATTGATAGATGTTGGGGAAGCAATCTCAATGGCTATCAAATCCCTGTTTTCATACATGAACTCATCTTTCAACTTCAAGATGTGGTTTAGGAGACTCTGAGGAGTGGTGGCATGTGTTCGTAGTTCCAGGTGGCTGCTTGTTTGATTTGGTGGCTCCCTAGATTTGGGGAGATGACCAAGGTCCTGCTTTGTTCAGTCTTCTATATCTGACTCCCATATTTTACCAGTCACTGCTTGCTGAAAGGCCTCCTACTCCCACAGATTTAAGTTCTCTGGTTTTGAATGTCAACATCTCTTTTAATCAATATTAGGAAACGTGATTCTTATTAGCCAAGAAAATAAAAAGAAAGGAGCTGGGGAGATTGAGAGGTGACATTGAAAAGCCCTAAACTGGGGTGATGATTGACATTCGAGGGGAGAGCACAGACCCTTGCCTGGGAGGCTAATTTTGAGAATAACAAAGCAAAGGGGTCCCCTCCCTCAGTGAAGGCTGCCTTGACATGAAAGGACAATTGTTCTGCAGTAGCTTTCCATTATTTCCCTCTGATGCTATCTGGAGAAAGAAAACCTGAGCCTGCTTTGACCGGTTCTGCAGAGCTTTTTAGTTTAGCTGCTCACAGCAGGGGGCAGAGCTTAAATTGAGCAGCCCAGAAGACTGAGACCTTAAGCAAAATGGAAAACTTCCCCAGATTGAGACATCGAATCAGTAACAAACGGCATTCTGTGCTGTGGACACCAAGGTGAGCATCAGGAAGCCTAATATTTATTCTTTCCTTTCCCTGCCTTCAAAAAGTGGCTGGAAGAGAGAGAAAACTCCAGGCTGACACCTAGGGGTGTGGTTCTTGAGACAGAAGGGGTAGAGAAACATTCATAAAGTTTTTTCCAATCAATTCTTACAAAGATTCAAATAGAATCTTGAGGGCTGTATTTTTGCCTGGGGCTATTTACTTTAAACCTAAATCAAATAGTGAAATAGGATAACTGCTTTCTTGGAATTCCCTCTCCTAACAGACAGGAGATTTTCAGGACTGACTCTTTAGCTAATTTGGGGGCAGAGAGAGAAGTGGAGTGGAGAGTGTGGGACGGGAAGACCCTTGAGGCCGTGGTTCTCAAATTTTGCTGCCTTTTACAATCACCTAGTAAGCTCTTAAAAAGCTCAATTCTGGCCGGGCGAGGTGGCTCACACCTGTAATCCCAGCACTTTGGGAGGCCGAGGCGGGTGGATCACAAGGTCAAGAGATCGAGACCATCCTGGTCAACATGGTGAAACCCCTTCTCTCCTAAAAATACAAAAAATGAGCTGGGCATGGTGGCGCGTGCCTGTAATCCCAGCTACTCAGGAGGCTGAGGCAGGAGAATTGCCTGAACCCAGGAGGCGGAGGTTGCGGTGAGCCGAGATCGTGCCATTGCACTCCAGCCTGGGTAACAAGAGAGAAACTCCGTCTCAAAAAAAAACAAAAACAAACAAACAAAAAACAACGAAAAACTCAATTTTGCCCGAGCACAGTGGCTCACACCTGTAATCCTAACACTTTGGGAGGCTGAGTCGGGCGGATCACTTGAGGTCAGGAGTTTGAAACTAACCTGATCAACATGGTGAAGCCCCGTCTCTACTAAAAATACAAAAAAATTAGCTGGGTGTGGTGGTGGGTGCCTGTAATCCCAGCTACTTGGGAGGCTGAGGCAGAAGAATCACTTGAACCCGAAAGGCAGAGGTTGCAGTGAGCTGAGATCAGGCCATCAAACTCCAACCTGGGCGACAGAGCAAGACTGTCTCAAAAATAAAAGAAAAAAGAAATCTCAATTCCCAGACTATAGTTCAGCTCAATTAAATCAGAATCCCTGGAGGTGGGATCTGGCCCCAAATGACTCCAATGTGCAACCAAGTTTGAGAATGAGGGTCTCAAGGTGGCGCTTCCCAAATGTAATGTGCACACAAAGCGCCTGGGGATTTTGTCAAAATGCAGATTCTAGTTCAGCAGTCAGGGGTGGGGCATGAGGTTCTGCATTTCTAATAAGCTCCCAGGTGATGATGATGCCAGTGGTCTGTGGACCACTCTTCAGTTAGCAGATCCTTGGATGTTTCTTTAACACCTGAAGGGAATCGAGCCACTAACGGTCACAGAACAAAGCAAACCACTTTTCAGAACACAGAGCTCCCCTTTTTGAGAGGATTCCTCTGTACTGTTAAGACACATTGCAAATATCTTACCATGGCCTACAAATCATCACCTGGTTAACTTTTGACAAAGCACCAAAAAATCATAGTCTCTGGGGTAGGGCTTGGACTTTGGTAGATTTTTAAGATTCCCCAGAAGATGCTGATGTGCAGATAGATTTGAGAATCCTGTCCTATGTCCTTGTAACAATGTTCTAAGTCATTGGCTCCTGCAGTTTCTATGAGAACAGACCTTTCCCCAAATCTCCACAGCTATATTCTCACTGGGCATGGTTGATTGGATGAAGGGCAGACAGTGGGCTTAAGTTACAACATTGTTCCCCCTTCCCTGGGAAATTAGGTGTGAGACCCAGCTTGATCTGGTTATTCCTGTGTATTAGTCCATTTTCATGCTGCTGATAAAGACATACCTGAGACTGGGCAATTTACAAAAGAAAGAGGTTTAATGGGGCTTACACTTCCACATGGCCAAGGAAGCCTCACAATCATGGTGGAAGGCAAGGAGGAGCAAATCACATCATACATGGATGGCAGCAAAAGAGAGCTTGTGCAGGGAAACTCCCATTTTTAAAACTAGCAGATCTCATGAGACTCATTCACTGTCTCAAGAATAGCACAGGAAAGACCCACCTCCATAATTCAATCACCTCCTGCTGGGCTCCTCCCATGACACAGGGGAATTGAGGGAGTCACAATTCAAGATGAGATTTGGGGCCGGGCGTGGTGACTCACACCTTTGGAGGCTAAGGCGGGCGGATCACCTGAGGTCAGGAGTTCAAGACCAGCCTGACCAATATGGTGAAACTCCGTCTTAAAAAAAAAAAAAAAAAAAATGAGATTTGTGTGGGTTTGCAGCCAAACCATATCATCCTGTTAACCCAGGAAATATGTCATAGGGAGCAGTTGGCCACCATTTACCCCTAAGTAGACTGGTAACAGAGAAAGCTGCTCTCCCACCGGAAACCAAAGAAGAAAAACAGTGGGACTTGGGACTTGGGACTTGGGACTTGGGGCTGGGTACTGGGGAGGTTTCCAGGTCTCCCACCTTAAGGTTATTCATGGCAGAGTATGCAAGAATCTTGGTAACTACATCTTTGTCTCTGAAAGAGGGCCAGTTTCCAGGCTGAGGGACTTCATGCAACTGTCCCTGAAGCCTAGAAGACCTAATGTGACACACAAACCTGGAATAGTCAAACCTTTTAGGAAAGATCTCTAAAAATCAGCTTAAACACAGATTGTCTGTCTCATAGCAACATCCCACGCCTTTAAAATTCATGAAAAATGAGCAGTTATTTTGCAAGATTCAAGAGTAAGGGCTTTTGGGGTCTCAAACCGGTTCTATTTGTAGGGGAATCATCAGTCTTTAATTTCTGCAGCTGCAACTTCTAAATCTAGGCTCTCTGTTGACTTTGGAGGTGTAATTGCATGCCTTGCCTGTTTTGTCGTCTATAAAATGGAACTAAGAGTACCAATCTGATCAAATTGCTTCGAAGAATTAAAAAAAGGGTTATGAATCATGATACAGATGTGGAAATTGTCTTTTATGAATGAGTCACCATCTCCAGGAGGCATTGCTATAGAATAGTGAAAAAGAGGCCTTGGGTGAAGATTTATTGAAATCCTGGCCTATTCAACTATCTAATTATATGATCTTAGATGAATTGCCACCCTGGGCCTCAGATTTCTCATTGCAGATACTGGCTAATGATGCCTATTTTGCAGAACTTTTCTAGGAGTTGAATGAGGTAATATATGAAGACAGCAGGTATACAGTAGGTGCTCAAAGATATGTTTTCCTTCCCTCTGTGACCTAGATTAGTTAGGATATATCCCTTGTTACAATATGGCTGTGATAAAAGACCACCTTTCCTCTCCAAATAACAATGGCTAAAATCCGTTAAACATTTATTTCTTTCTCATGCAACAATCTGAACATTGGGAATCAAGACTGATGGATAGTTCTGTGGCTCTGGGAACCCAGGCTCTTTCTTTCTTTCTTTTTGCAGAGACAGGGTCTCATACTGTCACTCAGGCTGGAGTGCAATGGCATGATCATAGCTCACAGCAGCCTTGAACTCCTAGGATCAGGCAATCCTGCATCAGCCTCCCAAGTAGCTAGGATGACATGGTCAGGCCATCACACCTGGCTAATTTTTTTTTTCATTGTTTTTTGTAGAGA
The DNA here is from genome assembly GCF_048565385.1 of Saimiri boliviensis. Classification (NCBI taxonomy): domain Eukaryota; kingdom Metazoa; phylum Chordata; class Mammalia; order Primates; family Cebidae; genus Saimiri; species Saimiri boliviensis. The sequence continues at coordinate 47,187,335 of NC_133457.1, forward strand.
TGGAGTCTCCCCATATTGCCCAGGCTGGCCTTGGCCACAAGTGATCCTCCTGCCTCAGCTTCCCAAAGCTGAGGATTACAGGGCACTGCACCCCGCTCAACCCAGGCTCTTTTTATCTTGCTGTTCTGCCAACTTTGGTATGGAGCATTCATCTTGTAGTTTAAGATGGTGATTTTTTGCTAGGAGGAAAGAGCGAAGGGGCAATGGCTGATGATCCTCTCCTCTTTGAGGGCGTGGCCTAGACGGTCTACTTTCATCCATTGGGCTAAATGGGAGTTAGTTGCAGATTCAGCAGCCCCATTTTTGAGATGAAACCCCAGCCCTACCACTCCCTATCTGTGTGGCCTTGGCCAAGTCACTTAACATATCTGTACTCCTGTTTTTAAATATTTCATGAAGTTATTGTGAAAAGTATATCTAAAGCACTTAGGATAGTTACTCGACACATATAAGAGTATAAACTATAGCCGGGTGCAGTGGCTCACACCTGTAATCCCAGCACTTTGGGAGGCCGAGGTGGGTGGATCACGAGGTCAAGAGATCAAGACCGTCCTGGTCAACAAAGTGAAACCCCGTCTCTACTAAAAATACAAAAAATTAGCTGGGCATGGTGGCGCGTGCCTGTAATCCCAGCTACTAGGGAGGCTGAGGCAGGAGAATTGCCTGAACCCAGGAGGCAGAGGTTGCAGTGAGCCAAGATCGCGCCATTGCACTCCAGCCTGGGTAACAAGAGCGAAACTCCGTCTCAAAAAAAAAAAAAAAAAAAAAAAAGAGTATAAACTATTATTATTTTTATTTGTGTAGCCACCTTGCCGCACCTAACTGTGAGGGAGACTGGGAAATATCTTTAATCAGGTGGCTGTGTGTCCAGCTAGAGTTTTAGAATTCTATCTTTGAAGGAGGGGAGAGTGGGCACTAGCAGACAACCAGAGTTTCTGACATATCTGAGTAGTTAAAATAAGTGAAAAGACTACAGAATTAAAGTGATTGCCATCTCTAATTTGTGTCTTAAAAAGCCTACATAAGCCAGGCATGGTGGCTCATGCCAGTAATCCCAGTGCTATGGGAGGCTGAGTCATGAGGAGCACTCAAATTATTGGAGGCCAGTAATTTGAGACCAGCCTGGGGGGCATAGTGAGACCATGTCTCTACAAAAACAAAAATAAAGTTTTAATTAGCTGGGCATGGTGGTGCATGCCTGTAGTCCTAGCTGCTGGGAGGCTAATGAAGAATCACTTAAGCCCAAGAGGTCGAGGCTACCATGAGCTCTGACCACACCACTGAACTCTAGCCTGAGTGACAAAGTGAGACTGTCTCAAACAAAAACAAAATAGCCAGGTGTGGTGGCTCACACCTGTAATCCCAACACTTTGGCAGGCCAAGGAGGGTGGATCGCCTGAGGTCAAGAGTCTGAAACTAGCCTGACCAAATTGGTGAGACTCTGTCCCTACTAAAAATACAAAAATTAGCCAGGCAAGGTGGCACATGCTTGTAATCCTCGCTACTTGGGAGGCTGAGGCAGGAGAATCACATGAACCTGGAAAGCAGAGGTTGCAGTGAGCCTAGATTGCACCATTGCCCTCCAGCCTGGGCAACAAGAGCGAAACTCTGTCTCAAAAAAACAAAACACTAGCCTGGCCAATGTGGTGAAACCCCATCTCTACTAAAAATACAAAAAAAAATTAGCCAGGTGTGGTGGCATGCACCTGCAGTCCCAGTTACTTAGGAGGCTGAGGCAGGAGAATCACTTGAACCTTGGAGGTGGAGGTTGAGGTGAGCTGAGATCACACCACTGCACTCCAGCCCGGGAGACAGAGCAAGACTCTGACTCAACAAACAAGCAAACAAAGCCAACGTGAAACTCCTCCTCGTGTGATAAAGTGCACCATTCACGGAGGTGGAGAGAAGAAAAATAGTAACAGGCTGGACGCGGTGGCTCACACCTGCATGCAATCCCAGCACTTCGGGAGGCTGAGGCGGGTGCACTACGAGGTCAGGAGTTTAAGACCAGCCTGACCAAGAGAGTGAAACCCCGCCTCTACTAAAACACAAAAATTAGCCAGGTGTGGTGGGACATGCCTATAATCCCAGCTACTCGGGAGACTGAGGCAGAAAATTGCTTGAACCTGGGAGGCAGAGGTTGCAGTGAGCTGAGATTGCGCCACTGCACTCCAGCGTGGGCGAAGAAGTGAGACTCTGTCTCAAGAAAAAAAAAAAAAAGAAAGAAAAAAATAATAATAGTATGTGAGTCTCAGGGCCCAGCTGGATCTCAGCTGTCCACAATGACATGTTTGGAGGCCTCATCATATTCTGAATTTATGAAAAGTTCCATGTTTTTGAACCCCATTCTCTCTCCAGATCTTGTTGAATGCTTGCGATCTGCTAGGCACTAGGCTAGGTGTCCATGATGAATTCTCTTCTCTCTGGCACTGCCATCATTCTCGGATGTCTGTGAAGGCCCTCACAGGCAAGGCATCAGGACTCCCCACTGTGAAAACACAGCTCCCACGAAGGCATCCCCTGCTCCTTCTCCACCAGCACCCACCCTCTGACTGCGTCAGGAGATCTAACTGGCTTTTCTGGTTACAGATTCACCAGGTCAAGGGAGGGGAGAACAGTGTGTCATGTAGGCATACACCTAATGCTGACCTTGCTTCAGCTTGTGCAATGGAAGCCTTGCTACCCAGGCCCAAAACCTCTCCCCCAACTCCCAAAGCAAGCACAGGCTGGGCCTGAAGGGCCAGTTATTTACCTTCCAGCAAAGTGGATTTGCACATGGAAACTAAAAAACAAAGGGGTGATTCTTGGCATTATAAAAGACAGGCAATAGAATTTCCAGAACAATCCTGTAATACATTTTACCTTTTATTTGCCAGTAACTCTTCAAGGATGCATACTTAAATATATCTTTTGTACAGAGTTGATGTTTTATTGATATTTCTTGGTGGTGACTCTAGATAGAAACCCTAGCCACCTTTAAATTTCTCAGCTCCATCACGGCTCCTCAAATAGTTTATTGACCATAAACAAATCCTTATGTTTGCTGGCTCCTGGCTCAGAAGAGCCCTCCAATTAATGCTTTCTAAAGCAAAAGAACCTGGTAAGCAAATCACCTCTCCCTAAATCGCTTGCCTAATGTATTCCTTTTAGAGTCTTTGGTGAGGCATGTTATGGGTGTAATTATTCTGATTTTCTTTTTCTTTTTTGAGACAGGGAGTCCCTCTGTCACCAGGGAATACAGTGGCGAAACTGTAGCTCACTGTAACCTCAACCTCCCAGGCTCAAGCAATTCTCCTGCTTCAACCTCCCAAGTAGCTGGAACTACAGGTATTCACCACCCCGCCCAGGTAACTTTTGTGGGTTTTTTGTTTTGTTTTTGTAGAGATGGGGTTTCACCATGTTGCCCAAGCTGGTCTCAAACTCCTGGGCTCCAGTGGTCAGCCCACCTCAGCCTCCCAAAGTGCTGGGAGTATAGGCATGAGCTGCCACACTTGGCCCGCTGTCCAGTTTTTTGATGAGTTTCTGATTTCATTTTGCAACTATCCTGGCACTGCTTTGGGGGTTGTCAGCTTTGGACAACAGATCCTTGCGTCTCCTTGGGCAGAGAAAGGCGGTGGCATTAGGACCTTCATATTGACCTGTTTCAAGACCTTTTAAGGGAGCCTAGAATGTTTGTCAGTAAAATACAAATAAAGCCTGTAGGATTTGGCCCATGGACTTTTGACAAGGTGCTATTAACACGCACAAGGTATTTTTAGTAGCCACTGCCTTGTGATTTCCCATTATTCCAGGGAATTCCTAGGGCAGATTCTCCAAACTCAGCTGATCTTTTCTTATTTATTTATTTATTTATTTATTTATTTATTTATTTTGAGACAGAGTTTCGCTCTTGTTACCCAGGCTGGAGTGCAATGGCGCGATCTCGGCTCACCGCAACCTCCGCCTCCTGGGTTCAGGCAATTCTCCTGCCTCAGCCTCCTGAGTAGCTGGGATTAAAGGCACGCGCCACCATGCCCAGCTAATTTTTTTGTACTTTTAGTAGAGACGGGGTTTCACCATGTTGACCAGGACGGTCTCGATTTCCTGACCTTGTGATCCACCCGCGTCAGCCTCCCAAACTGCTGGGATTACAGGCGTGAGCCACCATGCCTGGCCGTCAGCTGATCTTTTCTTTAAAATCAATGTCCATCTCACTCAGGCCTGGTCCTCAAACACAGTCTTTCGTGGGTTTCCATCTGCTTATCATTTATACTGTTTGCTTCTTTGAATGGGCCCATTTAATACATGTTTCAGGGAAACTTGGCCTTTCTTCAATAAAGCTCAGTGATTTTCTGCTCTGCAACCTGAGGTGGGGTTAACTAAGCCACACTACAGGAGGATCAAGTTAACTGTTAGCATCCACCCCTATCCCATCCTCCAGTCCTCTTATTTTTGTGTGGAAAAATGTATGTGTATACATTTAAATATATATAAAAAATTTCAATTTTCTACTGATTTTTTAATTGCTAAAAAAAAAGTAAAAAGTCTGGAGACCAGGAAAAGACTCAAGTATTTCACTCTTCTTATACACACACACACACACCACCCCACCCCCCCACACACACCCCCTGTGCCCTTTCCCTGTCTGGAACAGGATGTGCATATGTTTTGACCTCGCGCTTCATAAATGCTCACTGATGGAATTTCTCCACATCTTCCCCTTTGCCAAGCATGGTTTAGTGAACATTTTTTGTTTTGTTTTGTTTTGTTTTGTTTTGTTTTGTTTGAGATGGAGTTTCACTCTATCCCCAGGCTGGAGTGCAGCATTGCAGTCTTGGCTCACTGCAACCTCCGCCTCTGAGTTCAAGCATTTCCCCTGCCTCCACCTCCCGAGTAGCTGGGACTACAGGTGCATGCCACTATGCCCGGCTAATTTTTTGTATTTTAGTAGAGATGGGGTTTCACCATGCTAGCCAGGGTGGTCTTGATCTCCTGACCTCGTGATCTGCCCATCTTGGCCTCCCAAAGTAGTGAATGTTCATTGAAGGAATGGACAGGGAGCAGGGACAGCCCATTGTCTACTATGCTGGTAGGGAAGAGGGTTGAAGTTCCCTCTAGCTACATTTCTCAGCAAACACAGTGGTCACATGTGTCTTGTTGGGAGAGGTTATGTCCCTCCTTCTAGAATTTTCTCCCCTGTCCCCTTATTCTTTGCTTAGCTAACTTTGAATGGTCCTTGAAAATAGTTTAAATGGCTGCTCCTTGAGGAAACTGCCTGAGCCCCAGGCTGACCTCACCACCTTCCCTTTACATGGGAGTGGCCCTGGGCCCACCTTTGGCCTGGCAAGGGTCCCACCCATCACTGATGTACTGATTTCTCTCAATCTCTTGATGACCTATTCATTAAGGGAAGGGCTAGTGTCTTATTGAGGTGAATATTTTATTTATCATTATTTTTTTAATAATAAAAAATTTTTTTCTTCTTCTTCTTATTTTTAAGATGGGGTTTCACCATGTTGGTCAGGCTGGTCTTGAACTCCCGACCTCAGGTGATCCACACACCTTGGCCTCCAAAGTGCTTGGATTACAGGCATGAGCCACCACGCCCAGCCAAGGTGAATATTTTAATAATGAGTGGCATATTAGATAAATAAATGTTGAGCCCATGGAGGCAGCTTTATCTATCTTTCTCATTAAGGTCAAGAGTCCTAACAGGTCTTGCTCTGTTTCCCAGGCTGAAGTGCAGTGTCACATGCACAGCTGGGACTACAGGTATGAACCACCACATCCAGCTAATTTTTGTATTTTCTGTAGAGACAGGGTTTCTCTGTGTTGCCTAGGCTGGTCTTGAACTCCTGGGTTCAAGCAATCTACCCACCTCAGCCTCCCAAAGTGCTGGCATTACAGGCATGAGCCACTGCCCCCACACAGAACTTTTAAAGAAAAAAATCAGTGACTTAATAAAATTATTCAGAGTTAAAATAGTGCTTGGCACAAAATAGGTTAACAATAAATTAGTTATTATTACATCTTCTAAGAATGCCTACTTCAAAATAAGTTAATTCTTAACATCCCTCCACAGTCTCCCAGTCTGAAACTTCCCTGGCTCAGACAGCCATCTTCTGCCATTAGCAGCATCCCATTTGTTTCACGTTTTATTCACCACTCTTCTAAATATTTCCTCCAGCTACTCTGCTCTTAGAGTCACCCAAAGTGCTGGGATTACAGGCGTGAGCCACGGCGCCTGGCCGGAAAGTGAAGTATTTCTTGACCCTGTGTCTCAAACTAAAGAGAAAAATCAGAGTGAGATCCAGGAGGTCACATGTTTTGAGAAAAATAAAGTGAATGTACTCTTTGCATAAGTGAAGAATTTGATACAAAGTTAATATGTAAGCCCAAGGGTGTCTGGTTCAGAAGAGTGCAATTCAAGAGGCTATTCTGGAAACAACTGAGACCAATTCACTTATTTTCTTACTTTATATGCCTAAGCCTGCGGTCATTTGGGCTTATAACCTCTGGTCAAATTGATAATAGCCTCTTGGAACTGAAACCCACCCCAGATTCAGAAGTTCTTTAGTGAATGGATTTCGATTCTCTCTCTGCCTATTTCCAAATGGAAGATGGAAAACTGGTGGCTTTGGCGGCTGGAGTGGGAAGAACACTCACTTCTCAGCCAAGTATCTGATTTCTTTTCCAAGACAAGTATTAATAGCAAGATGAAGGGAGGCAGGAAGTTCTAAGATGGATAAACCACAGAGTCGAATGTGCCTGGAGAGTGTGAACAAGTGTTTGGATTAGAGAGCTCTATTTTTAATCAACCATAAGGAATTATTTTTATTTTCTTAAGTTTTTGAAATAATTTCAGTCTTTAAAAAGTTGCAAAAATAGTAAAAAGATTTTATATAAACTTTTACCCAGATACCTGAAATGTTAACACTTTTTTTTTTTTTGAGACGGAGTTTCTCTCTTGTTACCCAGGCTGGAGTGCAATGGCACGATCTCGGCTCACTCTCAACCCCTCCTGGGTTCAGGCAATTCTCCTGCCTCAGCTTCCTGAGTAGCTGGGATTACAGGCATGCGCCACCATGCCCAGCTAATTTTTTGTATTTTTAGTAGAGACGGGGTTTCACCATGTTGACCAGGATGGTCTCGATCTATTGACCTCCTGATCCACCCGCCTCGGCCTCCCAAAGTGCTGGGATTACAGGCTTGAGCCACCGAGCCAGCAACACTTTCTTAACTAGAGTATAAGCATCAAAATAACAGATACAATGTTATTATTGTATCAATGTAACAGCGATACAATGTTTATCTGATCTACACAATTTATTCTGATTTCACCAATTGTCCCATCCTTGTTCTTCTTCCAGCGGAGGCTCTAATCCAGGATTTCACATTGTGTTTTACTGTCAGGTCTCCTTAGTCTCTTTTAGTATAGAACAGTTCCTCAGTGTTTGTCTTTTGTGAACTTGATAATTAATAAACTGTCCCTTAATTTCAGTCTGTCTGCTCCCTCCTCATGATTAAATTCAGGTTATGTATTGGTAAGCATATCACAGAAATGATGTTGTATCCTTCTCACTGCATCATATTAGGAGATAATGTCTAGTGATATCCAAAGGTTTCTCCACTGTACAGTTATGAATTTCAAAGAGAGAACAGTATCTTTTGAAGACAGACTTTGAGACAATGTAAATATCTTTTTCCTATTTCGTTACTTCTATTTTTTAAGAGATAATGTAAATGTCCTTTTTCTCATCACACTTTCACCCACTAATTTTAACATCCATTGATGATTCTTGCATGAACCAACCATAATTTCAAACTAGAATAACAGCGAAGAGGAACATGAAGAAACCTGTGAAAATTGCCTAAAAAATGGGAATATCCTTTGGCCCTCTTTCTCAGATAGCAGGTGGAAGTCATATGCTGTCTATTTATTTCTTTAAATTATTCACGAGTCTTGGGCTTCCCCTGAATGGCCTAAGCCCTACAGACCCTTAAGAGTGCTGTGTCTCATAACTTTGGCTGGTTGGGTAATATGGCCTTGTGGCAGCCATATTTTAGACTCTGCATAAACCCTCAACCCTACATTCCATGCTAACAGATCTTAGATTTCTCTGTGCCTAATTACACAGTACCTGCTTGTCCTGGCACATGTGGCATCACTTGGGCTGAACCTGTTTTCATTTTCTTCTCACAAATCAAATACTTCCCACAAGTCTCAGCTGGAAGCTCTCTTCTGCATTAAGTCATTATGGGGTCACAGGGCTTAGCTTAGCTTTTGACATTTTTCTGCATTTAAGAATTAAATTTGGAACCAGCATGGTAGCTCACACCTGTAATCCCAGCACTTTGGGAGGCTGAGGTGGGAGAAACACTTGACTTTAGGAATTTGAGACCAGCCTGGGCAACAAAGTGAGACCTCATCTCTCCAAAAATAAAAAATGAAAAACGAAGCAGCTGGATGTAGTGGTGATCGCCTGTAGTCCCAGCTACTCAGGTGGCTGAGTGAGGAGGCTTGCTTAAGCCTAGGAGGTCAAGGCTGCAGAGAGCTGTGATTGTGCGACTGCACTCCAACCTGGGTGACAGAACGAGACCCTGTCTCAAAAAAATAAATAAATAAAAGGTTTGAGCCTCAGCATTCATTCAATACCTCCTATGGCGGGTGGCAGACAAGGAAGAGTAATTCGTATCTCTTGAGAGGTAGTAAAAAGAAGTGCATAAAATCAACGAATTCTAAAACAAAAATAACAATGCTCACAGAAATTCAAAGAAATCACAGAAAAGGTGGCATTTAAAATGGCCCATGAAGACTGCAGATTCTGAGCTGTGTGAAGCTAGGAGGCCTTGCAGGCTAAAAGAAAAGCTGGCTATGGGCATAAAGGGGTCACACTTACAGAGATATATGCAAAATGTATCTGGGGCTGAAATAGTATGCATTCTAGATTGGCTGAGAGAAGGGATCAGAAGAGATAGACTGAAATATCTTACATAGGCCCTTATGCTGTGCACAGTGGTACCTTAGTCTGGGGTTTCAGGACAATAATTCTTGCAAGAAGATGGAAGGTGGCTGGACGTGGTGGCTCACACCTGTAATCCAAGCACTTTGGAGGCCAAGGCGGGTGGATTACCTGAGGCTGGGAGTTCAAGACCAGCCTGACCAACATGGTGAAACACTGTCTTTAAAAAATAATAATAATAAAATAAATAAATAAATAAAAAGAAGATGGACGGGCCGGGTGCAGTGGCTCAAGCCTGTAATCCCAGTACTTTGGGAGGCCAAGGTGGGTGGATCACGAGGTCAAGAGATTGAGACCAACCTGGTCAACATGGTGAAACCCCGTCTCTACTAAAAAAAAAATACAAAAAATTAGCTGGGCATGGTGGTGCATGCCTGTAATCCCAGCTACTCAGGAGGCTGAGGCAGGAGAATTGCCTGAACCCAGGAGGCGGAGGTTACGATGAGCCGAGATCTCGCCATTGCGCTCCAGCCTGGGTAACAAGAGCAAAACTCTGTCTCAAAAAACAAACAAACAAACAAACAAACAAACAAAAGATGGAAGGTAGACTGGATAAGAGTGTTATTGGAAGAATGGGCATCAATCAGAGTTTCAGGTGGAAGACAATCACCCAAATGTAGGCAGCAGTTGGAAAGGGGCAGCTAGTTTGCAAACAACCAGTGTATAATTTTTTTTCTCTGAAATTCTGAAATCCCAAAAGCTGAAAACCAAAATTTTTTTCCTGATCTTGCAGAAAACATATTTGGTAGAAAAACCTAACCTAAACTGATGCGAAGCTATTTGTTGTCTCTGTGTTTATCTCACTTAGATTAAAAGACAGCCACATTTCTTTATTGCTCCTCCCATCCACAGGTGGTATCTGTTTCCCTTGTGTGTGAATCTGACTGGCCTTGTCATTCATTAGCTTAAACCAATAAAATGCGGTGGAAATGAGTCTGTGTAGCCTTCAGGGCCCGGCCTTAAAAGATCTGCTTCTGCATTTGCCCTTCTTAGAAAGTCTCTTCCAGTAGCCAGGTGCCAGGTAGAAGTCCAACCACTATGAGTGTCTCATGCTGTTAGAAAGCCCAAGTTGCACGGAGAAGGAGGCAAGTTGAAAGAGCACTGAAATGCACAAATGGGATTGAAGACTTTTTGGACCTTCTAGCCCTGCCAAGTCACCAACTAAAAGCAGCTGAGTAAATGACTCCAATTACACCATGCAAAGCAGAAGAACGTGCCAGCCAAGCCCTTCCTAAATTCCTGACACAACAAATTTCTGAGCAAATAAAATGTTTTTTAAGTTATTAATGTTTTTGTGAATAGTTGATACATTGCAATAGATAATCCAAGTATATACTTATGTCATTCATGTAATTTTCCTTGCAGAAAATTAGTGTATTAGAGTGTCAATACACACCTCATTGAAGGTATTATGTAATATGTGGTATATATACATTTTACCTTTCTAAAATAAAAAAAAAAATCTGAATTTAGAAATCCATTCGACCACAAGAATTTTAAGAGAGGATTGGCCTTTGTGTTATGGAAATAGAGTTGTCTAGACTCTTTTTCTGTCTTTTGTATTCACTAAATGTCATGCACAAAACGTTAGTCCCCTCCAGCCATTTCATGTATGTATCTCTTATTTCCCCAAACTCATTAACAGTTTCTCTAAAGCAGCAGCTAACTTCAGCAGGCATCAGGGTCTTTTGGAGGGCTTGTTCAATCACAGCTTCCTGGCTTCACCCTCAAGAGTTTCTGATTCAGTGAGTCTGGGGGTGGGGCTTGAGAACTTCCATTTTCTGACAGGTTCCCAGGGAACTTGCCTGCTGTTGGTCCAAGGGCCACTTTGAGAACTACTGCTCCAGGGGAAAGTGCTATATTTTAAATTTTTAAGATTTACCCACCAGCCCAGGGTGCTTACCAAATGCATATGGATGGATGGAATTTCCCCAAATCTTCATCTCGGCCATGCTTTTCCTGGAGGTCTTCCTGGCTAGACCCTATACTTAAAAGACACTAATTCCTCGTTTTATTTTATTAGATTGTAGTTTTTGCTTTCTTCTCGGCACACTTGATAAGACACTGTGAATAAAATGTCCCTTCTGATCTCTTTTTTAACCTGTTTTGGAATAGATCAGCAGGAATACCCTCACAGCGAATCCAACGTTACCCCTGATTTATAGCCAAAGATTATTTCCTTTTCTTTTGGTGGCTTTCAGGTAAAATGTTTCTTGCCACCCTTTCACAAGATAGAGGGAGGGACCAAGCGGAAGATAATCTTTTTGCTTAGAGGTCCATCTGTCAAAGCCTGCATTTTACGACGGCATTACTGAGGCCCAAAAAGTAGAGCCACTCGCTCTGGATCAAACAGCGGATAAACGCAGACACCCGCGCTCGAGCGCAGTTCTCCCCTGACCCTGTTACAAGCTGCCTCTAAATGAGGACCCCCGTCTCCTTCCCATGCCAGGACAGCACAGCTCGCTTGTCCTTAAGTTAACCTTGCACAAACCACAGTTCTCAATTCATCTTGAAACATTTATTTTCCCAAGCGTGATGGGACGGTAACGCTGATTCATCTTGGCTGGGGACCCCAAACGTCTCCCCTCCTCCGACCCCGGCGCCGTCACCCAGGCTCCACGGGTCCGCGGGACAGAGCCTCGCAGAGCTCCTGGGAGCGTCGTGCCCTCAAAGCCAAGCGATTAAGTTGGTTCCTCAAATTGTTCCCGACAGGAGGGGCAGGAAATAACACCGCGCTCCGGTGGCGGCCGCAGCAGGAAGGGGACAAGCGCGGGCCGTCTCCCGGCAGTGCTGGCGGCCTCTCATCGATCTCGGGTCTAAGGTCCGGCTGGGTCATCATTCCTGTGGTTTCCCCAACATTCGAGGCCCCACGCCACGCCCAGTCTCGGTCCCCGCTCAGTCCTTCCCTTCGCGCCGAGTCCTGGAGCGGCAGGGCCCCCGGATGCCGGGGTTTCCTTAAGGGGCTCCAGTGCCCGCGGCCCCCGACCCGCCCAGGTGGAAGGAAACAGGTCAGTGGCGGCTGCGGGCCCGGGCCAGGCGGGGCCTGACGGAGGCAAAGGCCGGGAGCCGGAGCCGAAGGCGGCCAGGAGGACCCCTGCGCCCTCTCCTCCGCGCCGCCCGCCGGGCTACCAGCCCAGCCACCCTGTGCGCGACGCGGCGACTTCTTGGCCTCTGGGAGTCGGGAAACAGGTGAAGAGGCTGGGCGTCCGTGGCGCCTCCGCGGGGCGGTCCCTCTCCTGCCCGCCTCCCGCCCGCCCCTCTCCACGCCCCCTCCCCTCCTCCCGGCCTCCAGCAGCGGCCCCGCAGCGTCGGCTCGCTCCTCTCCTCTTCCTCCAGGGCACCAGCGCAGCCCAGGAGTCCGCGCACGGAGGCGCTAGGGGCGTCCCGCACTCGAAGGACACGCGCGCCTGGACGCCCCCCGGCGGGCGCCCCCCACGTACCCCCTGCCCCGCGCCGGCCGCGCTCCCCTCCCCCGCGCCGGTGTTCCAGGGGCGCAGGGCCGCGCGTCCAGCCCCAGACGCGCCGGGGGTCCCTGGGGACGCGCCAGCCTGGCCGTGGCGCGACGATGGAGGAGCCGCAGCGCCCCCGCTCGCACACCGTCACCACCACCGCCAGCTCCTTCGCGGAGAACTTCTCCACCAGCAGCAGCAGCTTCGCCTACGACCGGGAGTTCCTCCGCACCCTGCCGGGCCTCCTCATCGTGGCCGAGATCGTGAGTGCCGGCGGGCTGGGGGTGGCGGGGGCTCAGCCGGACCCCGGCGCGTGCTTCCGCCGTGTTTCTCGGAATGGAGTCTGCTCAGATCCTCCCGCGGGCTTCAGGGAACCGTTTTTGCTCAGCCTCGCCTTCTTCCCAAAGTGCAAAACTCAGACTCCCCTCTCCAAACGAGGTCCAAGAAACTCGGGCTCTGCTGGGAAGAAAGGGTGGTGATCCTCAGGATGTCTTGCTGGGGGAGAAATTCAGCTTGTTGCGCCCTCTCGGTGGCGGCGGCAGATTCTGGGAGCAGGATGCTTGGCTTAGTGGCTGTTGAGTTTGTGCTGAGCGTCAGGGACACCTGGTGCCTCTCTCACCTGATCTCCACGTGGATGGCCTCCTCCCTCAAAATAAAGGTTTCCTAAGATCAGGGGAAGAGGAACGGGCTTCTTTCTTTTTCTGATTATCTCCTTGGTAGTCACGTTGGGGTGAGTCAGGAAAATTTTGCTGAATAAAATCTGAGCGCCGCCACCTATTTCGGGACCAAAGAGGTTTTCTGCCTAGTGCTGTGCACATCCTGGTTTAGGCTCAGAACATTCCTGGGAAAGAGGTGGGACATGGGCGTTCCTCTCTCCGTTGGAGGGCATGGAGGCTGGAAACTCAAGTGATCTCCCCAGAAATGCCAGCCAGTCCTTCAGGGCTGAGAAAGGACTGACGCCCTGTCTGCAGCTAGAGGTAGCCACTGTTTGAGTCTTCTTTGTGTACCAGGGTCTTGTCAAGCCCTTGAGATGTCCTCGTGCCCTCGTGTAATCCACACGACCTCGTCCCCTGTGAAGGCCTGGAGAGGAGAAGTAAATTGCACCAGTGGATGGTGAAGCTGGGATTCAAACCCAGGCCTGCCTTTCTGCAGGGTACTGCTCCTAACCGGGAACAGCTGAGACAGCTCCCAGCTGTGCCCTTCCGCCATGTCTCAGACTTTTGTTTAAATAAATGGGAACTGAAATCCAGCCTATGTGGGAATTAGAGAATGGGCACGCCATCATGGCGCAGAGGTGACTGAAGACCTGGGCAGTTCCTTTGAGAAACCTGAAGTGAATTCTGTTGTACCTCAAATAGCTTGCTCGCTCCCCTAGCCTCAGACCCCACCCGGACCGGCTCTATCAAACCCCAGGTGGCCATCGAGGCATGAGGTATGAGAAGTGTTGGCTCAGCTCCTCTCCCAGCTGTTTCTCTCAGAGGGTATTGAGGACTTCAGGAGGCTCAAAAGGCTCAGGTATTGAAATCACCTGGCAGGGCCTGGCTTTTAGGAGTTCAACAAATATTTGTTGTGCGAATGAAGGAGTTGGCAGGCCCCTCTGCTTCAGCAGAGCAAACAAAAGCTAAAATGATGGAGACGGGACTTCTACCTTGGGGTGGGTTTGGACCAGGCATGAAGTAAAACGCCTTTTTTTTTTTTTTTTTTTTCTGATTTATGATCAATATGCTCTGTGTTCCGCAGTTTTTCAGGATATGCAAAAGTGAAAAAAGAAATGTAAATGGCCCACAATCCCATTACTAGAAATAATCACTGTTGACATGTTAGCATGTAGCCTTTAAGATTTCATTAAGTTTTTTGAAAAAATGGGGAAACATGTAAGCAAAATCACCCTCATTACTACTATATAGTTTTTATTTTTGACAGAGTTAATTATGCACTTTTTCTTGTTTGTTTGCTTTGAGACAGGATTTTTCTGTCTCCCAGGCTGGGGTGCAGTGGCACCATCACGGCACGCAGCCACCTTGACCTCTCTGGTTCAAGCGATTTTCCCATCTCAGCCTCCCAAGTAGTTGGGACCACAGGCATGCACAACCACACTTGAAAAATTTTTAATTTTTTTCTAGGGAAAGGGTCTCTGTGTTGCCCAGCTGATCTCAAACTCCTAGGCTCAAGCAATCCTCCCGACTCAGCCTGCCAAGGTGCCGGAATCATAGGCATGAACCACTGTGCCTCACCTTATGCATCTATTTTGAAGATTCGGCCCTACAGGCAGAAATAAAAGTTTTTCCAACTACCTTCAACTCTTAGAACTTTTTTTTTTTTTTTTGAGATGGAGTTTTGCTCTTGTTACCCAGGCTGGAGTGCAATGGCGCAGTCTTGGCTCACCACAACCTCCACCTCCTGAGTTCAGGCAATTCTCCTGCCTTAGCCTCCTGAGTAGCTGGGACTACAGGCACGCACCACCATGCCCAGCTAATTTTTTGGATTTTTAGTAGAGACGGGGTTTCACCATGTTTACCAGGATGGTCTCGATCTCTTGACCTCATGATCTGCCCGCCTCGGCCTCCCAAAGTGCTGGGATTACAGGCATGAGCCACCGCGCCTGGCCAACTCTTAGAACTTCTAAATAGCATGTTTATAATGCTGCTGTTTTGGAGTTCCCTTAGCCACCGAGTCGCAGGCATTACCCATTGCCTTTCTACTCTGAAAGATGAGGCTTTAGCTGGGATGCCCTCTTCCCCGCCTCCAATTAAACACGCACCCTTCCTGCCTCCCAGTATAGGTCTCCACTTATGATGGTTTGACTTAGGATTTTTCAGCTTTATAGATGTTGCAAAAGCCATCTGCATTCGGTCGAAATCATACTTCGAATTTTGAATTTTGGTCTTTTCCCCGGCTAGCAATACACAGTAGATGTTTTCTCGTGATGCTGGGCCGTTCTCAGTCACCCACGCCATCACCAGTGCAAACCACCCATCCTCTCCAGCGTGCTGTGCTGCCGGCTGATTCAGTCAGCTGTGGGCTAACCTAAGTGTTCCGAGCGCGTTTAAGGTAGGCTAAGCTCAGCTATGATGTTTGGTAGGCTAGGGGTATTAAAATGCATTTTTGACTTTGGATACTTTCCTCTTAGGATGGGTTTATCAGGTTGTAACCTCATCGTATGTCAAGGGGCATCTGTGTAGTCATCAGGTGATTTGGGTTAGATGAGCCATTATTGACCCGTGATGCTATAAATGCCACTTACAACTGATCCACTGAGTAGACTATGAATGCTTTTCCTTTCCTGCCCAATTTCTTGTTTGCCCTGGTGTTAGTAATTCTTTTTTTTTTTCTTTCCATTTTCATATTTCTCCAGACATTTAGTCACTAATTTTAACCCTAGTTGCTAGTCTCCCACCAGCAAGTTAAGAGACATCGGGTATTCTGCCAGAGTTCATCCTCATCACTGGCCTCTTAGGAAGATTCTCTTCCCTTCTCTCCTGGGTTGGATCCTCTGCTTCCCATGTCCAGAGTCCTCTGTCTTGCCCTACTCCCACTGGGGGGACACACAGTTCCTTGCGTTTTTCTTTTTTTTTTTTTTTTGAGACGGAGTTTCGCTCCAGGCTGGAGTGCAATGGCGCGATCTCGGCTCACCGCAACCTCTGCCTCCTGGGTTCAGGCAATTCTCTGCCTCAGCCTCCTGAGTAGCTGGGATTACAGGCACGCGCCACCACGCCCAGCTAATTTTTTGTATTTTTAGTAGAGATGGGGTTTCACCATGTTGACCAGGATGGTCTCGATCTCTTGACCTCGTGATCCACCCGCCTCGGCCTCCCAAAGTGCTGAGATTACAGGCTTGAGCCACTGCGCCCGGCCAACAATAAGCTCTTAGATTTTGTAGACTCCCTCAGACATTTGCCAGTTCACATTTTGTTACATCTGCTTTCTCTCCGTGTGCTGTTCTTATTTCTGTGGCAGGTGGTATTAAACCACTGAGAACTTGCAGGCCCGACATTGACTCCCTAGGTATTTCGCATGAGCCATTCTTTCAATTGGAAAGTACCTCATAGAGTTGTCAGGACCTGAACAACAGCTGTGCATGAAATGCTCAGCAGAATACCCTGGATTACTCTTCAGTTACCTCCTTCTCACATGCTGCTTCTCTTCAGCTTCTAATTTCCCTTTTCCTTTGGTATATTTCAACTCCAGCAAATGCCAGAAAGAGAATTAATGGTTTCTCTGTCAAGATATTACAGCAGCGGGGGTGAGTATTCAAACATTTTCCAGTTCATGGCAGACCAACTTTGAATTCACTCCTGATCAACATAGGACCCCCTGCTCCCCCAGCAGACAAGCACATGCGGAGAGGGAGCTGTGGAAGGTCAGGTCCAGGGAGCTGGAAGGTTTGATGATAGCTTCTAGCTGCACTTG
The DNA here is from genome assembly GCF_048565385.1 of Saimiri boliviensis. Lineage (NCBI taxonomy): Eukaryota > Metazoa > Chordata > Mammalia > Primates > Cebidae > Saimiri > Saimiri boliviensis. The sequence goes on from NC_133457.1 coordinate 47,204,196, forward strand.
CCCTGCACACAAACCAAGACCTTACCTAAGGATTTTTTTTTTTTTTTCCAGGAGCACGTGCACTTTATTGAACGCCACTACAGAAAAGTGTGTGAGGGTAAACGGCTGATACAGGAAGGGCTGGGGGCAGGGCGAGGAATGGAAGCTGGAGTACCAGGGAGACAGGTCATGGGCAGAGCCCCTGGCCGGGGTGATTCCTCTGGATCTACCGATAGGCTTGCAGAATCAGGATTGGGATGATGATCATCAGAATGGTCATGATGATGCCCAAAATCAGGGCCCAGATGTTCAGGCACTTGGCGGTGGAGGCGTAGGCCTGGGCCCCGGTCAGGTCGCCAACCATCTTCCTGTCCCTAGACTTCACGGAGTAGGCGTACGCTATGAAGCCCAGGCAGCAGGAGTTCATGAAGAGGGTGTTGAACAGGGACCAGACGACGTGGTCGGGCACGGAGGTCTCGCTTCGGATGTGGATCACGGTGGATGTCGGGGGTGCAGGATTGTGGGGCACCCCCAGCACATCCACCTCATGCTCCTCCCTCAGCATCTCATAGTTTGGGGGACGGTCGGTGCTGGCGGGAGTGAAGAAGGTTTGGACAGTGTGGTTCATGGTGTCCGGGAAGACCGACCATGGTAGGGTTGCTGGGATGCTTCTCCAGGATTTTTTTTTTTTTGAAGCAGAGTCTCATGGTGTCACCCAGGCTCAAGAGTGCAGTGGTGTCATCATAGCTCACTGCAACCTGGAACTCCCGGGCTGGAGCCATCCTCCCACCACAGTCTCCTAAGGAGCTGGGACTGGGACCAAAGACATGCACTGCCAATGCCCAGCTAATTTTTTTTTTTTTTTTTTTTTTTGAGACGGGGGTCTCACTGTGTTGCCTAGGCTAGTCTCAAACTCCTGGCCTCAAGCAGTTCTCCCACTTAGGCTTCCGAAAACACTGGGATTGTAGGCATGAGCGATTGTAGTCAGAAGATTTTTGTTTAATTTGAGTTTCCTCTTTCCATTTTCTCAGTTCTTTCTAAAACTCCTTTTATACTTTTTTCTTTGCATATATTTTCATTTTCTTTCTTTCTTTCTTTCTTTTTTTTTTGAGACGGAGTTTCGCTCTTGTTACCCAGGCTGGAGTGCAATGGCGCGATCTCGGCTCACCACAACCTCTGCCTCCTGGGTTCAGGCAATTCTCCTGCCTCAGCCTCGTGAGTAGCTGGGATTACAGGCATGTGCCACCGTGCCCAGCTAATTTTTTTGTATTTTTAGTAGAGACGGGGTTTCACCATGTTGACCAGGATGGTCTCGATCTCTTGACCTCGTGATCCACCCGCCTCGGCCTCCCAAAGTGCTGGGATTACAGCCTTGAGCCACCGCACCCGGCCTCTTTGCATATATTTTCTTGTGACTTTTTTCTAACTGATCTGTGACCTGCTGTACACTATGCTGTGAACATTTTTCAGGGTCTTGAATCTTTGGAATTAATATCATTTTCTATCCTAAATAAAAATAGAACAGAAATAAAAATAGAATAGAATAAAAATTCTATCTTAAACTAGAAAACCTGATTTCCCCAGTTTTCTGTTTTAAAACTAATGTTTCTAGGTTTGACAAGTATAACCAGAGCCGTAGCAATCTTCTTCCTTTGTCCATCTTTCCATATTTGTTGAGTGCTTCTCTTGAGGAAAAGTCCCTTGAGGTAGAATTGTTGGGCTAAAGGCTATATAAATTTAAGGGTTTTGTGACATAGTCTGAAGTTATCTTCTCCAAAGTCCTACTGGTTAAAACTGTCATCTGTAGTATGAGCCTTTTAAGCTAAAAATACTTTTTAAAAATTCTAAATGCTAAGGAACACCTTAAATTACACACCGTGTTTTGTTGGTTATAATGGATATTTTTTGTTCATGTTTTAATATCTGAATCAGGAAGCAGCTTATAATTGATGATTTCTTGGATATCATGAAATATGGACCCATTGATTCTTTATCTGGGGATAGTGGAGCGTGTCTGTTTCAAATCTTTGCAGTTTCATTCCTGAGACTAAGGATTACCTACCCACAGAAAAATGCTACTTTCTCCCGTGTGAAAACAAAATACTGAGACAAAGAATTAACTAAGAACCTGACTTCCTGCTTGAACCTGGGGAAATGAAATTGTGCAGAGAACAAAACGTAGTGTTTTTGCAAATCACATGTCAATCGCTTGCTCTGGCTTTGGGGGCGAGTGGTAGTAAGTAGCTCTACCTATTAAAACACTCAAGGTGATGTCAGTGTAACATCATGTGGAAACCAAATCATGGTTGTTTCCTTCCTTTTAAAGTTTTATAACAAGCTAGAAGCAATCCAGTACTTGACCTGTGAATTGTAGGATGCTGTGATCTCATTACTGTTACAAGTACTTGAAGAATGAAAATGATTTGTAAGAAGCTGAGTAAATTGTGCCCTTCCTGTTACTGATGACTTCAAAATGAGTTGTAGTATCCATGTAATAAGGTTAGGTCACCTTTTATTTACATACTGTCATGAGCAAACTTAGTTGGGGAAGGGTAAATAGGGTTTACTGAGAATTGGAATTTAAATATTTCTACTGCCCTACTGAGTTCCTTAAAAAGAAAAAAGTGAACATAGTTTCTATTTCATAAAAGCAATACCCAACATTTGTAGAAAAAACTTTTACTTATTAATTTTATTATTATTTTGAGACAGAGTCTTGCTCCACTGCCCAGGCTGGAGTATAGTGGTATGATCTCAGCTCATGGTAACCTCTGTCTCTCAGATTCAAGTGATGCTCGTTCCTAAGCCTCCTGAGTAACTGGGATCATGCCACCATCCCTGGCTAATTTTTGTATTTTTAGTAGAAACGGGGTTTCACTATGTTAGCCAGGCTGGCCTTGAACTCTTGGCCTCAAGTGATCTACCCACCTTGGCCTCATAATTGTTCCAGAATTTTTTTTTTCTTCTTTTTTTTTTTTTTCGAGGCAGAGTCTCACCTTGTTGCCCAGGCTGGAATGCAGTGGCATGATCTTGGCTGACTGCAACCTCCGCCTCCCAGGTTCCTGTGAGTCTCCTACCTCAGCCTCCCAAGTAGCTGGGACTACAGGCGTGTGCCTCCACGTGCGGCTAATTTTTGTATTTTGTATTTTTTAGTAGAAATGGAGTTTCACTATATTGGCCAGGCTGGTCTCGAACTTCTGACCTCATGATCCACCCGCCTCGGCCTCCCAAAGTGCTGGGATTATAGGTGTGAGCCACCGTGCCTGCCCCAGAATTTCTTAAGTTGTATATTACCTGTAATTTTCTCAAGTGTAGTCTCTTGTAAGCTACTCTTTTTGTTTCCTGCTGTGACCATCTGTGCTGGATACCTTCCATTTGTCCTTCACATTCCCTCTCCACCCTGCTCCTGAATGGACTGTCTTAAGGGACCCCTGCCCTCTGATGTCCCAGTGGCCGCATCTACTGGTGGCGCCAGCATGAGGCTGTCAGGTGAGAGGAGAGCAGGTTCTGGACATTCATTCCCCAGGGTTCCTCCTTGCTGGGTCTCAGCTGGTTGGATGTGTCCCTCCATGGAAGACAGGCTACCTGGCAGCTCTCTGCACACTGCGATTTTCCCTGACTCCAATAACTATTTACTCCCCCCTGCTTCTGATTGCCAAGTACTGCCCTATAGCTTGTGGTTTTCCTGCACCCTGCTGTATAAACAATACCCTTATTAAACCCTACTTAGATTACTCAATCTGAATGTGCCTGCTTTCCTGCTGAGACCTGATATATTACCTGTTTTCATCAATGATTAACTTCTTATGACATTCATAATGGCCACATAGTATTTCATAAATATCCAGGCTCCTACTGTTCACTGTATGCTTATTTCCTCTTTTTAGCGGTGCTATAACAAACATCTTTAAAGCTAAATCTTTCTGGATGTTCTTTAGTGTTTTCTGAGGATGCTTACTTAGAATTGATAAAAGGGTATACGAATCTTCTTTAAAGATGAGTTTATTGGCCAGGCACGGTGGCTCATACCTGTCATCTCAGCACTTTAGGAGGCCAAGGCAGGAGGATCACCTGAGGTCAGGAGTTCAAGACCAGCCTGGCCAACACAGCGAAACTCCATCTCTACTAAAAATACAAAAACTAGCTGGGCATAGTGGTGGGTGCCTGTAATCCCAGCTACTCTAGAGGTTGAGGCAGGAGAATTGCTTGAACTCGGGAGGCGGAGGTTGCAGTAAACTGAGATGGCACCACTGCACTCCAGCGTGACAGAGCAAGACTCGGTCTCAAAAAAAAAAGAGAGAGAGAGAAAAAGATAAGTTTATTAAGGTATCCACCTTGTTTATAGTGTAGAGTCCTATGAGTTTTGGCATTTGTGTTTTTTTAAAATCTCTTTTTTAAGATATAATTGCATACAAAATTGACCTTTTTAAAGTCTACAATTCAGAAGTTTGTAGGATATTGACAGAGTTGTATAGCTGTCTCTTATTTTAGAATGTTTCCCCCCTGGAGATGGAGTCTCACTTTATCCCCCAAGTTAGAGGGCAGTGGCACGATCTCAGCTCACTGCAACTTCTGCCTCCCAATGTTCAAGCAATTCACCTGCCTCAGTGTCCTGAGTAGCTGGGATTACAGGCGAGTGCCACCACACCCGGCTAATCTTTTTTTCCTGAATTTTTTTTTTTTTTTTTTTTTGAGATGGAGTTTCACCCTTGTTACCCAAGCTGGAGTGCAATGGCATGATCTCGGCTCACCGCAACCTCCGCCTCCTGGGTTCAGGCAATTCTTCTGCCTCAGCCTCCTAAGTAGTTGGGATTACAGGCACACACCACCATGCCCAGCTAATTTTTTGTATTTTTAGTGGAGACGGGGTTTCACCATGTTGACCAGGATGGTCTCGATCTCTTGACCTCGTGATCCACCCGCCTCGGCCTCCCAAAGTGCTGGGATTACAGGCTTGAGCCACCGCGCCCGGCCTCAAAGAACGTTTTCATCACCTCAAAACCAACCTCATCCCTATTAGCAGTCACTACGCATTCCTCCCTTCCCTCAACCTTTGGTAACAACCAGGCTATTTTCTGTCTTTATGAATTTGCCTATTCTGGACATTTCACATTTGTGGAATCCTCCGTGGCCCTTTCGATCTGACTTCTTTCACTTGCTATCTCATTCATACACACACACACACACACACACACACACACACACAGACAAACACACATATTTTTTGAGGCAGAGTTGCACTCCTTCACCAGGCTGGAGTGCAGTGGTGAGATCTCAGCTTACTGCAACTTCCACCTCCTGGGTTCAAGGGATTCTCTTGCCTCAGTCTCATGTGCTACCACACCCAGCTAATTCTTGTATTTTTAGTAGAGGTAGGGTTTTGCCATCTTGGCCAAGATGGTCTTGATCTCCTGACCTCGTGATCCACCCTCCTCAGCCTCCCAAAGTGCTGGGATTACAGGTGTGACCCACCGTGCCCAGCAGCATCGTGTTTTTTTTTTTTTTGAGATGGAGTTTTGTTCTTGTTACCCAGGCTGGAGTGCAATGGCGCGATCTCGGCTCACCGCAACCTCCGCCTCCTGGGCTCAGGCAATTCTCCTGCCTCAGCCTTCTGAGTAGCTTGGATTACAGGCACGCGCCACCACGCCCAGCTAGTTTTTTTTGTATTTTTAGTAGAGACGGGGTTTCACCATGTTGACCAGGATGGTCTCGATCTTTCGACCTCGTGATCCACCCGCCTCGGCCTCCCAAAGTGCTGGGATTACAGGCTTGAGCCACCGCGCCCGGCCAGCATCGTGTTTTTAAGGGTCAGCCATGTTGTAGTAAGCATCAGTAATTCATTTTTTGTAATTGTCAAATAATATTTCACTGATGTATCTGTCCATTATTTTGTTTATTTATCAGTTGAAGGAGTTATAATAGGTACTTCATATGCATGTGTTAATATCTGAATCAGGGGCAGCTTCTAATCAATACCAATTCGTTCCTGCTAAAATAAACAAAAACCTGGCAGCTGGGATATCAGTTTGGATTCTATTGAATCCATAGATCGATTTGGTGAGTAATGCCATCATAACAAAATGAAGTCTTATAACCTATGAACATGGGATATTTACATTGCCTATTACAAATCATGCTGCTATGAACCTTCATGTATAAGCTTTTTTGGTTGTTTTTGAGACACAGTCTCGCTCTGTGGTCCAGGCTAGTGTGCAGTGACGCGATCTCAGCTCACTGCAACCTCCCCCTACTTGGTTTAAGCGATTCGCCTGCCTCAGACTCCCGAGTGGCTGGGATTACAGGCACCTTCCACCACACCTGGCTAATTTTTGTATTTTTTTAGTAGAGATTTGGTTTCACCATAGTGGCCAGGCTGGTTTTGAACTCCTGACCTCAGGTGATCCACGTGCCTCAGCCTCCCAAGCTTTTTTTTTTTTTTTTTTTAGATGGAGTTTCGCTCTTGTTACCCAAGCTGGAGTGCAATGGCGCGATCTGGGCTCACCGCAACCTCCGCCTCCTGGGTTCAGGCAATTCTCCCGCCTCAGCCTCCTGAGTAGCTGGGATTACAGGCATGCGCCACCATGCCTAGCTAATGTTTTGTATTTTTAGTAGAGACGTGGTTTCACCATGTTGACCAGGATGGTCTTGATCTCTTGACCTTGTGATCCGCCCGCCTCGGCCTCCCAAAGTGCTGAGATTACAGGCTTGAGCCACTGCGCCCGGCCGAAGCTTTTTTTTTAAATTAAAAGTGTTTTTAGAGACAGGGTCTCCAGAGTGAGACCTGCCAGGCTGGAGTGCAGTGGCATCATAACTCATTGTAACCTCAAAACTACTGGGCTTGAGCAATTCTCCCCCCTCAGCCTCCCGGGTAGCTGGACAACAGGTGTGGGCTCCCATACCTGGCTAATATTTAAATTTTTGGTAGAGACAGGGTCTTGAACTCCTGGCCTAAAGTGATTCTCCCACCATGGCCTCTCACAGCACTGGATTACAGGCATGACCCACTCTGCCCAAGCCATGTACAAGCTTTTATGTGTACATATGTTTTCAGTCCCCTTGAACATTTGGCAAGAAATGTAATTACTGGGTCATGTGGTATCTTTATGTTTGATATTGAAGTGGCTCAGTGTGGTGGCTCACCCCTCTAATTCCAGCACTTTGGGAGATCAAGGCAGGCAGCTCGCTTGAGCCCAGGAGTTTGAGACCGGCCTGGGTAGCCTGGGCAACATGACGAAACCCCATTTCTATGAAAAATGAAAAAAATTAGCTTGGGGTAGTGTGTGCCTGTAGTCCCAGCTACTTGGGAGGCTAAGGTGGGAGGATCACTTGAGCCAGGAAAGGTGAAGCTGCAGTGAGCTGAGATTGTGCCACTACATTCCAGCCTGGGTGATAGAGTGAGATCGTCCCTCAAAAAAAGAAAAAGTAGTTCGTATCCCAGTCACGACACACACAAAAAAAAGAAAAAATAGTTGAACCACTGCTAGACTGTTTCCAGCCTATGCCGCTTTACAATCCCGCCTGCAATGTGAGGGTTCTTACTTCTTCACATCCTCGTCTGGACTTACTTTCTTTGATTCGAGCCATCCTAGTGAGTGTGAGATTGTATTGCACTGTGGTTTGCATTTCCAAAATGACTAACAATGTTGAGCAATCTTCAGCGTGCTTAATGGTCATTACACTTTCTTTAGAGAGCTGTCTATTCAAATACTTTGTCCATTTTAAAAATAGGTTAACTTGTCTTTTATTGTTGCGTCGTATAAGTTCTTTACACATTCTGGGATAAATCTCTTATGAGATATATGACTTGAAAGTATTTTTCTCCCATTCTGTCTGTTATCTCTGCACTTTTCTTGATGATGTCCTTAGAAGTACAAAGGTTCATAATTTTGAAAAAATCCAATTTATATAGTTTTTTTTTTTTTTTTTTGTCATTTGTGCTTTTGGTGTCACATCTGAGAAGGCTTTAACTAATCCAAGATCACAAAGATTTACTCTCTATTTTCTTTTTTTTTTTTTTTGAGACGGAGTTTCACTCTTGTTACCCAGGCTAGAGTGTAATAGCACGATCTCGGCTCACCGCAACCTCCGCCTCCTGGGTTCAGGCAATTCTCCTGCCTCAGCCTCCTGAGTAGCTGGGATTACAGGCATGCGCCACGATGCCCAGCTAATTTTTTGTATTTTTAGTAGAGAAGGGGTTTCACCACGTTGACCAGGATGGTCTCGATCTCTTGACCTCGTGATCCACCCGCCTCAGCCTCCCAGAGTGCTGGGATTACAGGCTTGAGCCATCGCGCCCACCTGTTAAATTTATTTCTAAGTATTTTATCCTTTTTGATTCTATTGCAAATGGAAGCATTTTCTTAAGTTCATGTTTGGATTGTTTAGCAGTAGATTATACAAATCCAATTGAGTTATTTTTTATTTTAATTTATTTTATATAAAAAATTTATACCAAAAAAAATAGGCAGGGTTTCACCATGTTGCCCAGGCTGGTCTCGAACCCCTGGGTTCAAAGGATCCACCTGCCTTGGCCTCCCAGTTTGACAGGATTACAGGCATCAGCCACTGTGCCCAGACTCCAATTGAGTTCTACATCCTTTCTTTTGTATTCTGTAACTTTGCTGACCTTGTTTACTAGTTTTAATAATTATTTTGTGGTTTGACATATGTTTTTAAGGCTTTTGGTATTGCTGCCAAGTTGTACAAAAAAAGTTCACGCCAGTTTTCATTCTCTCTAATGGTGTTTCAGCATGTAACAAAATTTGTTTCTGCAAATGCTCAAATTTTCTTTTGATATTTGCCAACTTGTTTGGGGAAGGAGATATTCAGAATAATAAAAACCAATTTGGTATGGGCACCAACGAGTCAGAACACCAGCTATAAATAAGGGGAGCAGGGACATGTGAAAAAATGCAAATTGTTTTTATTTGCATTTCTGTGATCATTAAAGCTGAACATTTGAAATATGCTTATTAGACATCTATTTTTATTTTTGTTTTGTTTTGTTTTTCTGAGGGTCTCACTCTGTCACCCTGGCTGGAGTGCAGTGGTGTGATCATTGTTTATTGCAGCCTCAACCTCCTGGGCTCAGGTGATCCCACCTCAGCCTCCCGAGTAACTGTGACTACAGGCACGTGCCACCACACCTGGCTAATTTTTTGTGTTTTTGGTGGAGACAGGGTTTTGCCATGTTGCCCAGGCTGGTCTCAAACTCCTGTGTTCAAGCAATCCACACACCTCATCCTTCCAAAATGCTAGGATTACCTGCCTGAGCCACCATGCCCAGCCACATCTATTACTTTTTATTATTATTCATGCCACTTTTTCATCAGAAATTCTAATGTGTATGAAATCTAAACTGTTATCTTCCTTTAGCCTTCTGGCCATTACTTAGCTAAACAGGCCCCAGACCCAAGGTTACACAAATACTTGAATAAAATACAGGAGAAATTTTTAAAAAATATTTCTTGATTGGGTGTGGTGACTCACACTTGTAATCCTAGCATTTTGGGAGGTTGAGGCAGGTGGATGGCTTGAGCTCAGGAGCTTGAGACTAATCTGGTCAACATGGTGAAACCCCGACTCTACAAAAAACACAAAAATTAGCTGGGCGTGGTGGTGTGTACCTGTAGTCCCAGCTTCTTGGGAGGCTGAGGTGGGAGGATTGCTTGAGCCTAGGAGCTGGAGGTTGCAGTGAGCCATGATTGTGCCACTGCACACCAGCCTGGGAAACAGAGCCAGACCCTGTCTGAGAAAAAAATAAAAATATTTACCTTCTTACATTTTAAGAAGTTCTTTTTGTGTTTATAAGGTAAGAATTTTACTTTTTTACCCAAGTGGATATCCAGTTGTGTCACTATTAATAATATCTTATTTCATTATATGCAGAACTATTTCTTAACCCTATTTTGTTCTATTCCTCTGTGAATTCCCAGGCCCTTTTAATTATTGTAGTGTTATAATGTATTTTAATATTAACAGGGTAAGCCATACAAAATTTTCTATTTCTTTGCTGTCGCTGTATACTTATACTAACACTAAAGGTGATTTTTAGAATCAGCGTTTCTTAAATTCCATTTCAACTTGGATTGTGATTGCATTATATTTAGAAACCAATTTGAAGAGTTGGCTTTCTGATACCAAATCTCACCATCTATGAATGTTGTCTTTCTTCATTTATTCAGGTTATTTTATGTTCTTAAAGTTCTAAGTGGTTTTCAGATGAGTCTTATGCATTTCTTACTCAGTTTTAAGTATTTTCAATTTTTGATAAATGGGATTTGTTAAAAATGAATTGGATTTCACTCATTTCTGATTATGATTTATGAAGAAAGCTGGTAATTTTTAAATTTTGGTCTTGTGTGTAACTATCTTGAGTCACACTTTATTTTTGATTTTGTCAGTAAAATATCTGTGAATATGGGTGGTTTTCATTTTCTTTTTTCTTTTTTTTTGAGACGGAATTTCACTCTTGTTGCCCAGGCTGGAGCGCAATGGCACGATCTCGGCTCACGGCAACCTCTGCCTCCTGGCTTCAGGCAATTCTCCTGCCTTAGCCTCTTGAGTAGCTGGGACTACAGGCACATGTCACCATGCCCAGCTAATTTTTTGTATTTTTAGTAGAGACGAGGTTTCACCATGTTGACCAGGATGGTCTCGATCTCTTTTTTTTTTTTTTTGAGACGGAGTTTCGCTCTTGTTACCCAGGCTGGAGTGCAATGGCACGATCTCGGCTCACCGCAACCTCCGCCTCCTGGGTTCAGGCAATTCTCCTGCCTCAGCTTCCTGAGTAGCTGGGATTACAGGCACGTGCCACCATGCCCAGCTAATTTCTTGTATTTTTAGTAGAGACGGGGTTTCACCATGTTGACCAGGATGGTCTCGATCTCTTGACCTCGTGATCCACCCGCCTCAACCTCCCAAAGTGCTGGGATTACAGGCTTGAGCCATCGCACCCGGCTTCATTTTCTTTTTATACTTTTTTCCATTATTGCATAGGCTAAGACTGCCAGTATGATGTCAAATAATTGGGATGATGTGGCTATCCTTGGCTGGCTCATAACTTTAATTGGATAGTTCCAATATTCTAATAATAGTACAGTTTTAACTATAGGGTCTGTTATTGAGTTAAGGAAGGGAAGTTTAACTGTGTAACCTTTTTAATTAGGAATGATTTGAGCAGTATAAATGGGAATGGAGCTAGGAGATAGGATTGTTTTGGTGGGAGGGTGCTTTTTATTGAAGTGATCAGTATGAGTTTTGTTTAATTCAATTTGCTAATGTAGTGAATTGCATTAGGAAACCTAATGTTGAATTATTCTTATACTCTTAGGATAACCTCTACTTAGTTTTATTATTCTAATAAACTATTGAATTTAAATGATTTTTACTCTTGGATTTGATTTATTAATATCATATCTAGGGATTTTGTTGCTATGTGTATATGTAAAATCAACCTTAGTTTCCTTTGCTGTGTTCCATTTTGTCTGATTCTAATCCTGTCAAATCAGCTTTTTTTTTTTTTTTTTTTTTTTGGTAGCATTTATTTATTTTCTTGTCCCTTTATCTTTTTTTTTTAAAATTTTTTTTTTTTTTTTTTTTTTGAGACAGAGTTTCACTGTCACTCAGGCTGGAATGTAGTTGATGTGATCTCGGCTCACTGCAACCTTTGCCTCCCAGGTTCAAGTGATTCTCCTGCCTCAGCCTCCCTAGTAGCTAGGATTACAGTCGCCCGTCATCATGCTCAGCTAATTCTTTTTGTATGTTTAGTAGAGATGGGGTTTCACCATGTTAGCCAGGCTAGTCTCAAACTCCTGAGCTCAGGTGATCTACCCGCCTCGGCCTCCCAAAGTGCTGGGATTACAGGTGTGAGCCACCGTGCCTGACTGGCCTCTTTATCTTTTAAAACTAATCATGGTAATTTCTTTTCATCTTGTATTTCTCCATTTTTATTTTTATTTATTTATTTTTTTAAGAGAACAGGTCTTGCTATGTTGCCCAGGCTGGAGTGCAGTGATTATTGACAGGTGAGATCATAGTGTGCTTCAGCCTTGAACTAATGACCTCAGACAATCCTCCCACCTCAGCCTCCCAAGTAACTGGGACTTCAGGTGAGCACTAATGTGCCCAGCTTGTCCCTCTATTTTTATTTTTTTGTATTTTTTTGGGGGGGGGATGGGGACAGAGTTTCACTCTTGTCACCCAGGCTGGAGTGCAATGGCACCATCTTGGCTCACTTCAACCTCCAACTCCGAGGTTCAAGCAATTCTCCTGCCTCAGCCTCCCAAGTAGCTGGGATTACAGGCACATACCACCACGCCTGGCTAATTTTTGTATTTTTAGTAGAAACGGGATTTCACCATGTTGGCCAAGCCGATCTCAAACTCCTGACCTCAGATGATCCACCCACCTCAGCCTCCCAAAGTGCTGGGATTATAGGCATGAGCCACCAAGCCTGGTCTTGTCCCTTTATTTTTTAATTGAGTGGGATTTGTATAACATGAAATTAACCAGTTTGAAATGAACAACTGAGTGGCATTTACGACATTTACAGTGTTGTACAATTGCCACTTGTCATTCCAAAACATTTCATGTCCTCCAAAAGGAGATATTCCTTTTGTTTTTTACCTTTCCTTGTCATCTTATTATAAGTACATATTTTATATATATTATATAGTTAGATTTTATTTCTATACCCGGTCTGAGAACTTGTCTTCCAATATGGAAATGTAACACATTTATAAATATTGTGATTAGGTAGAATTCTTAGTTTTCCTTAGTTTTTTTTTTTTGTCTAGTGATTGAAAATTATAAAATCTATTTTGTTTGGAGTTACTTTGAAATTTTTACCCCAGATTTTAAGCTTATATTTTTCTAAATATTCAGATAATTCATCAAGATATATATAATTCCATGCAAAGGACAACACTCTCCTCCTTACCTATTCCTGGCCATGTACTTTGTGTCAGCCAGTTTTTTCTGGATTAAAAAAAAAAAAAAGAACAGCTTTATTGAGATGTAAGTATGCTCTGACTTTCAACCCATCTGTTGCTTTATTATGGCTTTGATGGTTTTAATTCCCCAAAATTAGTCATTCTGAAGTATTTCTTTTAGTCTGATCTCTTTTTTATTGAATCACTTTAAGGATGTTGAGTGTATTTTGTTTACTGGGAGACCATTTCTGCTTGCTTCTCCTGTGCTGTTTCTTCAATCATTTGGTGATTAATGGTTGTCTGTGTCTGTAATCAAAGATGAGCTGATCAGCCTAAGTGGGAATCCCTGCACCCCTGGCAGTGAACACATTCTGTGATCTGCATCTGGTGGTTTTTCAAAGGAAGGGAAATATTGATAGGGGTGCAAAGGGGAAACTAGGGGTAATAGAACTGCATGGGCTTTCTCATGGTGTATGTAAATTGCTTGTTGAAGCATCTGGAAATCTCAAATATTTATCCTGGGGGCTATTTCCAGAATTAGCTACTGGAGGGAGGGGGAAGAGAATTAACTTGGTACAGCTAGTGCTCGACTTAAGACCGTGGTCGGGACTGCGGAACGGTCGTAACATGATTTGGTCGTAAGTTGAGTAGGCTATATGTACAGTTGAAATGGTGCACGCGGAGATGGCAGTGCTGCCAGAAGCTGGTCCGCACTGTTGTACGCCCAGCTGGGCAACGTTTGCGCTGCCAGATGCGGAGCAGTCGTGGCTAGCGATTGTGGTCGTAAAGTCGAATGGTCCTAAGTTGCATAGGTCGTAAGTCATTAATACCTGTAGTTTCTAAGCCTTTAAATGTACTCCTTAGCAGATTACCCTTGACTCATTCCTTCTCCAGCTTGTTACTGCTTCTAATCTTTGGCTTATCTGAGGGTCTGCTTGGAGACTTGCTTTTTTTTGGTAGATCCTCTATTTTCTGCTGCACAGCTGCAGACTGCGAACTCCCTTGCTTATCATTAGTTCTCAAGTGCCTTCCAGGAAGTTCTCACTGCTCTGGACTACTGTTGCTACTCTTTCTAGGTGTCAGCACTACTATGTATTTTTTAAAATTTGGGAGTGGGAGACATTTCGATGGAATTTGGGAAGGGTAAAGAGGTCAACAAATAGGTCTAACTACAAAGACGTTCAGTAGTTTTGTTATTCACCTAAAGATATTTTTAGGCCGGGTGTGGTGGCTCAGGCCTGTAATCCCAACACTTTGGGAGGCCAAGGCAGGTGGATCATGAGGTCAGGAGATTGAGACCATCCAGGCCAACATGGTGAAACCCCATCTTTACCAAAAATATAAGAATTAGCCAGGCATGGTGGTACGTGCCTGTAGTCTCAGCTACTCAGGAGGCTGAGGCAGGAGAATCGCTTGAACCTGGAGAATCACTTGAATCTGGCTCACTGGCAGCAGTGAACCAATGTTGAGAATTTGACCCTCTTTCTGTGTTGTGAATATTTTTTTTCTAGCTTATCATCCCTTAGTTTTATTTACAGTGATTTTTTTTTTTTTTTTTTTTTTTTTTTTTTTTTTGATAGTCTTGCTCTGTCACCCAGGCTGGAGTGCAGTGTCACGATACAGATCACTGCAGCCTTGACCTCCTGGGCTCAGGTGAGCCTCTCACCTTAGCCTCCTGAGTAACTGGGACTACAGGCACGTGCCACCATGCCTGGCTGATTTTTTTATTCTTTGTGGAAATGGGGGTCTCACTTTGTTGCCCAGGTGGCTCACTTTGGAGTTCTTCTCAAACTCCTGGGCTCAAGCAATCCTCCCGCTTTGGCCTCCCAAAGTGCGATAGTGAGTTTATTTACAAAATCTAAAGTTTATCTTCACATCTCTCGGTCTTATTGTTTTCCCCATATTGGGTGTCATCCTTAGTATTATTTCAATAACAAAGCTAAATATAGTGAACTATACTTTAATCTTTTACCTATATTTTTCTTAGGTGCTTTAAAATATTTAATATTGAAATACATTTCAGCAGAAAGTATAAAATTGGCTCTAATTTTGTTTTTAGATGTTTACTTAGTTGTCCCAGCATTTCATATTGGTAAATTCATTCTACATTCCCTTACCTGGATTGCTTTCTGTTTTTCACTTACTACTTGTATCTGCTTGGGTTCAACTGTACACTTTCCAGTCTGTTCTACTCTTTGTTTCCATGTTTTAATACCTGTAGTTCTTTTTTTTTTTTTTTTTTTTTTTTTTTTTTTTTTTTTTTTTGAGACAGTTTCGCTCTTGTTACCCAGGCTGGAGTGCAATGGCGCAATCTCGGCTCACCACAACCTCCGCCTCCTGGGTTCAGGCAATTCTCCTGCCTCAGCCTCCTGAGTAGCTGGAATTACAGGCACGCACCACCATGCCCAGCTAATTTTTTTGTATTTTTAGTAGAGACGGGGTTTCACCATGTTGACCATGATGGTCTCGATTTCTTGACCTCGTGATCCACCCGCCTCAGCCTCCCAAAGTGCTGGGATAGTTTTGTTTTTATTATATTATTTTTTTTAGAGATGGGTTTCACCATGTTGGCCAGGCTGGTCTCGAACTCCTGACCTCAGGTGATCCACCCACCTCAACCTCCCAAAGTGCTGGGATTATGGGCGTGAGCCACCGTGCCCAGCCAATACCTGTAGTTCTAGATTACATGTTAACATCTTGTAGGATAATCTATCCCAGCTGTGATTTTTTTTAAAGTTTTTTTCCCTATTTTCACGTTTATATTTTTTTCGAGTTGACCTTTATAATTTTTTTTTTTTTTACAGTCACTGCTGCTGTCTCCTTTCCTTTGTCAGATTACCTTGAACTTTTGTATAACACAGATTAATGTTGTGAAAGGGAAACTTTTCAGCTATTTCTTTGTCTCAGGTTATGTCTTGGTATTGATTCTTAAGTTCTTCAAGGTCTTTCCCAGTCTAAATGCTATGAAGGTTGGACATCGTGGCTCATACCTGTAACCCCAGCATTTTGGGAAGCCAAAGCCAGAGGAGTGCTTGAGGCCAGGAGTTTGAGACCACCCTGAGCAACATAGCAAGACCATGTCTCTACCAAAAATTTAAAAATTAGCCAAGTGTGGTGGTGCCTGGCTGTAGTCCCAGATACTCGGGAGGCTGAGGCAGGAGGATTGCCTGAGTAACAGAGTGAGACTGTGTCTGTCTCTAAAAAAAAAAAAAAAAAAAAAAAAAGAATAAAAAATAAAATGCTGTGGGTTTTACAGTGCAAATCAATAATGCATATCTTGTTTACTGTCATAAAAATGTGTTGAATATTTACTGTGTGGCAGAATCTGTGTCTAGCCCTTCGAATATAGTGGTAAATGCACCTTTCTATGTTTATTTAAACAAATGATCAATTACAGGATTTAAGACATGTAAAGAAAAAATATGCTTCAAAAGATATTAAATCATAGTAGGAGAAAACCTCACGTTTTCAGATTTGAGGTGACATTCAGGAGACATTTATTCCTTGTAGGCATTTGGTCCTTTATTCACCCCCTAGAGAGAGTTACATCTAAAATTCGGCGAGCTAATACCATTTGTTTGTTTGTTTTTGCTAAGATTTATAGTAGTGCTGTTTCTAGGAAGGTGCCCGTACTTTTCTTTCTTTTTGCCCCCCCATATCTCTTTTGCTGGGGGGAATGGGCCTCTTGGGGGCCCTCGCTGCACGGCTGGTTCACTGGCACTGCTTCCTGAGTCCCGGGGCTTCGTCGCGTCGGACAGCCCAGGCAGGCTGGAGAACGGCTTGACTGGCAGGGCCTCCGCGGTGTCTTCTGCCCGGAAGGCCAGCCCCACGGTGGCTGGGGCCTGTGGCCGTGCTGTTTGATGGCGAGGCCACACTCGCCCAATGTCTTGCCATCATCCGAGACTTGGTCGTCCTCGTGCAGCCGCTGCTCGTCCCGCGACCGCTTGAGGATGCCCTTGAACACGCGCTTCGGCTCGCACACCTCGTTGGATCCTTGGCGCCCGTGAAGACGGTGGTCTCAGGGCGCCGGATCCTGGGGAACACGTCCATCGCGGCGGCTGTCTGGCCCCTCCACGTGCCTGTGAGCACTCTACCGTTTAAAGGGTTTTCACATTCGTTAGCTCACCTGATAATAAACCAGTCCCAGGTTGTGAGGAATCCCTCCTTTCTTTCTTTTCCATTTCTAGTTGAGCCATGATTTGAGGAAACAGTTCTTTTTTTTTTTTTTTTTTTTTTAAATAAAGATGGTGTTTCACCATGTTGGTCAGGCTGGTCTTGAACTCCCGACCTCCAGTGATCCGCCTGCTTTGGCCTCCAAAGTGCTTGGATTACAAGCGTGACCCACCACGCCCGTCAGAGGAAACAGTTCTTAACACATGAATGAGTCAGCCACACCCTTGGAGAGTTCAGCCTGAAACGATCTGATAGCTTGTCCATCCTCTGTACCCACCCCTGAGATTCATGGCGCCAGCCTAGTGATGTGTCCCTTTCATGGGAAAGTAGGATATTCATTGTCTTAGAGTTCAACTGAAGATGACAATCTACTGTAGCTAGTTGAAGCCTCAAGGGATTTATTATGCATCATTAGTTGGCTTCCACAATTTTTGGTAGAGTTGGAGGAGCAGGCTCTAGGCTGAGCTTCCAGGAGCACCTGCTGGCATCATACCAGGGAACTGACCTGCCATCAGCAGGAAGGTGAGGAAGCAGGATCCATTCTCCAGTCTGCTGGGTCCTGGATGGTCACTGAGTCATGATACCAGATGGCTGCCCCTGACTTGCCTCTCAGCACTATGAAGCAAGAAATGGGACGCTGAGATTTCAACTACAACTGCCACAGAAAAACAAGTCCCTCCTTGGCTGTGTCTGCCAGCAGGAGGATAGAAGCATCCAAAGCATGTCCTTTGGGCCACGGTGCGGTCTTCTTCCAAGTCTAGGATGGTGTGTCTGCCGAAGCTACATTCTTGTGTGGAACCTGAGGTGTGGTCTGGCTTTCCAGCCTCTAGTGAGCAGTAAGGCACACTGCAAGGGGAGTGTAGCAGAGGTGAGCAGATCCGCATGGGTATTTACTACATCCACTTCACTGGATTCTACCTGGGTCACTGTGTTGGAGGTGGAGGGCCACCTGTGATTTGTGGTGCTTCTGAAACATTCTAAGGACTTGCCCTATTTCAGTTAAGACACACATTTGATTTCGAGCTATGTAATCTTTATGACTGATTTGATACCTCCTGAACTTCATCTGTCATAGAAAGATAACGACGATGTCACATGTTAGTAGAAGATAAAGTGAGCAAAAATACGTGGAATCTCTGTCTCAGAAGTAAATATTAGTTTATTTCTTGTGTTACTGTAGGCTTATTTCTTCCCTATTTTTAATCAATGGGTCTAGATATTATAGATTAATTCTGCTTGGACTGGGCTGTATTTGGAATGAGTGGTCATATCAGCTTCTAGTGAGTTTTCACATACTCAGCAATGAGGGGGAACATAGAATTTAGCCGCTCTGGTATATACTAGGGTTAGGATTAGGATCATACCTGTAACTAAAGAAAGCATAAAAGCTATTTAAAAAATGACAGAGAACTGCTTATTTGAACCTTAAACATGCTGAGCTCATTTAGGTTATGTAAATGATTAGTAGAATGATTTAGACACTATTATGAATGATGTCAGCTTTGTAGGTACAGTGGGAAGCTTCCATTGATTTATGTTCCTATACACTTTATTTAAAGAAGTCCTACAAAGCCATGGGGTGATTAGTTTTCCAGAGGTCTGAGTTTAATGATCTTTGTTGGAAAACATGCAAAGCTCTGATCTCATTCCTTATCTTGCCCCTTCCTTCATCTATTCAAAATCTAATTATAACAGGAGCCGCTTTCGGGGTGGGGGGGCGGGGAAGAATTCACAGGAGAAAAGTATCTTTGTTGTTTATTTATAACCTGCCTTGTTTCCAGAAAGGGCTTCAGGTAGGACAGAAACTTTGGGTTTTAAAAAATGCAACAAGAAACCTACATCAATCAAAAACTGAAAAGCATCAAATATCACTTTGGAAGAAAAAGTTGGTCTGAAGCACTAAACACTGAACAGGCTTGAAGGGATATTCTCAAATAAAGGCACTTCAGAGACAGAAAGCAGTTATGTTGCCTGACACCGTTTACAGCAGTCCTGGAGTAAACAATATTGATGACCTGTCAGCTAATCACCCTTCAACTTTAGTTGTAGAGGGGAGAAGTGTCTGTGCATTGAGGCTCTGACTTTCTTCTGGTCTCTCAGGCCCAGAAATTCCTTAGGGAAAGAGATGATTGAAAAGATTATAATAGATGTATTTAATATTCTTTTATTCTTTTGAGATGGAGTTTCACTCTGTTACCCAGGCTGGAGTATAGTGGCGCCATCTCGGCTCACCGCAACCTCTGCCGCCCGGGTTCAAGCGATTCTCCTGCCTCAGCCTCCCGAGTAGCTGGGATTATAGGCGCTTGCTCCAATGCCCAGCTAATTTTCGTATTTTTCGTAGAGATGGGGTTTCACCATCTTGGCCAGGCTGGTTTTGAACTCTTGACCTCGTGATCCATCTGCCTCCACCTCCCAAAGTGCTGGGATTACAGGCTTTAGCCATTGCGCCCAGCCTTACTATTCTACTAGCTTATACTTTGGAAATTATGGCTAAGATTCCTTTTAATTGTGACATGAATATTGAGCAGTTTTCCTTTTCATTCACATTTCACATCATGAACTAATGTTCCGATCTCCCTGGGAGGCTAATGTTGGATTTTTAAACTTCCCTTTATGTGATGAGGTTGCTTTTGTGAAAGGTGGAAGACCAAAGCTCATTAACTAGGTCACTGGTTACTACCAGGCTGGTTTAGTGGCTAACCTGTGGAAGAAGAGCTCAGGTGGGAGCCGACGCTTATCTTTCCATCCCAAGGTATGAAAAAGGTCAGTCCGCAAGGGTTAGGCTGCAGACTTACGTAACTGAGAATGAGGAGCTGTCTTCTGCATGTCCCAGAACTGAGATTCCTTCTTTGTTTCACTAAAACTTTTTTGTGTGAACTATTATACAATACTAAAACTCATAGACAATTTATTTTTTTTTAAGAGAGAGGATCTTGCTCTTGTCCAGGCTGGAGTGCAGTGGCATGATCATAGTTCACTCTAAACTTGAACTCCTGGACTCAAGCAATCCTCCTGCCTCATCCTCCTGAGTAGCTAGGATGATAGGCTTGCACTACCATCCCTGGCTATTTTTTTTTTTTTCTTTTTTTGAGACAGGGTCTTACTATGTTACCCAGGCTGGTCTGAGATTCCTACACTCAAGTAATCCTCCCACCTCGGCCTCTTAAAATGTTGGGATTACAGGCATGGACCACCATACCAAGCTACCTGGCTCATTAAAGAATTTTTTGTGTGTGTAGAGATAGGGTCTCACTGTGTTGCCCAGGCTGGTCTCAAACTCCTGGCCTCAAGCAATCCTCCTCTCTTACCCTCCCAAAGCTCTGAGATAATAGATGTAAGCTATTGGCCTAGAATTTAAATCATGATTAAACAAGTAACCATACACAGCCACTGAGGTTAAGAAATAGAACATTACCATATTTTAGAGGCCCCCCCATAGCCCCTGCCCTCTTCTGCAGAGGTAAAGGTAACCACTATCCTGTTTTTTTTTTTTCCTTTAAGCGTATATCCATTCTATATTCTATAAAGTTCAGAATTTTCCAAGTATTGTTTACCTTGGCTTATTTTGCACTTTACAGAATATAGAAACGCATGGGATTTCCTTCTCTGACTTGCTTCTTCCGTTCATCATTGAGCGTTTTCCGTATTGACATAGGTAGCTGCTGTTCCTGAACTTTTACAGTTTTATCATATTTTATTTTATGAGTGCGCCATAATTTGCCCCTTCTAGGTTGATGACCTCCTGGATTGCCATGTTTTGAACTGATTGACTTTCCCTTTTTGTGTTTCTCCTTCTCTTTCCCGCTTTTGTTTGTTGGGAAGTTACGCTGTATTCTTTTAGCAGATTCTCTAGCTGTCTCAGCATGCATACTGTTTATTATACAGGCTAAGATTAAACTGTATTTTTATCCTGCTCCTAAATGAATGCAAAGACCTCAGAACTCTAAATCAGATGACGTTCTTCACAATTTATAGGACTTTCTCGTTTAGTTTTAGCTACTTTTCCACCTACAAATTAGGCATTGTAGTTTTATATCATCAACAATTTAGCTCTACTCACAACCCACGTAGTTGCCTGATACCCTTACTCACTGTTCCTTCTTACACCTCACACCTCCTGTTTTTGTCTAGAGATCTTTTTCTTCCTCGTTCTTGAAAGATAATTATACAGGTTATAGAATTCTAAGTTGGCGGTTATTTTTGTCTCAGTGCATTTGAAAGTATCATTCTTCTATCTTACTGGTCTCCATGATTGTTGTTGATATTGGCAGTCAAAATTGCCATTGTTTTTTTTAAATTTAGCTACTTTAGCTTTAAATTTTTTTTGTCTTTGTATACAACGACTTCATTATGATATGTCTGGCTAAGGATTTCTATTTATCCTTGGGTTTGGTTGGGAGTCTTAGATCTAATTACTGCTCTTTCAACAATAGTGGAAAATTCTCAGCCATTATCTCTTACAATATCGGGAATATTGTCTTTCCCATTTTATTTCATCTACTTGTAAAACTCTAATTAAATATGTATTAGATCCTTAGACTCTATCTTCCATGTCTTTTAAACTTAGAATAGAATTCTAAGTTGGCGGTTATTTTTGTCTCAGTGCATTTGAAAGTATCATTCTTCTATCTTACTGGTCTCCATGATTGTTGTTGATATTGGCAGTCAAAATTGCCATTGTTTTTTTTAAATTTAGCTACTTTAGCTTTAAATTTTTTTTGTCTTTGTATACAACGACTTCATTATGATATGTCTGGCTAAGGATTTCTATTTATCCTTGGGTTTGGTTGGGAGTCTTAGATCTAATTACTGCTCTTTCAACAATAGTGGAAAATTCTCAGCCATTATCTCTTACAATATCGGGAATATTGTCTTTCCCATTTTATTTCATCTACTTGTAAAACTCTAATTAAATATGTATTAGATCCTTAGACTCTATCTTCCATGTCTTTTAAACTGATAATTTTCAACTCTGGGTTCCTGGGCTACATTTTAGTTATTTCTATAACTTCATTGTAATAATTCATTTTTTAGCTGTTTAATCTGTTGTTGAATTTTGGATTTTGAATTTCAGTTCTCTCACATTTCTAGAAATTCTTGAACTTTTCCACATCTACTTTGTTCTTTATGGCCTACATAGACTCAGCCCCAACTCACATGAGAGAATAAGTGTGCTGTAAGTTGAAAGGGAGATGTTTTCACCCTCCACTCATTGCCAAGATTGGGATACTCAAGTAATCCTGCTGCTCCCATTGGACACCGAGTTAATTTCTTGTCCATCCTCACGTTGAAGGGATGGCCTTTTAAGATCCCAGGTTTACATGGGTGGTTTCCTGTTAGGTTTTCACCTTAAATGGGGCCTTTGCTTTGTCTCCCACCATCCTGCACCTAGGTGAAAGTTTGACCAAGGATTTGAGTAGATATTTCTCCAAAGATATACTAACGGCCAATAAGCACATGGAAAGATGCTAAACATCATTAGTCTTTAGAGAAATGCAATCTAAAACCACGATAAGATACCGCTTCACACCTATAAGGATGGATATCATTAAAAAGACAATAACAAGTATTGGCAAGGGTGTGGAGAAATTGGAACAAATATATATGTGTGTGTGTGTGTATGTCATACCTCTAAATGCACGTGTGCGCGCACACACGTACACGCACACACACGTACACGCACACACGCACATACTTTTTCAAGATCATGGATGCTCATAGCAGCATTATTCATAATAGCCAAAAGGTAGATACAAATCAGTTGTCCATTAACTGATGGATGGATGGATGAAAAGAATACCCATGCAATGGAATCTTATTTGACAATACAAAGAAATAAAATATTGATACATGCTATGGAATTGATGACCCTTGAAAACATTATGCTAAGTGAAAGAAGTCAGACACAAAAGGCCATGTATTGTAAAATTCCATTTATGGGAAATGTCCAGAACAGGCACCTCTGTAGAAACAGCAAGGAGATGAGTGCGTTAGTGTGTGCCGGGAGAAGGAGGAATGGAGAACAATTGCTGATGGGTCTGGAGTTTCTTTTAGGGGTGATAAAAATGTTCTGAAATTAGGCCGGGCGCGGTGGCTCAAGCCTGTAATCCCAGCACTTTGGGAGGCCGAGACGGGTGTATCACAAGGTCAAGAGATCGAGACCATCCTGGTCAACATGGTGAAACCCCGTCTCTACTAAAAATACAAAAAATTAGCTGGGCATGGTGGTGCGTGCCAGTAATCCCAGCTACTCAGGAGGCTGAGGCAGGAGAATTGCCTGAACCCAGGAGGCGGAGGTTGCGGTGAGCCGAGATCGTGCCATTGCACTCCAGCCTGGGTAATAAGAGCGAAACTCCATCTCAAAAAAAAAAAAAAAAAAAGTTCTGAAATTAGATAGTTGTGGTAGTTAGACACCTCTTTGGATAGTCTAAAAATTACTGAATTGTACAGTTTTAAAAGGTGAATTTTATGATGTATGCATTATAACCATCTTGAAGTGTTTTTTTAAAAAGATGGAAGCTCAAGAGTTCCCAAGGTTTAACAAACTCTCAGTGTGGAAACTGGTTTTGGCATTTGATGTCTCCCAGGATTCTTGTTTTATTTAATTTTTGGCTTCTTGGGATATTTTCTTTTCGTGCCAGCTCAGCAACATGTTTAAAAATGTTTTAGCTAGGCGTGGTGGCTCACATCTGTAATTCCAGCACTTTTAAATGGACAAATCACTTGAGTCCAGGAGTTTGAGACCAGCCTGGGCAACATGGCAAGACCCTGTCTCTACAAAAACTACAAAAATCAGCCAGGCGTGGTGGAGCATGTCTGCGGTCCCAGCTCCTTTGGAAGCTGAGGTGGGAGGATCGCTTGAGCCTGGGAGGTTAAGGCAGCAGTGAGTAGTGATCGTGCCACTGCACTCCAGCCTGGGCGACAGGATGAGACCCTATCTCAAAAAAAAATTTTTTTTTTTTTCATTTTTTTCCATACTTGTTTCACTTAGAGGATACCCAGTCTGTCACATTGCCAGAAATTAAAGTCAGAATTCCTTTAATTTTTTTTTTTTATTTTAAAAAGTTCAAGGCACTAAGAAAAGTTGTAAGGACAGTATAGTGAACTTCCTCATACATTTACTGTAATTTCTCAAATGTAAATATCCTGTTTCATCCTCCCTCCTTCCTGTCTATGTACTTAGTATTTTATGGAACCCTTTGAGAGGAGGTTGCAGACATCATGTCCATAAATACTCTTGCTATTTCAGCATGCGTCTCTAAAGGACAAGAATAATCTCCTGCATAACCACAGTATCACTGTCATTCTCAAATTATACCAAATTGCCCTATTAATGTTCTTCATACTACTTTTCCCTGTCCAAGATAGAGCCCAAGATCATGAATTATAGTTAGTCATCATGTGTCGTTAGTGGCCATTAGTCTAGAATACTCAGTCTTTGTCTTTTGTGACCTTGACAATTTTGAAGGATCTGAGGGAGTTGTTTGGGGAATGCTCTGCAAGTTAGGCGTGTTATGTGTTCCCTTGTGAGTAGGTCCAGGTTTTGTGGTGTCAGCAGAAATCCCACTGAAGCGATGTTTGTCCTTCTTAGTACCATACATCAGGAGGCTTGGGATGTCAGTGTATCCCAGATTAGTGAATGTAATCAGGATCACTTTTCTTTTTTAAAAGACGGAGTCTCACTCTGTCACCCAGACTCGAGTGCGGTGGTGCAGTCACGGCTCACTGCAACCTCAACCTCCCAGGCTCAAGCAATCCTACCTCAACCTCCCAAGTAGCTGGGACTACAGGTGTGCACCACCACACCTGGATAACTTGAGTGTTTTTTTTTTTTGAGGAGACAGTGTTTGGCCATGTTACTCAGGCTGGTTTCGAACTCCTGAGCTCAAGCAGTCTACCCATCTCAGCCTCCCAAATTGCTAGGATTACAGGTTTGAGCCATCACACCTGGCCAGAATCAATTTTCTGGAAGGTAAATGTGATCTTTTTCTGAGCAGACTGACACAGAATTTGTAGTCAAACAGGCTTGGCTTTGAATCTTGGCCCTGCTGCTATTAGCTTTGTGATCTTAAGCAAAATATTTAACATGTTAAAGCATCTGTAAAATATGTCTCATAATACCCACTTCTTAAGATATTGAAAGAAGCTGGGCGCGATGGCTCAAGCCTGTAATCCCAGAACTTTGGGAGGCTGAGGCGGGTGGATCACGAGGTCAAGAGATCGAGACCGTCCTGGTCAACATGGTGAAACCCCGTCTCTACTAAAAATACAAAAATTAGCTGGGCATGGTGGCACGTGCCTGTAATCCCAGCTACTCAGGAGGCTGAGGCAGGAGAATTGCCTGAACCCAGGAGGCGGAGGTTGCGGTGAGCCGAGATCGCGCCATTGCACTCCAGCCTGGGTAACAAGAGCGAAACTCTGTCTCAAAAAAAAAAAAAAGATATTGTAAGAATCAAATACAAATGCATGTAAATTGTTAAGCACTGGCACATTGTACCAACTCATAACTCTTGTTCTGGGGAGATGATAGTATCCAAATGGCATGGGGCCTCTCCATCCCTCAAAGGTTTTGGCAAAATTGCTCAGAATCTCTGTGTGAGGAGCTCAAAGGTCTCCCATGTACTTATTTTAATTTTTTCTGGGACAGAGTCTTGCTCTGTCACCCAGGCTGGAGTGCAGTGGTGTGACCTCGGCCCACTGCAACCTCTGCCTCTAGGGTTCAAGCAATTCTTGTGTCTCAGCCTCCAGAGTAGCTGGAATTACAGGTGTGCACCACCATGCCCAGCTAATTTTTGTGTTTTTAGTAGAGATGGGGTTTGCTGGCTCGTCTTGAACTCCTGGCCTCAAGTGATCTGCCTGCCTCAGCCTCCCAAAGTACTGGGATTACAGGTGTGAGCCACTACTCCTGTGTACTTCATTTAATTCCCAAAGACCCTGCGTTCTGTTCCCCTCTTCTGCCTTCTCACCCACCTCCTTTACCCTTTGCTGTCGGCCATATCTGTTTGGTTGTTGTGGGGTTTTTTTGGTGTTTTTTTTTTTTTGACTTGAGAGGGTAGCAAGTGGTTTGAACCTCTATGAGCAATACCTTGATGCTGGTACTGCTTGGCTGAAATTTGAGTCGTTGCCTGTGGCTGAACATGGACCGTGTGTGGGTGCTTTACCTGAATCCAGAGGAGAGAGCTGGGCTCAGCTGAAGATTTGCCACACAACTTCACTGGTCCCCAGTGGTGGGTTGGTTTTAGGTGGTGGCCAATGACCGCTCTTGAGAATGTAGACCTGCCTCCTCTCTGTTCTCCTCCCCCTTCTGTTTTATCTCCCTTCCCTCCTGGATTACTCATCTGCCTCCTCTCCAAATCCTTCTCCCTCTGCTGTGCAGGGAAACTCTCTCTAGTTCCTCCCTCCAAACTGTGTATCTTAGTTAAGCGAGGGCACCACGGAACAAAGGTTTCTCACCAAACCAGAAGCAGCTCCCGAGAGGGCAGCGGGCCTTATAAACAGGAACTTCTTTTCCTGTCACTTGATTGTTTGTATTTTTTTCACTGTGCAGCAGCAATGCCGTGGCTATTTCCCTGATGTTTATTTTCACTCGAGAGGGTAGCAAGTGGTTTGAACCTGTGTGAGCAATACCTTGATGCTGGCACTGCTCGGCCGGCAATTAGCGTCCTTGCCTGTGGCTGACCGTGGACCGTGCGTGGGTGCTTTACCTGAATCCAGAGGAGAGAGCTGGGCTCGCTGAGGCTGTGCCACACCAGGTCTCTGTTCTTCGGAGGGGAGTATCAGTGGGGCCCCGTGCAACGCTGATGCCTCCTTGGTTGTTACTTGTAACCTGAGCCGTCAGCGGGTCCCACAAATTGAGCCCTGGATGTCGCACCTTCTGCATCTTCCTTTATGCCGCCCCGCCGACTCCTCCACAGAGCTGTTTGTCTGGATGGACTCGTTTGGTGAGGCTGCCAGACCTTCCATTTCAAACTGAGGGATGCCTTTTCCACCTGCCAGTTTCTGCTCCGTGATACTAATACCTAGCCCTGTCTCCTGACACTTTGTTTTTGTTTGTTTTTGAGATGGAGTCTCACTCTGTCACCCAGGCTGGAGTGCACAGGAGCAATCGTGGTGCCCTGCATCCTTGAACTCCTTGGTCCAAGAAATCCTCTTGCCTTGACCTACCGAGTAGCTGGGACTACAGGCACAGGCCACCATGCTTGGCTAACTTACTATTTTTTTTTGTGTGGCGATGGGGGTCTCGCCATGTTGCCCAGGCTGGTCTTGAGTTCCTGGGCTCAAGCAACCCTCCCACCTCAGCTTCCGAGGTGGAACTACAGGGGTGCTCCACCACACCCAGCCCTGAGACATTTTTTAATCTTGAAAAGGAGAGAAAGGGAGGAGGAGAAAGGAACAGAGTTTAATCCTGGTAAAGTCCACTGGTGTCCAGGGAGGCCCTACAGGGTGAGGCTGTGGGCAAGTAAGGCACACGGTGATTGCTGCTGCTAACTTACAGGTTTTGTCAGTCCATTCTCCACGGATTCCCTCCCTCCCTCCCTTCTTCAGTCTTCCCTTCCCTTCTATCTTCCCTTCCCTCTTCTCTTCTCTTCCCTTTCGTCTTCCCTTCCCTTCCATCTTCCCCTCCCCTCACCTCCCCTTCCCTTCCCTCCCTCTTTCTTTCTCTGTCTTTCTTTCTCTTCTTTCTCTTTTTCTTCTTTCTTTTCTTTTCTTTCTTCAGGGTCTCACTATATTACCCAGGCCAGACTCAAACTGCTAGGCTCAGGTGATCCTCCTGCCTCAACCTCCCAAGTAGCTGGGATTACAGGTGTGTGCCACCACATGTGGCTTATTCTCCAGGGAATGGGACTATATTTGAGGGAAATGAAAGTTGGCAGGAACTGTGTCGTGTTTCCCAAACTCAAAGGACTCTATTACCCTAAGTTATGTTACTTGTTCCAATGAAGTCTTTGTTTTGGAGAGGCCTGTGGACTAGAAATGATACTGGGCCCCAGACCAGTTGTGTTGGCCTATCCAGTGTTAAAAATCAGAATTAGTTGCCAGTATGTAAATGTCAGATATAAGAAAATCTAGATTTCCATAATCTGTTGGAAAATTGGACAAATGCACAATCTGAGCCCACAGTTCCTCATGGCAGTAATCCTTAGGCACCAAGAAGTGGCAGCCCTCTGCATGTGAGAGTGTTGGTCAAGATGCACGTATGACGGTTGTAACAAAAACCAAAACAAGTGACTTAAACAAGGTAGAAACTTGTTTTTCTCTCATGTGACAGTCAAAGCACTAACTGCCCAGGGCAGATACGATAGCTCCATGGTGTCAGAGACACCGCCTACTTCTGTCTTCTTTCTCCCTGTTCTCTGCGGTGGGTTCCATCTTCTGGTCCAAGATACTGCTTCGTTTCCCCCCATCCTGTCTGCTCCAGCTTCAGTAGGATGGAGAAGTGGAGGATCCCTTTCTTCATGATCCAACCTGGAAGTTACATATATCATTTCCTCTTGCATCCTATTGGTCAGAATGTACAGAATGGCCACGTCTGACTGCACAAGAAGCCGGGGAAGTGTGGTCCTCATCTACGTGACCATGGGAATAGCTAAAACCCTCCTCTTACTAAAGGCAGAAGGTGAGAGTGGATGGTAGGGACAAACTATATTCGGTGCTGCTGGGCCTTGCTGTCACCCATTTGCTGCCATCCCCAGCTCTCTCCAGTCTTCCGTGATTGAAACCAAGAGTCCTTGCCATTTGTTGCCTTATAACTGATACGTTTCCCTCATTTCTGTTACCTGCTTGGTCCCTGCAGACATTTGCGTTTGCATTCTCAGCTATGCGCTGATTATCTCTTCAGACACAACTCCATGCTTTTATATTTGTTGCTGCCTCTATTTAGAATTACCTGGCCTCCCTTTCAGGCCTGGCAATCTCCTTAGGATAACACAGCCCCTGCTTCCCTTTAAGTTATCTCTGTTGACACATCCTAATACATAAGCGGCTAATTTTACATGATACCTTTTAGTTTACTTGCCTATCTATACTTGATGGCCAGCATAGCACTGGGTACATAACAGACTAAGCATCAGGCCAGTTTACTGAGTGTTCATTCAGAGAAAGACACTTCCTAGAACTTAAAAGCATTTTTAATATCTGGCAGTGAAATAGAATATTAGTCACAGCCTTTACAGTTGTAGATGATGGAAACTTGGATAAATTGGCTTCTGTGACAACGAAAAGGAGGAGCACCTACTGACTCATGTGTCTGACAAGCTGAGCTATGTATGTGTCAAGCTTCAGGTGTGGCTGGAACCAGGAGTTCAGCAGATAGCAGGACTCAGTCTCTCTGCTCAGTGTCTCGGCTATGCTTTCTTCTGAATAAACTTCATTCTTAGAAAGACTTTCTCTGCATGGTGACAAAGATGCCACCCACAGTTCTGTATTTTTCTTATAGTGATTTTTTTAAAAAAAAACATAAAGCTGTGTCTTCATAGTGGTAACCAAGCACTTCGTAGTGCCACCAATCAGGAGGAAGTCCCCGATTGACCTAGCTCAGGTCACATGGTCATTCTCGGTCCAGTCAACGTAACCAGGCATAAGTGAGGTGGGAGAATAGGGTCTGGAAGCAGGGAACCTAAGGCCGATTCACACTGACTTTGTAGAACAGACTCAAAAGGAAAACCCCGACTTTCCATGCCCAAGTAACAAAAGGATCAGAGGCTACTTCCTTTGCACCCCACCTGCTTTTTCTTCATGGCAGATGAAAAATGGAAAGTACTCTGGTCCCCTCCTGCAACCAATCAGACTGGTCGTGGACCTAGTCTTCATTTGCATAGGGGTATAATTTTGTAACTTCAGCCGTTGATTGGTTGCTTTCTGCAATCGATCAGACCGGTCATGGGCCACTACTTCATTTACATAGGATGTAAC
This sequence comes from Saimiri boliviensis, assembly GCF_048565385.1. Lineage (NCBI taxonomy): Eukaryota > Metazoa > Chordata > Mammalia > Primates > Cebidae > Saimiri > Saimiri boliviensis. The sequence goes on from NC_133457.1 coordinate 47,234,192, forward strand.
CAAGTAACCAATGGAAAACCTCTAGAGGTTGTTTAAACCCCAGAAAATTCTATAACCAGCACTCTTGAGACCCTTGCTCCATCCTGCTCCCATGCTGTGGAGTGTGCTTTCATTTAAAAAATCTGTGCTTTCATTGCTTCTTTTGTGCATTTTGCCCAATTCTTTGCTCAAAATGCCAAGAACCTGGTCATAGTCAAGACCTTTTGCTGGTAACTAAAGCACTCTGGCCATCCCTGGGTCATCTGTCTACTTCAGGTACCAGGGGTGGAGTCAACCCTACTCAAATTACATTGAAGGAAAGCTAGATCTCCAAGAAGAGAGAAAACAGGCAAAAAAAAAAAAAAAAAAAAAAAAAAAGTAGGGGGCAATTATATTTGGAACTACCTTTATCTCATTTTATAACTAAAGCAGCTGAGGCTAAAAGAGATTATAGTGGCCTAAGGTCACAACCAGGAAGCGGCAAAAGTGGGATTCACGCTAGATTTTCTTGACTCTAAATGGTAGGCTCTTAATTCACTGCATCCAACTATTTCTGAAGGGAGTTATCCTGGAATTCCCCAGCCCCCATCTCCGCATGGAGACGATCCTGAGGTGTGATGCTCCTGTGTGACTGTTAGAATATAGAGATATAGGCCCACATGGCAGGATTTTGTTTGGGACCATGTATTTATCTGAAAGCTCTGTTTTCCCTGACCCATCTCTAGTGTCTACACCGTACCTGAAAATATTTCTCTTACCCATCAAAAGAACTCTTTACGTTAATAAAAGTTGGAAGAGTCAGACAGCTGGATTCGTCTCTTGGAACATTTTGGTTCATTTAGCACATGCATTTTCGTGTGCTAAAAGCGGTATTGCTTGCAAGGGAGCAAAAACTGGTTCTTGGGGATAAGGAGGGAAATCTTTCCTTTTTAAAATGAATAAAGTGCATATTTACATGTGGTATCTAAAGAGACAGTTTACCCGTGATGTTAGCATTTCCTGGGGTAATACACTGTGATGAATGCCATGTTGGAAACTGTAGCACATCTTCCCTCCACGCCTCATTCTTCAGCACTTGCTGCCTTGTTTCCCTGCTCTGCCTTGCAGAGTTGTCTTTATTTCCTAATTCCTCTCATCTCACCTGCTCCTGAACCCTCTCCAGTCAGCCTTGTCGCTAGTCTACCGGAACAGCTCTTACCAACGGCACCGGTGACATCCATTTTGCCAAGAAAAATGGTCAGCTTTCAGTGCTTATCACACTGAGCCTGCAGACCACACTCACACAGTTGATCCCTCCCCTAAATTCCTTAAGTATCTTGTTTTCTTGGCTTCAGAGGTCACTGTCCTAAATTTGTTCTCTGATCTCGCTGGACGTACACCTCATCTTCTTTCCTGGTGTCTCCTTACCTCCCCAGCTGGAGACACAAGAGTGGCCAGGGCTCAGGCCTTAGAACATTCCTCTCCTCGTCTACACTCATTTCCTCGGAACTGCGGCTTTCAACTCTCTCTGTAGGTCCTCATTTCTAGCCCAGCCTAGACTTCTCCCCTGGATCCCAGATGTGCATGTGCCTACTCACCATCTCTTCTGATGTGTCTCACAGGCAACTCAGACTAAGCAATTTTTGGTTAATACAGAGAACAGAGAAACGTGTTAAAAGAACCCAGGAGGACACAGTCAGAAAAATCCAGATTGTGTGTACAGAACAGATGACTCAGATTTTACAAAAAAACAAATTTTAAAAAACAGTAGAGGAGAAGCCTACAGATTAAAAGAGATTTAAGAGATAAATGTCGCCGGGCGCGATGGCTCAAGCCTGTAATCCCAGCACTTTGGGAGGCCGAGGCAGGTGGATCACGAGGTCAAGAGATCGAGACCATCCTGGTCAACATGGTGAAACCTCGTCTCTATTAAAAATACAAAAAATTAGCTGGGCGTGGTGGCGTGTGCCTATAATCCCAGCTACTCAGGAGGCTGAGGCAGGAGAATTGCCTGAACCCAGGAGGCGGAGGTTGCGGTGAGCCGAGATCGCACCATTACACTCCAGCCTGGGTAACAAGAGCAAAACTCCGTCTCAAAAAAAAAAAAAAGAAATAAATGTCAATCACTTGCAATATAGGTACCATGTTTGGATATGGATCCAGGCATCCAGAAAATAATTATGACATGATCCAGGGTTATTTGAATATTGACTGGGTATTGGATATCATAATTATTGTTAATTATTTTTAGCTATGAGAATGGTGATTTGGCTATATTAGAAAAAAATTCAAAAAAAATCTATCCAGAACGTTCTCAGTTCTTACCACCTGCAGTATTAGCACTCTCAGCCAAACTAACATCCTCTCTTGTCTTATTTTTATATTGCCTCTTAGCTGATTTCCCCGCTTATAACCGACCCCCTACCCCAGTCTGCTCTCAACACAACAGCCAGAGCTACCCTGGTAAGATGTGTCATGATATTCCCCTTCCCAATGCATTTGGAGTGAGAGAGCCAGTCTGTTGAATTTCAGTCTACAAGACCCCCTGGGCTCCTCCCTTATCTCTCTGGCCTCATGTCCTGCGCTTCGCTCCTGGGTAAGCCGCTCTGGCCTCCTTGCTGCTTTTGTGACGCAGCAAGCGTGCTCCAGCTCCAGGCATTTGGTGTTCTCTTCCACCTGCCTAGCACCCACTGTCTCCAGGTCTTATTTCAGCACATCCTTTCCCTGAATATTCTATGTAGTAAGTTAACCCATATCCCCTTAGCCTGTCTAATACTTTTTTACAGCATTTGTCACCATCTGACGTATGTTCTGGGGTTTTTTTTTTTTTTTGGTCTGCTGCTTCCACTAGAACATGAATTATAAGACAGTAGAAACTGTATTTTTCATTGCTGTATCCCTAGGACTTAAAATAGCTCCTTGCACATCATAGGCACTAAATAAATGTTGAAAGAAAAATATATTGTGACTATGTTTACATTTCTCTCTCTTTGACACCTTGGGACACTCTGTTTTATCGATCACGTGTTATACAGCAGAACTTCGTGAATTGGCTCTGTTGGCTCTAATTGGGGGAAAAGCCATTTGAGTTTCTTCTCTTCGGCCTGAGTGCTTGCTGTCTGGCTTCTCTGCTGCAGTGGCTCTGGGGAGCTGCCCAGCGCAGACGCATGTAACGAGACCCGCACATCCCAGGGGGGTTAGCTTCCTTCCCTATGCACGAGCTGGAGCCTGCGAAACAGGATGGGGACAGTTTACTGAGGTGCCATTGATCCCGGGACATGTCTTGGTATTTCAGGCCGGGCAGTTGACTGTGGGAGATAGGTCTCTCCCACAAAGCAGGATGTTTACTGTGTTTGGCTTTCAGGATTTATCTTGACACAAAAAACAATTTGTTTTTCACCTGCGTGCACACATCCCTTCCCCTCTGTCCCACCCTTCACACTTTGAGAACTACGATGTCAGGAAGGCCCCAAGGAGGAATAAGCAGGAAATGAGGCAATCTAAGCAGACACTCAGATGCCCTCTTAGTTGATGGCCAGAAAACAGTGCCTAGGTGTGTTTAAATAACTGTGGTATCTTTTCTGAAACTCCATTTTAAATATTTATAGCCCACTTCTTTCCAAAAAGGATTTGAAGTAGGTTTATGAGTTTACAAAAATCCATACACAATATACACTTAGGGCCAGGCACAGTGGCTCATGTCTGTAATCCCAGCACTTTGGGGGGCCGAGGTGGGCAGATCACCTGAGGTCAGGAGTTCGAGACCAGCCAGGCTAACATGGTGAAACCCCGTCTCTACTAAAAATACGAAAAGTTACCTAGGTATGGTGGTGCACGCTGTAGTCCCAGCTACTTGGGAGGCTGAGGCACGAGAACCACTTGAGCCTGGGAGGCAGAGGTTGCAGTGAGCCGAGATTGCACCACTAAACTCCAGCCTGGGCACAGACCGACACTCCATCTCAAAAACAAACAACAAGAACAACAAAACCACCAAATATACGCTTAGATTTAACAAAACAGGAGTGGAAAATAAGAAACCTGGCCTGAAGAACAGGAGGAAAAATGAGGAGTCTTGAGGGTTGAGTCGGGACCTGTGAGGGGAATCACATGCAGCTGGATGCCCTCTGCCAGCCCAGTGCCCAGGGAAGCAGGGTGGGGCTGTCTCACCTTGTCCTCACCTTCTACCAGTCTTTGCATTATATCTCATCATTTTTCCCCTTTAGTCATCACATTGGGTTGTTGATTGAAAAATTCTGGGAGCCAACTATATAGTATCATTTAAAAGTGGACATAGGACTTTGAGTAGACATTCTAGGTGACTGTCCAGCGCCAGCCTGTGATCACAGCTCACAGAGGGTATGAACTGTGCCTGTTCATCTTTGCACCCCAGTACTTGGAAGCCAGGAGGAACTTAGTACATATTTTACTGAATAAATCAATGGTATTACAGTTCTTTTTACAGGAAAGGAAGAAACTTGTCAGTTGTTTAAGAGAAAGCTTTTTGTTTTTGTTTTTTCCTGCTTCTATTTTGAGAGTTCTCTCATGTGGGCAGTTATATTGGGAATTTTGAGCGGTCTCCTGGATTTTGTTTCAAGAAAATTGGGAAAAATGCAGACACAGAATTCATGTGTCTTTCCTTGTAAGGGGGAAAGTTGAAGTCTTGACTTTGACAAGCAGTTTAGTGCAGAGTATGAGAGGCCCCAGAGAAGGTGATCAAGGTCCACACCTTCTCGTCGTATGACCTGGGCCACGAACTGTCCCTAAATGTTACTGCTTTCAGGGCTACTTGGGGTGCATGCTAGAGATAGTTCAAGTTGGAATTATGTAATATAGTAGTAAAAAGCAGGGGCCTTGCATAGAATTATACACAGAAATATGCCACAGAAAATAATAGTACAGCTGGGTGCAGTGGCTCATGCCTGGAATCCCAGCACTTTGGGAGGCTGAGGAGAGTGGATCATTTGAGGCCAGGAGTTTGAGACCAGCCTGGGCAACATGGTGAAACCCCTGTCTCTACTAAAAATACAAAAAGCAACCAGGTGTGTTGGCACACACCTGTAGTTTCACCTACTCAGGAGGCTGACACATGAAAATTGCTTGAACCTGGGAGGCGGAGGTTGCAGTGAGCCGAGATGACGCCACTGCACTTCAGCCTGGGTGACAGAGTGAGATTCGAAACATAATAATAAATAATGGTAGTAGTTCATGTAAAAGTGGGTGATACCTATGTGAAGTGAATTGTGCTCACATTGGTTTCCTGGTTGGGATAAAGTACTGTAATTATGTAAGGTGCCACTCATGAGATAAGCTGGGTGATGAATGTATGAGACCTCTCTGCACTGTTTATGAGTCTGTAATTAATTCAAAATTAAAAGGCAGGGCATTGGCAACAGAGTTGGGCTGAATCCCCATTACCCCAGCTGAGAGGTGACTTTTTTTTCTCCTAGCATTTAACATAATTCTTTTTTTCTTTTCTTTTCTTTTCTTTTTTAAAGACAGGGTTTCACCATGTTGGTCAGGCTGGTCGTGAACTCTCGACCTCAGGTGATCTGCCCGCCTTGGTCTCCAAAGTGCTTGGATTACAGGTGTGACCACCACGCCCGGCTGCATTTAACATAATTCTTAACTACCTATTTGCTCATCACCTTTCTCCCCCAGGAGAAAGCAGAAGCTGAGTCTGTTTTGTTCACTGCTAAATTCTCTGCCTCCTAGCGCAGTGCGTGGCACCATGTTTTGAAGGCAGATGTGTGATGAAAGCATAATTGCGGACACAGGAGACTTTAATTCTCTCAGGCGGTCTGCAGTGAGGTCAATGCCTTCCTCTCAGGACACTGGGAGGATTAAATGGGTGTAGTGCAGGTAACGCTCAGGGCCTGCTACACAGCAAACACTCAACTCCAGGAGGCAGCAGACTTTTCCTGTCGAGGGCTAGATAGCAGTGGCTCAGGCCTGGCAGAGCGTGCGGTCTCTGTTGTAGCTCTCCACCTCTGCCACTGTGGCACAAACGCAGCCAGAGACAATCGTAAATGAATGAGTGTGGTGTGTGTACAAATGCAACTTAAATCTTTTAAATTGCAAATTGAAAACAAAATTTTTTTTTTTTTTATGAACCTGAAATTGGAATTCTTTCCAACCATTTCAATATATTAAAGCCTTTCTTAGCTTATGGGTTAGTGGGTTGGATGTGGCCTGCGGGCCATAGTTTGTGCACTGTGGCGGGCACTGTCATTCTGGGCAAGCTCCTTCTCCACGCTGCCGGCCATCAGGTACACAAAGAAGCTGTGGAAATATATATTTTGGTGACAGTGTTCATGTTCCCTCAAAACCAGATCTGAGTTCAGTGACATGATAGCCCACTGTAACCTTGAACTCCCGGACTCAAGTGATCCTCCCACCTCGGCCTCCCAAGTAGCTGGTACTACAGGCACCCACCACACCCAGCTAATTTTTTCAAAACTTTTTTGTAGCGATGGGGTCTCACTGCGTTGACTGTGCTATACAGCTTGTCATTTCTGAAGCAATTTCTGGTTTCCAGTGGGCTATCTCATCTGTGAATTTCCTACAACTATGAATCAGCTCAGGTACAAGCCATTAGCTCATGTGCATGGTGAGGAAACCATGAAAAGGCTCAAAGATTTAGTGACTTGCCTGAGATTATACCAGCACGTGGCAAAGCCAGAGTCTGATGCTTCGTGTCTTGCAATTTCTTTGATACCAGCAGTCACAAAATCAACTGCATACAAGCTAGGAAGGCAGAATATACAAGCAAAGGGCCGCAGGGAACAGTGGGTTTGTGATGAACAGAGATTGTAACTTCCGTCTGAAGAGGGTGCTGCTGCTTGGCTGCAGCTAATTGTGCCCATAAAGAAGTGAGAGACCCAATAATAACAGATCCAATTTTTCAGAGATGCCCTACATCTGAATTTTAATTTAATTTAAAATCTCCTGATTACCCTTCTCTTTAAAAATGTGTGCTAAACAGAACAGTCTTTGGGGCCTCAAGTTTGAGAATAAACTCTACTGTATAATCTCTGGCCTCTAAGACAAACTCTGATGGCTTTCCCCCCAAATGAGGAGAAAGTCAGGAAGCTTCAGAGAGCCATGGTGTCAGAGAGGGCTTCCTGGAGGAAGTGGAATCAGAAAGGAGACTTGAAGGATGGACAGCAGAAAGAAAGAAGATATCTTTCCAGGCTAGCAGAAGGGAAAGAATATACAGCAAGTATTGAGCACAACAACTGAAATATTATCTGAGGTAATAATATTAGCAATGATGTCAGTATGCTAGTATATTAACAAGAAAGCCAGTGTAACTGAAATAGATGCATAGAAAATGTGGGACCAGCCGTCCAAACCTCCAGCAAATACCATACTTAGTGATGAAACATTAGCAGCTTTCTTTTTTAAAATTAGGAGCATAAGGATGCTATTACCATTTATATTCATCATAGTACTGCAGGCCCTAATCGGTGTAGTAAGACAAGAACAAGAAATATAAGGGCCGGGTGCGGTGGCTCAAGCCTGTAATCCCAGCACTTTAGGAGGCTGAGGCAGGTGGATTGCTTGAGCTCAGAAGTTTGAGGCTGGCCTGGGCAACATGGTGAAAACCCCATCTTTGTGAAATATACAAAAATTAGTCAGGTATGGTGGTACAATCCCAGCTACTTGGGAGGCTGAGGTGGGAGGATCACGTGAGCCTGGTCAAGGCTCTAGTGAGCTGAGATTGTGCCATTGTACTGCAGCCTGGATGACAGAGTGAGACCCTGTCTCAAAAAAAAAAAGAAAGAAAGAAAGAAAAGAGAAGGAACAGTCATTATTCATCGTCAGTATTATCTGCAACAAAAATCCAAGAGATTTACAAAATAGTGTTCAGCAGGATTGCTAAATATAACATCGTAATACAAAAGGCAATTCCACTTCTGTATACAAACAGTTTGCAAATATAATTTCTAAAACCTACTATATATATGACCTTTATGGAGCAAACCTTTGAAACTTCGTTGAAAGATAAAGATCTAAATAAATGGAAAGCTATACCATGTTCATGAATGGGATATCACTTTGTTCCCAAATAAACACATTCAATATAATTATAATTCAAAATCACAATTTTGTGAGTATAGATAATATACATGTATATTAAGCTGTTTCTAAAATGTGTTATATGTAAAACAGGTAATGCAAGGCCAGCTTTGGAGGACTTTGGTGCCAGAACATGGAGTTTAGACCTGATCCAACATGCTGCTGTTTCTCAGGCTAGGGCCAGTGTTTGTGTTTTCAAGTATTAAAAACAAATTTTTGTGTTATACAAGCAAATTCGAGAATTTAAAATTTGCTCAAGGGCCTCTGGGTGATTGCAGGATAGACACTTGGGTTTGTGTTTACAGTCACATTTATACCGAGTTATAATCATTTGTCATGGGCTAGTGACAGAGGAACAAGGCAGATTGATTATGTAAGCATCTGGTTAGACCAAGTGAAGACCAACTAATCTCATAGTCTAGCAAAGCTTGCAGCAGCTAATATAAAATGGTCAAAAAATTACATAGGATATGTTATTGTCACATGTTAGAGGACATGGACATCATAAAAGAGCCTATGTGGCTTCTGTCAGTGCCATATTTGAGTTGCAAACTGGTTAATTTCATAGAGATAATGTTGGCTTGAATTTCATTAGGTCTGTGGTTTTGTATTCTGTTTAATTTGCAAATTTGGTTTGGTTTTATTGGTGCAGAGGAACTATAAGTAAAAGATAGAGGGCCGGGCGCCGTGGCTCAAGCCTGTAATCCCAGCACTTTGGGAGGCCGAGGCGGGTGGGTCACGAGGTCAAGAGATCGAGACCATCCTGGTCAACATGGTGAAACCTCGTCTCTACTAAAAATACAAAAAATTAGCTGGGTATGGTGGCTCATGCCTGTAATCCCAGCTACTCAGGAGGCTGAGGCAGGAGAATTGCCTGAACCCGGGAGGCGGAGGTTGCGGTGAGCCGAGATCATGCCATTGCACTCCAACCTGGGTAACAAGAGCGAAACTCCATCTCAAAAAAAAAAAAAAAAAAAAAAAGGTAGACATGTAGCTTTTTGTTCATACTGACATTCCATGACTTGGCCATCACCGGGTTGCCTTAATAATTATTTTCAGTTTTTGTTCTGTGAGTTACCAGGAAAAAAAGAATTATTTTCAGTTTAACAAGGCTCATGCACTATTCAAGATAGAGAAATACTAAAGTAGGCCATCAGAAGCTTGAGTAGGAGTGGGATGGGATGTAGATTTTATTTTATTCATTTTTTTTTTTTTTTTTTTGAGACAAGGTCTTGCTCTGTCGTTTGGGGCTGGAGTGCAGTGGTGCAATCTTGGCTCACTACAGCCTTGACTTCCTGGGCTAACGTGATCCTCGCGCCTCAGCCTCCCACGTAGCAGGTGTGTGTGACCACGCCTGGCTCATTTTTGTATTTTTTCTAGACACGGGGTTTCGCCACGTTGCCCAGGCTGGTCTTGGACTCTGGAGCTCAAGCAATCCACCCGCCTCCGCCTCCCACAGTGCTGTGATTACAGGCATGAGCCACTGTGCCTGGCCAATTTTGTTTTCAAGATTTCATCACCACCAATGTATAGGATAAATGGGAGATGAGAGGCAAAGGTGAGTTTGAGTAGAGAAGAAAATTTATTGAAGGTCAACTGTTGACAAGTCATTAGGCACTTACTCCCCTCAAAACAATCCTGGCTGGGTGCGGTGGCTCACGCCTGTAATCCTAGCACTTTGGGAGGCCGAGGTGGATGGATCACCTGAGGTCAGGAGTTCAAGACCAGCCTGGCCATTATGGTGAAACCCCATCTTAAAAAACAAGAAAACAAAAAACAAAAAACCATCCCATGAGATAATTTCTCCCTTATATAAATGAGGAAGTTGAGGCTCAGAAATGTTAAGTAACTTATCCAAAGCTACATAGCTGGAAAGTGAAGCAGGTGGCTGGTTGTCAGTTCAGACTGCATTCTACCAAGCTGTAATACAGGGATGAGTAGTAGCCACTCTGGCATGGTCACAGGGAAATCCAGAAAAAGCAATGAATCTGGAAACCTGTATTTTGAATTGCCGTTTTTCCACTAGAAACCCTGAGATACCCAGCCCCTGCCTGGTACATGGTGTGTTAAGCCTGTGATCTAGGTAATGTATGGCTGTGTCCCAAGCCCTGGCTCCTTAAACCTAGTTCCTAGAATGTATTATTAGAGGGGGATTCCTTTCCTGCCACTCTGTATAACTAGGCTCGACTAGTTTTATGGCCGTGTATTACTGTTGTTTTTTATTACTTGGTAATTAAAAAACTTGCATAGAGGAAAGTAAATATTTTCTTAGAAGTTGAAAAAGTAAATTAGGTAAGATTGTATCTACTTGAACTCTTCGGCAGATCTATAACTCTCATTACCTTCTATCCAGATCGACTTTGTGGTTTGAGTTTTAACAACCTGGCCTGGAAACAGAATGTTTTGTGTCTTTCAAGGAGAGATTATCGGAGAAAACGTTCAGAAGCATCTGAGTATTCATGAGCTTGAGTTCGTGTGTGGTAGAAATATCTGCCGCCCACATTCAGCCCATGCCACCTTGGATCGTCCGTCCCTTTCATCATGCAGGGCAGCTTGAAATCAGAGGAGATTGCGAAATTGGAGATTTCAAAGGGAGCTTGAGCTCTTCTCGTATAGATGCCTCACAGATAGGAAGACGGGAGGCCAAGAGACAAGGACACTTTGTGAGTTTCTGGAAACCCAGCTGAATCTTGATCTAAAGCCTCTCCTGTTTCCCATATGTTGCAACTTTGGGTTTCTCTTTGCTCAATTAAACTCAGTTTTCAAATAGGCATAGACTAGGGAATCCATTTATGTGGCTCAAATGTATGAAAGCTGTGCACAGAAATCTTGCTCTCCTCTCCTTCCTACCATGAACCCTACCTCTTACATATGACAACTTTAGGTTTCTTATTTCTCTTTCTTTGGATAAACAGAGGATACTGTTGAACGTTTAGGCCAGGGTTTCTCAGGCTGGGCACTGTTGGCCTTCTGGCTGGGCAATTCCCTGCTGGAGGGGACTGGGGTGCACGCCGTGGGAGGCCTTGTGGCATTCCTGAACTCTACCTACTAGACGCCAGTAGTAGCAACCCCCTGACCTGATCTTGGCGATCAAAAATGTCTCCAGATGTTGCCAAATGCTCTGTGAGGGGCAAAATCACCTGTAGTTGAGAACCACTGCTTTGTGCAAATAAAGGCAAATATGAACATATATTTTAATTTTCACCCTTTTCCTTGAGTAAATAGTAGTGATCTATATACATAGCTCCTCTTCCTGATATGCATATATCCTGATAGATATATATCCATCTCCTAATAGATATATATCCATTTCCTGATAGACATCTATCCATATCCTGATACATGTGTCCCAAAGTATATGATGTATGTGGGCATATATGTGCATATATGCATGAGCATACATGTATAGATATCCTAGAGATCTCTGAATCACTGGAGGCTGCCCTCACTGGCAGCTGTGTAGCAGTCCACAGTGTGGAAGCGCCATCATTGATTGAATCTGTCCACCATGGTTGATTGGATACTTGTTTCCAATCTGTAGCTACTAAACTGTGCTCAGGCCAGGAGCAGTGGCTGACTCCTGTAACACCCACACTTTGGGAGGCTGAAGCGGGTGGCTCACTTGAAGTCAGGAATTCGAGACCAGCCTGGCCAACATGGCAAAACCCCATCTCTAATAAAAATACAAAAATTAGCCAGCCATAGTGCACACCTATAATCCCAGCTACTTTGGAGGCTGAGGTGGGAGAATTGCTTGAATTGGGGAGGCAGAAGTTGCAGTGAGCCGAAATTGTGCCACTGCACTCCAGCCTGGGCAACAGAACGAGACTCTGTCTCAAGAAATAAACAGGCTGTCATGGTGGTTCACACTTGTAATCCCAGCACTTTGGGAGGCCAAGGTGGGTGGATCACCTGAGGTCAGGAGTTCGAGACCAGCCTGGCCAACATGGTGAAACCCCGTCTCTACTAAAAATACAAAAATTAGCCGGGCACGGTGGCTCAAGCCTGTAATCCCAGCACTTTGGGAGGCTGAGGCGAGTGGATCACGAGGTCAAGAGATCGAGACCATCCTGGTCAACATGGTGAAACCCCGTCTCTACTAAAAATACAAAAAATTAGCTGGGCATGGTGGCGCATGCCTGTAATCCCAGCTACTCAGGAGGCTGAGGCAGGAGAATTGCCTGAACCCAGGAGGCGGAGGTTGCGGTGAGCCGAAATCGTGCCATTGCACTCCAGCCTGGGTAACAAGAGCGAAACTCCGTCTCCAAAAAAAAAAAAAAAAAAAAAAAAAATATATATATATATATATATATATATATATATATATATAAATTAGCCATCCATGGTGGCATGCGCCTTTAGTCCCTATTCAGGAAGCTGAGGCAGGAGAATCACTTGAACCCAGGAGGCAGAGATTGTAGTCAGCTGATACTGCGCCACTGCACTCCAGCCTGGGTGGCAGAGGGAGACTCCGTCTCAATAAATAAATAGACAAGCTAACTGTGCTCTGAGGGAGCCTGTTCAAGTGCCATGCTTCTTTGTGCAGCTGTGTCTGTCGGTTAGATCCCAGAACTGGGGTTGCAGGATCAAGGGTAAATACATCTCATTTTGGTGGCCACCTCCAGACTTCTCTGTGGCACTCATGCCTTTGGCACTCCTATCAGCAGTGAGTTGAGAGGCCTGTTTCTCCACAGCCTCACCAACAGGATTGTGGAACTTTTAAATTTTTGCCGATCCCATAGGTGAGAAGTGCCTCATATTTCTCAACCAGCATAACACTGATCTGGCCTTACGTGTTGTGAACAAGGAGCTAAGTGAACTCAGCCTTGTCGGCTTTTCCCTGGGTGGCACGTCTGTGTCCAGGCCGTTGTGCTGGCCGCCCCTCTGCAGGAATGCTCTTCCCTTTCACTTTAAACATTTTCACATCCTGTGAGCCTTCCAGATGCCTTCTTCTTTTCCAAAAAACGTTTGCCGATTGTGCTTTACGCTCCATTTCAGCCGCCTTCGTGTTTCCTCTGGTGGCTGCCAGTCACATGGTTGTTGCCCAGAGCCAGGTGGGAGGCTGCGGTCAGTCAGACAGGCCTGGTTTTGAATTCCAGCCTTGCCACTTACTATCTGTGGATCCTTGGTCAAATTTCTTCTCGGAGCCTCAGTTTTCTCACCTATAAAATGGGAACAATACTTCCCTAGGAGAAGCCACATAAAGTATGCAGCAGCAGATACGCATTTAGTAAACATCAGCTCCTCAAAGGCAGAACCATCTTGTTTTCTGCCCTGCTTTCCGTGTGTCCTTGCACACAGTAAATAAAGATACTGTGTCTATTCTTTAAAATACAAAACTGTGACCAGATGTGGTGGTTCACACCTGTAATCCCAGCACTTTGGGAGGCCGAGGCGAGGGAATCACTTGAGGCCAGGAGTTCGAGACCAGCCTGGCCAGCATGGCGAAACCCCATCTCTACTAAAACTATAAAAATTAGCTGGGCGTGGTCGTGCACACCTATAATCCCAGCTACTCAGGAGGCTGAGGCATGAGAATCGCTTGAGCTTGGGAGGCGGAGGTTGCAGTGAGCTGAGATCGTGCCACTGCACTTTAGCCTGGGGGACAGAGCAAGACACTCTCTCAAAAAAGAAAAAAAAAAAACTTTATAGGAAGTGAATGGCGATTTATTCAGCTATTATTTGAACACCTATTTTGTTCCAGGCATAGATCTGAAAACTGAGGATTTAGGCTGGGTGCAGTAGTTCATGCCTGTAATCCCAGCACTTTGGGAGGCTGAGGCAGGTGGATCACCTAAGGTCAGGGGTTTGAGAACAGCGTGACCAATATGGTGAAACCGCATCTCTACTAAAAATACAAAAATGACCTGGGCCTGGTGGTGTGCACCTGTAGTCTCAGCTACTCAGTAGGCTGAGACAGGAGAGAAGCGGAGGTTGCAGTGAGTTAACATTGCCACATTGCACTCCAGCCTGGACGACAGCTCGAGGCTCCATCCCAAAACAAAACAAAACAATACTGAGGATTTAGCAGTGGAAAGAGAAAATCCCTGCCTTTGTGGAGCTTGCATTCAATTAGGGTGATAGACACCCAATAAATAGAAGTAAATGATACAGTAGTAAGCATAGATCCAACTATTTGATATCATTTTGTTAAGTTGAGGAACTGTCGTTCCTTGGGGACACGAAGGATGACTGCCCTTGGGGGACCCTCCTCAGAGCCTAGTGTGATGGAGGAAACCCAAACCCATGTCTGTTAATGTCTCCCCTCTGCTTAAACCCCCAGCAGCTCCTCATGGCCTCCAGGCTATGGTCTGGACTCCTTTCCTGGACTGCAAGGCTCTGTGTAGTCTGGAGCCTGTCTTTCTCTCTGGCTTTGCTGCCTGGGCATCTACCCACCCTGTACCCTATGTTCTAGCTCCTAGAATGCTGCAGGCTGTCTCATCTCTGCTTTTTCCTACCTGTTATTTCACTTGCCTGGAATGGTTTCCATGCCTACCTCACCTGGCTAATATCTATATATCCTTTACATCCTTTTGTTCTCTCTCGGATGTCACGGCCTTCAGGAAGCCATCCTTGATTTTCCCACCTCTCACTCTGGGTCATGTGCCCCTCCCACTCTGTGTTCAGAAACAATCAGGACTTCTTCGAACTTTTTTTTTTTTTTTTTTAAATAAAGATGAGGTCTCACTATGTTGCCTGGGCTGGTTTTGAACTCCTGAGCTCAAGTGATCCTCCCATCTCAGCCTCCTAAAGTGCTGGGGTTACAGGCATAAGCCACCACACCTGGCCCAGACTTCCACAACATTATATTGTAATTGCTGGTTTACTTGTCTGAATCTCCCTAATTGCTCATCCGCCTCCGGAGTAGGCATGTCTCTCCCATCTGATGGTATGTACCTGCAGTGAGTACGTGGCACAGTGAGTTACGGCTAGACAGTGGGATAGTTGAGTCGTAGAAAAGGATGTGGATACGTGTTCTGACTTGGCTCTTCTCAATGGGGCCAGCCCAGTCGGAACCTGCTTTCCTTTGTAGGAATCTTGTTTCCCTTTGCCGCTCCCTTGAGCCAGGCAGCAAGTCCTGCTTCTGGTCCGTCACGGGTCTGATGACCCTGGAAAGATCACTTACCATTCTGGGGCATTTATTAAATTACCCAGTGGGGCTGCAGGATTGCCGAAGCGTAAGGGTTCTGTTGATGTATTCCACAGGAATGGCAACCCTTGGGTTGTGTAATGTGCCCATGTTGCATTATGTGTTCCTACCGGATCTGAGGTTCCATGGTGGGGGCCTCCTGCCTTTCTCACCAGGTTTTCCTTGGGAAGAGCAGTGCCTAATTAAACCGCAAAGGGCAAACCAGGGCGGCCGACTGTTACTGTTGCTGATGATGCTCGACCTGGCCAGTAGAGGGCAGCAGAGCCGTCCACTATGACCTCCACATTTTCATCGTTAATAAGGCAGCCTGAGGATGCCTTCTCCACCCCCTCCCCATATATTTGCTCTCATAAGGCAGTTGTTTCTCTGGAAAGTTTGTGATCTAGCAATTGAACTGAGAGAAAAAAATCCCCTTAGGTTGTGTTGGTGCAAAAAGATGCCTTTAGAAAAATTGCCCTGTGTTTGAAGAAAGATGACATCATTTTCTCACCTTGAATGTACACAGTCTGGGGTATATAAACGTTTTTTTTTTTCTTTTTTTGAGATGGAGTTTCACTCTCATTGCCCAGACTGGAGTGCAGTGACTAGAGTTGGCTCACTGCAACCTCCACCTCCCGGGTTCAAGCGATTCTCCTGCCTCAGCCTCCCGAGTAGCTGGGATTACAGGCACCTGCCACCACGTCCAGCTAAATTTTGCATTTTTAGTAGAGATGAGGTTTCACCATGTTGGCCAGGCTGGTCTCCAACTCCTGATCCATCCGCCTCGGTTTCCCAAAGTGCTGGGATTACAGGCGTGAGCCACTGTGCCCGACTTGTACCTAAAGATCTGATGAGACCATTCTTATTTATGAACTGACATTTGTGACTAAAGCTCACCTTGGGGAATACAGTGGCAGCCTCACACAGAGAATGCTGTGGCTAGCAGCAGCCGAGTTCAGGTAGCGCAGGCACTCCGGGCTGCTTTGCCTGTCAGAAACCCCCGCAAAGTCATCACAGCATCTTGTGCAAAACATTGATGGTGAAACATAATAATTTCTTCATTGTTCACCAGCCTCATTTAGAGGAGAATTAATTACTAGCTTGTGGAAGTTAAGGAAAAATAAAGTTCTTAAACTCAGGGGTATTTGGCAGTTTAAAATAAAGGTCTGTGGGTGGGAAAATAAGGTTTGTGTGCAGGAAGGATTTGGGAAAATGGGCTGGGAAAAAGTCCTACTAATTTAAGGACTTGAGAAGTATTTATGAGGAAACTCTGAGTAAGAATAACATTTTTAAAACTGGAGATGATAAGAAACTTAAGGACCAAGGTAAAAAAGTCTGGCTTGTATTCTTCAACTGGTTTCATGGTCGTTAGTAGCATTCATTGCTTGGAACTCCAACAAAAGCTGTCTAATCTCCTAACTAAAAACTTTTTTTTTTTTTTTGAGCTGGAGCCTTGCTCTGTTGCCCAGGCTGGAGTGCAGTGGCACAGTCTAGGCTCACTGCAACCTCCGCCTCCCGAGTTCAAGCAATTCTCCTGCCTCAACCTCCCCAGTAGCTGGGACTACAGGGTCCCACCATCATGCCTGGCTAATTTTTGTATTTTCAGTAAAGACAGGGTTTCACTATGTTGGCCAGGGTGGTCTTGAACGCCTGACCTCAGGCAATCCACCCGCCTCAGCTCAGCTTCTGGGCTCAGGTGATCCTCCCACCTCAGCCTCCCAAAGAGTTGGAATTATAGACATGAACCACTGTGCCCGGCCCAGATTGCTGCTTCAAATTTTTCTCAGGATTACACCTCAAAGAGTTCTGACATATTTTTATAGAAAACAGCCTGTGGGCCTAGAGCCTGTATTGTTATACAGGGTGAGGTGAGAAAAGTTCAAGGCAGGATTTCAGAATGCAAATTTTTCTTCCTTCTACTCCTTCCTTTGGAGAAGAATTTAAATTAGAGAGCATTGGTTTGAATCAATGAAAATACTGGCTTAGTTACTCTGTATTTTGTAAACTTGTTGGAGTACGTGGTTGAACTGTAGAAATGCCAAGATTCTATTTAGCTGAGTTGTCTCTACACCAGAGACCAATTTCCCTTTTACAGGAATCATTGATTCAAGAGGAAAATATAAATCGGTATGAGGTCATTTTTAAGAAAAACTGTTTTTTAACTTTTGTGGTTGTAGAGCAGGTGTTTATATACGTGGGGTACATGAGATGTTTTGATACAGACGTGCAGTGTGCAATAATCACATCTTGGAAAATGAGATATCTATTTCCTCATGCATTTATCTTTTGAGTTACAAACAATGCAGTTATACTCTTATTTTTAAGTTTACAATTCAATTATTATTGACTATAGTCTTCAAGAAAAGTTTACCTGAAACTTGGAAAAAGGTTCAAGAAGATGACTAAGTACCTACTTATTTATTGATTCATTTATTGAGATGGAGTCTCACTCTTGTCCTCCAGGCTGGAGTTCAGTGGCATGATCTTGGCTCACTGGAACCTCTGCCTCAGATTTCCGAGTAGCTGGGATTACAGGCACCCACCACTACGCCCAGCTAATTTTGTACTTTTGGTGGGGACAGGTTTTGCCATGTTGGCCAAGATGGTCTCGAACTCCTGACCTCAGGTGATCCGCCCATCTCCGCCTCCCAAAGTGATCCGCCCGCCTCAGCCTCTCAAAGCTGGGATTACGGGCATGAGCCACCGCGCCTAGCCCTGAATACCCTTTTAATATCCTGCTAGTACATTGTCTGACAAACCCAGCAAAGATCGTCTGATATTCTAGGGAAAAACTTAGCAATATTTTTCAGCAGATGGCCAGATAGTAAATATTTTGGGCTTCGTAGGCCAAAATATGTACTGTGTGTATCTCCTTAACTCTGCCGTTATAGTGTGAAGGCAGCCTTGGGTAACACGGACGTGAATGGCTGCAGCCGCTGTGGGTGCTGAAGGGCTGATGCTTTTCTTCTCCATCATGAAGGTCATGGCCAGCACCTCTATAGAAAAAAGGTTAAAGCACATTCCTTTGATCATAGTTTTACGTGACACGGGCGTCTTCAGGTTGAAGACCCAAAGATTACAGGGGAAGCTATCCATTTTAATGCTTAAGTTTAATGATGAATAGATAGCTGTGTGGAACTGTGGTTGGACCAAATGGGTATGCTCTAATGCTATTAGGCTGAGGTGGGGGACCCAGCAAGGGCTGTCTGTTCAGATTCTTCTTGGACTCTCTGCAGCATAATTTCCTTCCAGGTATGGGGCAGGACCCTTTCTGGAATGGGGGTCTTATGACCTACAACCAAGCAAGATAGGTCAGATTATTTCTTTATGGCCAATTCTTAGAAAAGTAAGGGAAATGTTTAGATTTTATGGCTGGCTTTGGGGGAAAGGGTTTTGGTTTCCATGGTCTTCCTTGGGGAAGAGGGAGTCTAGTATCTGTGGCTTGCCTTTTTGAGGGAAACCGGGGAATGAGGCTGAGAGACAGGGGGCAGGATAAGGTCAGAGAGAAACTTTGTCTCTGAGCCCTTACTTGCGGGTATTGTTTTCTGAGCCCTAACACTGTTCCAATAAAACTTTATTTATAGACACTGAAATTTGAATTTCATAGCATTTTCATGTTTCAGTTTATGTTATAAAATATTCTCTTAATTTTTTTCAACCATTTAAAAATACAAAAATCATCCTTCACTTGCAGGTCTTACAAAAACAAATGGCTGAGATTAATAAATTGCAAATGATTATTGTCCAATGAAGATGGGAAGGATTTCCTCAGGCAGAAAAGGGGCCTCAGGGGTACTGCGAGGTGCCCGGTGGGACCTTACCTAGGTTTGTTTCTTGAGTTTCCAGTCTTACTCCAGCATTCATCTTTCCTAGGTTTGTCGCCCTACTTAGGTTTTTGCACCCTCCACCTTAGAGCCAGCTTTGTCATCCTGCTTAGGTTGACAAACTCATCAAGTTACAGAATCTTCAGCATATGCATACTCTATAGGAGTCAAGAGCTGATGTTTAAAAAATATATATATACTTTGACAGCCATATATATGTAAAACAACATGAGACATTTTAAACAACAATATATAAATTTCTGTCCTTTTGTTTTTAAAACTAGAAACGGCAATTATATAATCATTCAGTGTATGGGCAGGATTCCACCTTATCTTTCCCTCCTACCAGGGGTGCAGAAAGTCGTCCAGGGAGGACAGCGGATGAAGAGTAGCAGCAGAGACACAGCCCTTGGAAGGGGTCCTCTGCCTGCCTGCGCTTCATCAAGCTGCAGTGTGGCTCCCCCAGGCATCAGTGATGACACTGTACTAGAGATTCTTGAAATCTCTTACAGTTTTCTTTTTTTTTTTGAGACGGAGTTTCGCTCTTGTTACCCAGGCTGGAGTGCAACGGCGCGATCTCGGCTCACCGCAACCTCCGCCTCCTGGGTTCAGGCAATTCTCCTGCCTCAGCCTCCCGAGTAGCTGGGATTACAGGCACGTGCCACCACGTCCAGCTAATTTTTTGCATTTTTAGTAGAGACGGGGTTTCACCATGTTGACCAGGATGGTCTCGATCTCTTGACCTCGTGATCCACCTGCCTCGGCCTCCCAAAGTGCTGGGATTACAGGCGTGAGCCACCGCGCCTGGCCCTCGTACAGTTTTCTACAAATGATTTTGGTTTCCATCCAGCAGTTCTTATCATTGATACTGAACAAAAGAAAAAAATAGCATTTTTCAGATGGCATTAGTGTGAAAGGGCAGGCGATGTCAGAGAACATTGAACTGAGTGTCAGGAGGTTTCACTTTTAAGTGTGTGGCAAACCAGCCATGTGACACTGGGTAAATCATAATACTTTTGTTTCTGCATATGTAAAATGAAGATGAAACAAGGCTCCCAAAAGGCGATTGGCCCCCTGACAAAGCGGAGACAGTGGTGAGACAGATGGAAGCAGAAGAGAAGGAATCAGCGGCCCTTTTAAATGTAGAAGTACACTTGTGGGTGCTTGACGTTCCCTGGGTGTTTTGTTTTGTTTTGTTTTGTTTTGTGTTTTGATTTTTTGAGACAGAGTCTCTGTTACCCAGGCTGGAGTGCAGTGGCGCGATCTCAGCTCACTGCAGCCTTCACCTCCCGTGTTCAAGCAATTCTCCTGCCTCAGCTTCCTGAGTAGCTGGGACTACAGGCATGCGCCACCACGCCTGGCTAATTTTTGTATTTTTAGTAGAGATGGGTTTTACCATGTTGGCCAGGTTGGTCTTGATCTCCTAACCTTGTGATCCACCCACCACCACCTCCCAAAGTGCTGGGATTACAGGCATGAGCCACCGCGCCCGGCCATTCCCTGGATTTTTAAGCCCAGAGAATAGATTAGAGCAAATTTCACAAGGCATGGGTTTTTCACCTATTTGAGGAGGGGATCTGTTGAGAACAGAAGAAAGCTAAGGTCCCTCACCTTGGAAACCTCTGTGCATACACACCGAGTTTTGTCCATAACTTCCAGATCTGTTAAGACCCAAGGCATGAAGAGATTGACTTGCAGAATTTGAACAAAGGAACCCTGGGGCATTAGATGTCAAACCTTGTTGTCTTTGGAGAGAGACCAGGGCTCACACTTAAATACCCAGGTGGCCCCATTTCGTTTTATTAAATCACTTTTGTGTCTTTAACCCCCAGCCCTTACAATCACATGCCCAATTGCACAGCTTTCTCCCTTTCTTTAGCAAATCATTTTCGATCACTATTACACAGACTCTAAATTGAATGTCCAAATTGTACACGTCTAGGTGCCAAAACAAATATGGGCCACAAATAAGTAAGATTTTTTTTTTTTAGAAAGATCTTTGTCTTATTCTAAATTGCTGATGGTTACTGCTTGCTGGGAAGTGGAGGCCTTTCCTGGCAAGATGTCTCAATATTCTCTTGAGAGCAGTTGTGTTAACAAGTTACAAAGATTACTTTAATGCTGTGGTTGGAATTCATTTCGTATGTGCATAAATCTTCAAGCCCATTATCATATCAGTGAGAAATTTCTAGTATTTTTGAGAACTCTGATGCATCAAAACGTCTGAGTACAGCTGGTTCTTAATGTGGGACAGGGTCAAACATGCTGGATTAGATTCAGGTGTTTTGTTTTTGTTTTATGCTTCCAAACACTTAAAAGTAAATTGGGTCACTTATCTTCAGATTTGAGGCAGGAAATAGTATTTGGCTCTTCTATTTTTTTTTTTTCCCCATATGTTGTATTTCTGAAACATTCTGGCTTGGTTACACATTGATGACAACCTAGCTTCCCCCACCCATCTGTAATTGTGAAAAATTTCAAATTTATAGGAAAATAGAAACAACAATAAGCTCTTCTTTTTTTTTTTTTTTGAGACAGAGTTTCACTCTTGTTACCCAGGCTGGAGTGCAATGGTGCGATCTCAGCTCACCGCAACCTCCGCCTCCTGGGTTCAGGCAATTCTCTTGCCTCAGCCTCCTGAGTAGCTGGGATTACAGGCACGCGCCACCATGCCCAGCTAATTTTTTGTATTTTTAGTAGAGACGGGGTTTCACCATGTTGACCAGGATGGTCTCGATCTCTTGACCTCGTGATCCACTCGCCTCAGCCTCCCAAAGTGCTGGGATCACAGGTGTGAGCCACCGCGCCCGGCCAACGATAAGCTCTTAAATTTTGTAGACTCCCTCAGACATTTGCCAGTTCACATTTTTTTACATCTGCTTTCTCTCCGTGTGCTGTTCTTATTTCTGTGGCGGGTGGTATTAAACTACTGAGAACTTGCAGGCCCGACATTGACTCCCTAGGTATTTCGGTATGTATTTCCCAAAAATCATTAACTATTATTTAATTAAATTAATTGTAATGCCTTCATCACGCTCAAGGAATTTAGCATCAATTCACTAATATGTGATGCAGTCCATACTGAAATTTTCTGCGTTGTCTGAAGAATGTCCTTTACCTCAGCCTTTTGTTTGAGGAACCAGTCAAACGTCAACAGATTCCATTTAGTTGCCACGTTTCTTTCCTCACCTTTCATCTAGAAAAAAATCCCAGGCTGTCAGGCCATTTGGGTTGAACCAGGTGCTGCTGGCATGTAGCTGGTTGTGATCGCACCATAATTGGTTGTCCCAAAATCAATGTTGCTAAGTTTGGTCACTTAGTTACAGTAGCGTCTGCCCGGGTCTTGTAAAAGGGACCCTATTCTCATGTAAAAGTCTGGGTGTTGGCAGGAGACAAGGAGAATGCATGCTCCCCGGCAGCCCTGCACTCTCTGCTTGTGTCACCCACTGATGTTCTTCTCAGCTGTACTTTGATTTGCAGTTGGGGGTGTCATGGGGGAAGGAGACGTATGAAGGAAATGTATTCCCTTTTCCATTGCTCCTTTATTTGTCTAGTCACAAGAAATGAATGATGTGAGTGCCCTGTATTTTCTAGATGGTGATATTCAATCTATATGAACAAAAGACGCTTAGTTTACTTCTGTCTCTCCATAGAGAAACCTCCGAGGCAAATGTTTGTCTGGAGTTAGTAGCCTGCAATGATTACTGAAGGTCAGGATAAGGTTATTAAAATGCCCGGTGTTTGCCCTGGAGGCACACACAAGATCAATGAGGCAGAATTCTTTCAGCTTGGTTACACGTTGGTTTTTCATGTTTCGGTTAATAGTACAGTGTAGGAACGTCTGCTTCTGCAGCATAACAGAAATCAGCAGCATATACCATTGACTTAAGGAGACAGATTTAAACTTTGTAAATAAAAGGTTTGACTAAGCCAATATTTAGAGGAATAAGGAATAAGAGGAGGAATATTTCTGCATAGATGAGAAAACTCAAGTGAATTTTGTATTTAATCTTTCCCCGTAGTAGGGTAGTGAACTAAAACATTAGTTTTGGGCTAGTGGGTGAGAACCATCTCTTTTTTTTTTTTGAGACGGAGTTTCGCTCTTGTTACCCAGGCTGGAGTTCAATGGCGCGATCTCGGCTCACCGCAACCTCCGTCTCCTGGGTTCAGGCAATTCTCCTGCCTCAGCTTCTTGAGTAGCTGGGACTACAGGCACGCGCCACCATGCCCAGCTAATTTTTTGTATTTTTAGAAGAGACAGGGTTTCACCATATTGACCAGAATGGTCTCGATCTCTTGACCTTGTGATCCACCCGCCTCGGCCTCCCAAAGTCTTTAAGACAAATATTTTGGCAATCTAAATCCCCCTTGCGCGGCGTTAGGTAGAGAGTGACGTAACTCTTAATCTCAAACATTTTTGTTTCAAACATATTGTTTCTACAAAGCCACCTTCAAATTGCGGCTTTATGGGTTCAAGCGGCTAAGGCAGTGATTCTCAGGGTGCAGTTTTCTTCCCTGAGGAACAGTTGGTAATGACTGGAGGCATTTTTGATTGTCACAACTAGAAGGGTGGTATTGGCATCAGGTACAAAATGCCACTGATGTCACGGGTGGAAAACTGCGTTACAGGATAGGAAAGGTACCTTATTGACAGATGTTTGCAGTACAGGAGATACTGGGTGTTCCAAGAAAATGAAGTCCTGGACCCTGCCTTCAAAGCTGGTTAGGTCACAGCTGCTGACAATCACAAAACTTTGGTGGATACACTTTCTTATTCAGCTACAAGCCTTAATGATCTGAGAGAAGATGGCATGGCAGGCTATCAATCGGAGCTCCGTTTGGGCTGGGGCTTACCAGATGAGTAGGCATTACTAAGCGTGGAGCGTTGAGAAATCCCACTCTTGAGTTTATACGGCAGTGTCATCGGTCCTTGGGGCCTCTTCCTGTTTCCTCATTTGTGCCTTCTTTCCTCCATGCCATTGGCAAACCATATTCATGGGTTAAACATAATAGAAATCTTTAGTTTTGCATGTTTTTAAAAAATAAAATGTGGCCAGACTCGGTGGCTCAGCCTGTAATCCCAGCACTTTGGGAGGCCAAAGGGAGTGGATCACCTGAGGTCAGGAGTTCGAGACCAGCCTGACCAACATGGCGAAACCCCGTCTCTCCTAAAAATACAAAAATTAGCTAGGCATGGTGGCAGGCACCTGGAATCCCAGCTACTCGGGAGGCTGAGGCAGGAGAATTGCTTGGACCTGGGAGGCGGAAATCACAGTGAGCTGATATCGTGCCACTGCACTCCAGCCTGAGTGACAAACTCCAAAAAACAAAAGTATATTATTGACTGTGTAACTGATGTAAATAGAATTGTGTTGAGATATCTCATCAGTTCATTTTCAGTTAACCCATGGCTATTAAAATCGATTCATATTGCTACGGACCCATCTATTCTGTTGCTTTGAATTGCTTCATGGTACTCCTTGGAGAGTGTAGCAGTTAGCACGGTTTGTGATAAACCATCCCAAAACGTAGCGACTTAAAACAATGGCCACTCCTTTTGCATGAGACTGTGGGGTTGGTTGAGTGCTCTGGCTGATTTGCGTCTGAGTCTGCTGATCTCGGCTGGTGTCACTGGTTCCTCTGTGATCTGCTGGAGACTGCAGGATTTCAGAGAACCATGGCACATTGTCGTCTTCCTTCCTCAGTTTGGCCTGAGCTTGGTCACCTGATGGCAATGTTGTGTCGGGGTTCAGGGGAGCCCCCTCAGTTCCCCTGAGAGGACGTTTCTCCAGGTTCTAGGTGTATCACTCCCCAAGAATGGGTGAGGAGACCACGGCACAGTGTGCTCATAAAAGCAAATGCCTGACTCAGAAGTGTTTCTAAAAAGTAATTTATTTAGGTGGAGAAAGAAAAAGGAGATGAAGAGAGAAAGAAACCCTCACTCTCACTGAGCGAGAGAAAGAAAAGCGGCTGTCGCGCTGAGTGAGAAGGGGTCCCAGAGAGGGACAACCAGAGAAGGAAAGCCGCTTCCACACGGAGCGGAAGGGAAGAGAGAGAGAGATGGAGTTTAGAGGGGAAGATGGGCTTCCACGAGGGTGTGTGGAAGGGGACTCCAGACGGGAGACCCAGGAGAGAGAAGGATGGCTTCCAAGAGGGTGGAAGGGGATCCAAACATGGAGTCCAAAGGGGTGTGGAAGAAGGGGACTTCTAGCTTGGGAGGAACCGCACCTTCTCTAAGACCCCGGGCCAGTGAAAGGAGTTCCTTAGAACTTCCGCTGGAGTGATTGGCTCTTAGTTTTTTCCCCACATCCGTGAAATTCAAACATAAATCGTTAAATCTCCCGGATGGAGAGGGATGGGGGGAGGGGGGCATGGCGCTGGAAAGTTCTTGCCCTTAAAACTGCGGCCCCTTGTGGACCCAGAAGGAGAACACGTTCCCTCAGCAAGGCCCGGAATCCACGGCAGGAGAACTGTGCAAGGCCCGTACTTGGAACGTGAACAGCCATTTCTGCCATATTATGTTGGCTAAACCAAGGCACGAGTCCAGTCCAGATCCAGAGTTTGGGGAAACAGACTCTACCTCTTGATGCCAGGAGCTGAAAAGTTACATTCCCAAGGGATGTTATTGGGAGGTTAATTAGAGCCATTGATTGGTCAGAGTATGCATCCACCATCTTTTACCTATTCACTCTTCCAGGGACAGAAGCCAAAGTTGATTCCAACTCTGGAGGCTGTGATAAATATCTTTGTGCATGTCACCTTATGGAGCTGTTTGAGAACTTGGGAGCTATATTCTCGGGAGTAAGATTGCTGAGGCAGGCCGGGCGCGGTGGCTCATGCCTGTAATCCCAGCACTTTGGGAGGCCGAGGCGGGTGGATCACAAGGTTAAGAGATCGAGACCATCGTGGTCAATGTGGTGAAACCCCGTCTCTACTAAAAATACAAAAAATTAGCTGGGCGTGGTGGCGCGTGCCTGTAATCCCAGCTACTCAGGAGGCTGAGGCAGGAGAATTGCCTGAACCCAGGAGGTGGAGGTTGCGGTGAGCCGAGATCGCGCCATTGCACTCCAGCCTGGGTAACAAGAGCGAAACTCCGTCTCAAAAAAAAAAAAAAAGATTGCTGAGGCAAATGGTTACATCATCTGGAATGTCTGCAGGAACAGCAGGAGATGAGATGGGGGCTTCCTTGTTGAGAAGCTGGGACTTGGTGCTGAGGGTCGTGGGCAACCTTGGGCTTTAGGCAGGGTTAACGCATTTAGACTCATGTTTTAGAGGGATTATCTTAGCAATAGTGTGAGGGTTAGAAGAGACTGATACTACATTAGGTCCTTGGGTGCCTCATTGGAAGCTGACTTAGGCCAGTTGAGAGCCTGAATTAAGGCCATAAAAATGGAGAGAAGAGGGTGGGCACGGTGGCTCACACTTGTAATCCCAGCACTTTGGGAGGCCAAGTTGGGTGGATCACCTGGTCAGTAGTTCGAGACCACCCTGGCCAACATGGTGAAACCCCGTCTCTGCCAAAAATACAAAAGTTAGCCAGGTATGGTGGCAGATGCCTGTAATCCCAGCTACTCAGGAGGCTGAGACAGGAGAATTGCTTGAAACCGAAGGCAGAGGTTGCAGTGAGCTGAGATCGCACCATTGCACTCCAGCCTGGGCAACAACAGCAAAACTTCATCTCCAAAAGAAAAAGGGAAAAAAAGGAGAAAAGAGGGAGATCAACCCGACCTGGTGGCTAACTGGATGGCGGAAAAGCAGGAGTCTAGGATGACTTCGTGGTTTCTGTCTTGGGTAGGTGGGGAGGTGGCGTTGGCACGAGTTGCTGGGAATGAGGGAGAAAGAACAGACCCGGGGGAGCTGATAAGTAAGTCCTTTTTGGGCGGTGTTGAGTGTAGGAGACTGTGGAGTAGAAAGGCAGGGATGTCTGCAGACATAGGTGCATAGCTTGAAAAGAAGCTGAGGTTAAAGATGAAGATGTGGGAATTGCCAGTCAACGGGAGGGGGTGACAGCTAGGGGTGGGTTTGTCTAAGGCAGGGGTTCTCAATCTTTATCTGCACCAGAATCACCTGGAAGGTTGTAAAATCAGAGCTCACCAGGCCCTACTCTCGGAGTTTCTGGTTCAGTGGATCTGGAGTGGAGCCACAGAATTCATGCTTCTCACAAGCTTCCAGGTGAGGCTGGTGATGCTGGTCTGGGACCACACTTTGAGAGCCAGTCTGGGGCAAAAATATAAATGGAGAAGGCCGTGACAGACCGTGTTCAAGGAGCAGGCAAAGGGAAATAGTCAGCAAAGGCATTTGAGAGAGTTGAGGCTCTGAGAAGCTAAGAGAATATTGAGATACCCATTTAAGACCATTTTTTTAGAGGCTCAATTCAAAAGGAGAAGAGAGCAGAAAATAGAAGACCCCACAAGGTGGGGAAGATTTTTTCTTAACCATTTAAGAGCAACAATTAAATGATCTTCTATTAAATGCTTATAGGAAAAGATTTAAGCATCCTTTTTTAGGATGAAAGAGGCACACCCTCTTCAGACTCTACCCCACTCCTTGTGTCAGGATCACAAAACGCAGAAGCAGATTCATGTCTACAGTGTGAGGAATGTTAGTGATATATTGCGAAGAAATTAAAAAAGCAATTTACAGACTAATACATTGAGTTGTCTTGTTGTCTTTTTTTTTTTTTTTTTTTTGGAGACACAGTCTTGCTGTGTCTCCTGGCTGGAGTGCAGTGGTGCAATCTGGACTCACTGCAACCTTCGCCTCCCAGGTTCAAGCAGTTCTTCTGCCTCAGCCTCCCAAGTAGGTGGGACTACAGGCGTGTGCCACCGCATTCAGCTAATTTTTGTATTTTTAGTAAAGTCGGGGTTTCACCATATTGGCCAGGATGGTCTCGATCTCTTGACCTCGAGATCCACCCGCCTTGGCCTCCCAAAGTGCTGAGATTACAGATGTGAGCGTCCTCACCCTGCCCTTGAGTTGTCTTTATAGGGAAGAACAATGATGTAAACTGCCCCTCCCTATGGATGCATGGTTATGCTTAACAGAAAAAAGTAAACAGATTTGCAGGAGAACTCTTTAGCACACACCTAAGCATTTCTACTCCGCAGTTTCTTCTCCAGAACTTAGCTACTTGGATGGGACAGTGAATACTGTGGTAGAGCTGGAAAGGGTATTGGCATGAAGAGATTGGGGCTCTTTGTCCATGATGTTAGCATGACTTCACCTCTCTGTGTCTCAGTTTCTCTATCTGTAAAATGGGGCTAATTGTGGTACCTACCTCAGAATCATGATCTAGTTTAAATAAGAATGCATGGAAAGCCCTGAGAACATGGCCAGGTATGTATGAGGTATTCAAAATAGACATTATCTGCTGTCAATGTATTTTAACATGGGTTGATAGGCACAATGATGCTTAGTGAATTTTAGTATTTATTATCCATTAGATCCTATGGTGTAACTGTTACATGAAAATAAGATGGTAACACCTCCAGGAACCTAAGGTTCAAAACTCTTTTAGAGTTTGGGGTCACAGCAACCCCATGAGTTAGAGGTGCTCCTTCCTGTGCTGGAAAGTCATTGTGGCAACTCAGTTGCCCATAACTGGAAGGGATCGGCCCCTGTCTTCAGACAGCCACTATCTCTGAGGTTATGGCATTACGAGGTTAGGAGAACCAGGAGGTTTGAACGGTCATTGGATGTTTCTTAGAGCTGGAGAGAGCTGGGTGTCCTGGGGAGCGCTGAGTCTGGGTCATACATATGCATGTGTACCAAGTTGCTCATTTCCAGGCCAGCATCCTTA
Source organism: Saimiri boliviensis (assembly GCF_048565385.1). Taxonomy (NCBI): domain Eukaryota; kingdom Metazoa; phylum Chordata; class Mammalia; order Primates; family Cebidae; genus Saimiri; species Saimiri boliviensis. The sequence goes on from NC_133457.1 coordinate 47,262,981, forward strand.
ACACGCTCACTGCTGGTTTAGAGAAATGGGGAGTGAGTCTGGGCCTCTCTGGACTTGGTGATGTGGCAAGACCCGCTGATTTGAGTTTAAACTTGGAGGGTCTCAAGCATGCCTGAGCTCTCAACCAACTTACCAATTTTTTTTTTCTTTGAGACAGAGTCTCGCTCTGTCACCCAGGCTGGAGTGCAGTGGTGCAATCTCAGCTCACTGCAACCTCCACCTCCTGGGTTCAACTGATTCTAATGTCTCAACCTCCTGAGTAGCTGGGATTACAGGCATGCACCACCACACCCAGCTAATTTTTCTATTTTTTTTTTTTTTTTTTTTTTTTTTTTTTGAGACGGAGTTTCACTCTTGTTACCCAGGCTGGAGTACAGTGGCGCGATCTCGGCTCACCGCAACCTCCACCTCCTGGGTTCAGGCAATTCTCCTGCCTCAGCCTCCTGAGTAGCTGGGATTACAGGCACGCGCCACCATGCCCAGCTCATTTTTTTGATTTTTAGTAGAAACGGGGTTTCACCATGTTGACCAGGATGGTCTCGATCTCTTGACCTCGTGATCCACCCGCCTCGGCCTCCCAAAGTGCTGGGATTACAGGCTTGAGCCACAGTGCCCGGCAATTTTATTTATTTATTTATTTATTTATTTATTTATTTAATTTTATTTTATTTGACAGAGTATCACTTTGTTGCCCAGGCTCTATTTATTTATTTGACAGAGTATCGCTTTGTTGCCCAGGCTGGAGTGTGGTGGCACAATCCCTGCTCACTGCAACCCCTGCCTCCTGGGTTCAGCAATTCTGCCTCAGCCTCCCAAGTAGCTAGGATTTCAGTTATGTGCCACACATCCAGCTCATTTTTGTATTTTTAGTAGAGATGAAGTTTCACCATGTTAGCCAGGCTGGTCTTGACCTCCTGACCTCAGGTGATCCACCTGACCTCAAGTGATCCGCCTTCCTCAGCTTCCTAAAGTGCTGGGATTGCAGGCATCAACCGGCAGAAAGCTTAGAAAGGTTCTTAAGCTGTACATGAAGTGGAATTGTCTAATTTACATCTAGAAAATTAAAACAATTTCTTCCCCCTTCAAATGTATGGGAGTGCCAATGTAACCATATCCTTGTCCACGTGTGGTATGCGTTTAAAAACATGGCCACCCAGATGTTTTTAAAAACTCGGTTACCCTAGACACCCAGTCCTCACCGTGCTTGAAGGCTCCTTTATCTCTGAAATCTTTGAAATTCTATCAGAATCTCTTTGCCTTAAATTTGGCTAAAACATAAAATGTATACATTTATTTTTTTTCCTTTCCTTCTCTTCCTACCCCTTTTCTTCACATAGTTTTCTTCAGTAATTCCTTTGGTTACTACTTCAGCTTCACTAGTTCTAGAACGTTTTGAAGACACATTTCATGTCTTTCTTACTCTCTAGTGTGTCATGGCTGTAGTATACTAGATGCTCAATGATCAGCAAATTTGTCAAAAATATATATATATATACTGTTTTCTTTCTATACACAGTATTGGTAAGGTTGATCTGCATATTTCTATCATTTTTTCTTTCATCTTGTTAATCTATTTTGTCTATTGATTCGAGTTGTAGGATAATTCATTTACTGATTTTTTTGTTACTAATTGTTGTTTGGTTATATTTCATCTGCCACTTCTATTGCTGTTTTAAATTTGGTAAATCATGCTTTTCATCTCTGAAAATCTTTTCATCTCAAATGTTTCCTCAGATTATTCTGATTTCATTTTTACAGATGCAAAACTCAAATTCTTTTAAAATAATAAGCACCTTGCATTTTATTATTTTTCTTCGACTTATACCAGATACTGTGAGATTGTCAAGTTTTTAAATCTCTTTTTCAGCTCTAGGGCAATTCAACTTTAATATTAGTGTGTTTAAAACCCCTTAGGACTGGGTAATAAAAGAAAATGGAGTACCCATTTCTTTCTTCAATCCGGCCACCTCAGCACATAATTAAAATGTGGTATTGGTGCTGGACACAGTGGCTCATGCTTGTCATCCCAGCACTTTGGGAGGCTGAGACAGGCAGATCCTATGAGCCCAGAGGTTTGACACCAGCCTGGAAAACATGGTGAAACCTCATCTCTACAAAAAATTAGCCACACATGGTGGCTTGTGCCTGTGGCCCCAACACTTGGGAAGCTGAGGTGGGAGGACTGCTTGAGCTCAGGATGATGAGGTTGCAGTGAGCTGTAATTGTACTCCAGCCTGGGTGACAGAGCAAGACCCTGTCTCAAAAAAAAAAAAATAAAAAATAAAGGTATCATGAAAATTTTATTTGTATAAAGTTAGGTCTAAAAGTTTTATTTGCAGAGATTACCATGGGGGAGTAATCTCTAGACATTTTTGCCTTCCTGGCCTATTTGTAAGGGAGAGAACTGAATCAAGAAAACAAGCAGAGCTTGAATACACATTGCCATTTTTGAGAGGACCAGGAATTCAGAACTTGAAAGAATTGGAGTTCTTTCCTTAATTACACTTGGGAGTTTTGCTCTCGGGACCCAGAAATGAATGTGAGTTCCTCTTCCGTAGGAGTCCAGTCTAATACTAGACATCCATGGTAATAAGCACAGGCAGTGTGACGGAAATCGGTGGTGTGAAGGTGAAGTGAAGAGACCCATAATTCATGGTTGATATTTTCCACTGAGGGGCCAGCATGGGTTTTATGCAGAATCGAAGACATTTGAGATTTCATTTGGGGATAATAGGATACTGTAACCTTGGTAGTAAGTCAAGTCTTCATCATCTGGTTTAGGGGATGAATCCACACACAGTTCGTGGAAAATGTTCAATGAACAATGCTTAGTTGACAGGACCCTCATGCTGCCCCGAGGAAGTCAAGCTCCTGGCTACTTCTGGCACCAGAGAGGGAAGTTGGTCAGGAGTGGGTTCAGGCGCCCTCTGGTGGCACCAGAGCTCATCACAGACACTCTTGCTCAGTCTCTTGGTGGATGTGCACCCCGGCGTGGTTGTCCTGAAATACGTGGAGGCGGCCCAGAGTTGTTCCAAAGGGAGGCTGTGCCGGCTAGGTCTATGCTGTGGATGACGCAGCTCCTCCGTCACGCTGCCGCAGGGATCCATTGAGAGAATTTTTGTATTTTTAATAGAGACAGCGTTTTGCCATGTTGGCCAGGCTGGTCTCAATCTCCTGACCTCAGGTGATGCTCCCTCCTCAGCCTCCCAAATACTGGGATTGCAGGTATCAGCCACCGCACCTGGCCAATCAATTTTTTTCTTATGCCCCCATGCTGGCCTCGTGTTCATGTGGTGTTCCAGACTTACAGCCTCTGGGCCTCAATTTTCCTCAAAGACCAGCCGTGCCTTAGTAACTTGGCTATTCTAATTGAACCTGTGGTCCATCAGAAGTCCAGAACAGATGTTCACATCCTGTGCTAGCCCCGTCTGTGTTCTCAGGGTTTATGATTTTCCAAGTTACTGTAGGGAATAGGAGCTTCTAGGAAAGCCCCCTCGTACTGAGAGCATCCTGAGCTTGTGATAGGAATGTCTGTTCACTCCCCCAGGCGTCGGGTGACTGGATTCAGTCACCCTCAACCTTGCCTGGTCCGCCCTGCTTTCCACAGGACCATCTGAGCCTCTCACAGCCGGTCTTTATTTCCACAGCTCAGTTTTTAGAAAAGAGGAAGCAAATTAAGGACATCTCAAAATGAGACGAAGTGAACACAGGAATCCATCCGTTCTGGGTTTTCTCATGTGTGGAAAGGAGTAATGGAACTGTCGATGATTTTTGAAATTTTGTGGGTTTTCTTCAGTAAAGAGAATTTATCAAGACTAAAGTGTGGCTTCGAAATCAGGTACTCAGCTGTGGGGGCAGATTTGAGAGACGGCTCTCAGAAGGAAGTTTCCATCAGAACCAGCGTGGCAGAATTCTAGAGCAAAGGGATTTTGCTGGCACTGTCAGGCTGCAGCTTAAACTTACAGTTCAGCTATGTTTTGACTCCAAGAAAAAAATGATACCTGAGCTGTAGATACACTGTCTGGAGATGCTTTAGAAATCTCCCACCCAGTAAATAACATCTTAATGGGAGGCCTTGTCCTTGCCAATGAGGAGTGCCAAGGAAGAAATGAGTTCAAGTAAACTAGGTCGGACTTAAAGATAGCCGTTTACTACTTTCTCCTAGGGTTTTCCTGCATTGCGAGGAAGAAATCATACTGTGAGGCTCAACGCAGCAGTCACGTGTGCTGCTTCCTCCCAGGAACCTGAGAATGTCTCCTCAGGATTATCCTTACGGTCAGCTATGGGCTCACGCTTTTGAGTGGCGCCAGGTGTGACTCTGAATGTCTAAACAAATTAGGAAATGCTGACTTGTTTTACGGGATCGGTTTGCATTCTCATGTTACACAAGTATAAAGAATGGTGACTTGTAGAAAGTTGAAGGAAAACATAGAAATTCGGAAATATACAAGGTTGGGAAAAATGTTAAACAGCTAAGCTACTCTAATTTTTGCTTTTCATTCTGGACATTTTTAGAGCATATGCTCTAAATATTTCAACAAATAACAACGATTTATAATAAAGACAAGGTAAACAGTTGGACCTGTCTTTTAACAGGTGAATGAATAAACAGTTGTGGCGTAGCCACCAATGGGACACTGCCCAGCAATGTAAATTACTAACGCACAGAACCTAGATGAATTTTAGACATTGTGTTGAACCAGAAGCTAGACACAAAAGGGTATAAATACGCTCTTTGCTTTTGGAAATAGATGCTCGGTGCCACAAAGAAAAAATTAGCACTGAGACAAAGGATTTTTCAGCAATGCAATTTTTACTTCCTGGACTGCAGGAAGGGTGCCCTCGCTAGCCATCCTGCCACGAGAGTACGACGAACAGAGGAAAACACACAAATTTATCCATTACGCATCTGGGGTCGTTCTTACTGCTGTGTCTGATCTCCGTTGGCTGGAGCCAGACTTTACAATCTAAACTAAAACCCGATTGGCTAACAACTTAAAACGTTTCTAAGCAGGTAAAAGCAATGGAGAGCTGGGACATGCCTGTGAGCACGTCCAGCACAGATATCTTGGTTAAAGTACAAGGACATAGAGTGTGCTACATGCCTGTAAGCATGGCATGTCTAACAGCTGCATAGGACAGGGCTTAACAAAGTCATGAGCACACTTACCCTTTAACAAGAAAGGAAACTTTAAAAAGGAGCTTTTCTACTTCGCACAAGACGATATTGGGGGTGGTCAGCGAACCACAGCCTACAGGCCAAATCCGGCCCATGACATGTTTTTGTGTGGCCTGCAAGCTAAGAATGACTTTTATATTGTTTAATGGTTACAGAAAAATTAGAACAAGAATACCATTTTGCAGTTTGTAAAAATTACATAAAATTCAAATTTCAGTGTCTACAGCTAGAGTTTTATGGGAATATAGCCGTTCATTTGTGAACTGTCTGTGGCTGCCTCTCTGCATCAAGGACAGAGTTGAGTCTGTGACAGACCGTATGGCTGCAAAGCTTAAAATATGTGCCGTCTGGCAGGACTTTGCTCCTTCTGGAGGCTCCAGGAGAGAACTGGTTCCCTCGTCTCTCCAGCTGCCTTGTTTGTTCCATCTTCAAAGTCATCTTCAAATCTGTTTTTCACCCATGTGGACCTCTGTGACTATATCAGGTCCATCCCAGTAATCCAGGAGAACTTCCTCACTTTAAGATTCTTTTTTTTTTTTTTTTTTGAGACGGAGTTTCGCTCTTGTTACCCAGGCTGGAGTGCAATGGCGCCATCTCGGCTCACCGCAACCTCCGCCTCCTGGGTTCAGGCAATTCTCCTGCCTCAGCCTCCTGAGTTGCTGGGATTACAGGCACGTGCAACCATGCTCAGCTAATTTTTTGTATTTTTAGTAGAGATGGGGTTTCACCATGTTGACCAGTATGGTCTCGATCTCTTGACCTCATGATCCACCCGCCTCGGCCTCCCAAAGTGCTGGGATTACAGGCTTGAGCCACCGCGCCCGGCCACTTTAAGATTCTTAATCGCACATGCAACATCCTCTTTGCCATGTAAATGGAACAACTCCTGTTTCCTCTCTAGTGTTCATAATCAGCCCGCTTCCATGGCCACATGTGCGGTTCCTTTTCCCACACCAACCAATTCTCCACCAGCTGGATGTCCTAGAAATCAACTCGTTTCTGACACTAACTGGAGTTAGCAGGGCTCCCACAGGCTGAAGTCTCAGTCCCACAGGACTGCCCCACCCACTTCAGATGCCAATTGCCAGTAGTAGATCCTGTTGACCTCAAAGAAGAAACTGAGGCAAATTGCTATACGTAGAGAATTGGTTTGGGATAAGTTGATGACCGCAGCTGGAAACAGTGGGAAGTCCTCTGGAAAACAGAGGCTTCAGCTTTTAAAGAAAAAAAGCATAGCCAGGCACGGTGGCTCACGCCTGTAATCCTAGCACATTGTGGCTGAGGCAGGCACACCACCTGAGGTCAGGAGTTTGAGACCATCCTGGCCAACGTGGTGAAACCCCCTCTCCACTAAAAATACAAAAAAAAATTAGCTGGGCATGGTGGCGGGTGCCTGTAATCCCATATACTCGGGAGGCTGAGGCCGGAGAATCGCTTGAACCCAGGAGGCAGAGGTTGCAGTGAGCCGGGATGGTGCCATTGCACTCCAGCCTGGACAGTAGTGAGCAACACACTCCGTCTTTAAAAAAAAGAAAAGAAAAAGGATAACTCAGAGAAGGGGCAATTATAAAAACTGTTTCTCAAGAATTCTCTTTGGTTTACAGAAGTAACGTTGATGAGTGATTCGCTATACATTGTTGAACCGTAGGGTATGTGTTACGGGGTCCAGTGGATGGCATGTTACGTTAATTTTTTAGCTATTTGTGACATCAGTCAGTCTATAGCCCTCATAGCAAGTGACTCAGAAGTGATTGCTTAGCTCAAGGGCAGAGGGGTAGGATGTGACCCCTGAAATGAAATCTCTCATTTCAGTGCCTCTCTAGGCTTGATCATTTATAGGTGCCCACGTTCCTCAGATAAAAAGTTTCTTTTCTTCCTCAGTCCCCAGGTTACCCAGAATTTCTGTCTGACTTAGCGACAAATTGGAAGTTCCTGTGACCCCTACCTCAGGTTTGATCACTTGCTAGAAGAGCTGGCAGAACTCAGAAAACACATTTACTGTACAGGATATTACAATGCATACAAATGAACAGCCAGAGGCAGAGGCACCCAGGGCAAGTGGGCAGGGGCGTGGAGCAGGAGCTCTGCCCCATGGAGCTGGTCACCGCCCTCCTGCCCTGTGAATGAGTTCTTGCTCACCAACCTGGAAGCTCTGCAGACCTGCCCTTTGAGGCTCTCATGGAGGCTGCGTGACAGAGGCACGCTAGATTAAATCACTGGCTGATGGCGATCAACTCAGTCTTCAGTCCCTCTTCCCTACCCAGAAGTTGGGATGTCGGGCTGAAGGGTCTAACCCCTGATCACATGATTTGTGCCCCCTGGCTCCCAGCTCCCCACTCCTGTGGTGGTTATCTGGCAGCTTTCCAGAAATCCCCTTATTAACATAAACTCAGGGGTGGTTGAAAGGGGCTTGTTATTAAATAACAAGACGTTTTCTCACCTTTACTGATCTAGAGCTGTTCCAAGAATGGAGGACAAAAGACCAAACCTTACAATAAAAGATACTCCTTTTGCGCTGATCACTTAGGAAATTATAAGGGTTTTAGGAGCTATAAGCCAGGAACCATGGATGAAAACCAAAATGTATATATGGCTTATTAGATCACAGTATCACACCATGTAAGGTAACATATTCGTAGGTTCTGAGCATCAGGACATGGACATCGCTGGGAGGCCATTATTCTGCCTAGCACTGATAGAGACAGGAGGCAGCCAACTGTCCCCTCTCGCCGCCCGTCAAACACCACCTTCAGCCTGAAACGGCCTGAAAGCTGAAAAACCGGACTGCTGGTCTGGAATGAAGCCCACTCTTTCCCGGCTGATTCTTTCTGAATAATGCCCACCTGAGCACTGGGAGGCCGGGTGGGACCTTAGAAAGTTGACGCCATCTGCAGCAGGGAGGAGCCTGGCCTCTGTTCCCGTGTGGTGAGCTGGGATTCAGTCCGTGAGGTGGGGAGCCTGTTAGCAGGACTCCATCTCACTTTGCTGAGTTGTTTTTTGTTTTGTTTTTTTTTTTCCTTTTCACCCAGTAAATTCCACTCCTCACCCTTCTGTGTGTCCACCAGCCTAATCTTTCATGGTCGTGTGACAAGAACCCGTTTTTTTTTTTCTGTAACAGCACAATGAGGCATTCTTCTTCCCACTCTTCTCTCTTCACCTGGTGTTTTAAAGCAGTGCTTTGCAAAGAGTATCAGTTACCTGTAACTTGTTAAACACAGATTCATGAGCACTAAACACCCAGGATTCTGACCCAGTAGTTCTGGGATGGGTCCCAAATGTCTGCATTTTTAACAACTTCTCCAAGAGATTTGGATGCCGGGCCAGGCTTGGTGGCTCATATCTGTAATCCCAGCACTTTGGGAGGCTGAGGTGGGTACACTGCTTGAGCTCAGGAGTTCAAGACCAGCCTGGGCAACATGGCAAAACTCCTTCTTTACTAAAAATACCAAAAAACTAGCCAGGTATGGTGGCATGAGCCTGTAGTCACAGCTGCTCAGCAGGCTAGAATTGCTTGACCCTGGGAGGTTGAGGCTACAGTGAGCCATGATTACACCATTGCACTCAAGCCCGGGTGACAGCGAGACCCTGTCTCAGAAAAAAGATTTGGATGGCCGTAGTCTAAGCATCACACTTTAAAAGGAAGATGACTCTGTCTCAGAGAAGCTGCTGAGGCTAGTTCCTAGAGAGGGTTCTACAGGATCTGTTTCTCATCTTGGAGGCTGGCACGGCTGCAGTAGCAGTCACACCGTTCAGAAGTAAAGCATCATTACCTTGTTCTCTGTCAATCATTGGGCCCTCTGGAGAAAGGGGAGCGGTGTGAGTTAAGAAAAGGGCAACCTTGTGATTTTGTGGTTACACCACGTGAGAGCAAATGTCGGGGGTATCAGGGCTGTAGGGGCTGACTGGGGTCCCAGAGGATTTGCTGATGAATGCTAAACTCCTGACCAGTGGCTGCTCTGCAGAAATTGATGAAGGGTTGATGTGAGTTCCTATTTCCAGAGGAGCCAGCCCTTCAGAGACCAGGGGTTTCAAGGCAGGTCCTGGTCGGGAGACGGTGGGTAGGCAGAATAAGCCAGAAATTTTATTTTATTTTATTTATTTATTTTTTTTCTTGAGACAAAGTCTCACTCTGTTGGCCAGGCTGGAGTGCAATGGTGTGATGCCAGCTCACTGCAACCTCCGTTTCCCGGGTTCAAGCAATTCTCACACCTCGGCCTCCCAAGTAGCTAGGATTACAGATGCATGCCACCACACCTGGCTAATTTTTGTGTTTTTAGAAAGACAGGGTTTTACTATGTTGGCCAGGCTGGTCTCAGACTCCTGGGCTCAAGGGATTCACCTGCCTCAGCTTCCCAAAGTTCTTGGATTGCAGGCATAAGCCATCACGCCTGGTCCAGAAATGATATCTTAATATCTTAATGTGCCTTTCTTTCTTTCCATTATTGGTAAGGAAGGAGAATTTTCCAGGGTGGGCTGGTGGGTGGCGGGGCTCCAATTGAGGCCTTGTTGATGGAGATATTGATAGCCTTTTACACAGATCTTTATTTTTTGTGTTCTAGTGAACATAGGTGAAAACTTAGTGTCAAAAAAATATTCCCATCACAGTCCCTGTTTTTCTGTTCATACTTCCTGACTTTTGAGTACCCCAGTGAACCTTTGCTCATGAGTTCAGTGGTGAACTAAGTGCTTTGGGGAAACAAAGGTAACTAAGCCACAGTTTTAGTTTTCAAAGGCTTTGCAGTTCAAGGAAGAGATGTGGACACTGAAGCACAAAACGGCAGGATGAACCAAGTGCTAGAATAGAGGTATCCAGGCGGGGCGCGGTGGCTCACGCCTGTAATCCCAGCACTTTGGGAGGCCGAGGCGGGTGGATCACGAGGTCATGAGATCAAGACCATCCTGGTCAACATGGTGAAACCCCGTTTCTACTAAAAATACAAAAAATGAGCTGGGCGTGGTGGCACATGCCTGTAATCCCAGCTACTCAGGAGGCTGAGGCAGGAGAATTGCCTGAACCCAGGAGGCGGAGGTTGTGGTGAGCCGAGATCGCGCCATTGCACTCCAGCCTGGATAACAAGAGCGAAACTCCGCCTCAAAAAAAAAAAAAAGAATAGAGGTATCCCTGGCCAGGCGCTCAGCGAAGGCGTCCACAATGGGATCCCACGGAAGAGTTTAAAAGCGGAAGACATTCCATGGCTGAGCAAGGTTGGAAGGCCAGGTTAAACACAGTTAACGTTGTACTGTGTGACTCCTTGCTTTCATACGCCACGCTTCCAAGAGATGGCTTGAGTCTAGCTTTTCCCAGATTTCACCATGAACCTTTGTTTCATAAAATATTTCTGAGAACATGCTTTGGAAAAGGTAATTTAGGGAGCAGATGGCATGTTTTTTGGTGGCTTGCGTAGTATTAAGTACTAATTTCTAAACTATCTGGAGTTGGCAACCTATACTTTCTTTCTTTCAAGAAACTCAAATGCCTCTCACTCCCTCTCTCTTTTTTTAATGAATTGGATCTATTTTGAGAGACTCTCAACACTCCTTGAAACAACTAGACATCCTCTGGGAAGTTAAAAAAGAAAATTACCGTGATCTAAAATGTTACTCTATCTTTTCTGTGATTCTGCCTTTTTACTTTCTGAAGTCCATTCACTAGTTAAGCAGATTTGATGAAGTTTTGGCCATTGCCTTAAAAAAAATTCCCCTGAGAGCCGGGCGCAGTGGCTCATGCCTGTAATCCCAGCACTTTGGGAGGCCGAGGCGGGTGGATCACGAGGTCAAGAGATCGAGACCATCCTGGTCAACATGGTGAAACCCCGTCTCTACTAAAAATACAAAAAATTAGCTGGGCATGGTGGCGCGTGCCTGTAATCCCAGCTACTCAGGAGGCTGAGGCAGGAGAATTGCCTAAACTAAGGAGGCGGAGGTTGCGGTGAGCCAAGGTTGCGCCATTGTACTCCAGCCTGGGTAAAAAGAGCAAAACTCCGTCTCAAAAAAAAAAAAAAAAAAAAAAAAAAAAAAAAAATTCCCCGGAGAATAATTCTGGCTTTTCCAGATGCTTGTTGTTTACACATTGTGTCCCGAGCCTTGACAGATGGGCAGCTTTTTCAGAGCAGCTTAGTAAAAGTTGACAGAAGGCACGACAAGAATACAGCCTTTACTGCTGAAAGGTTTGTGGCTAAATGTATATGGCCTGATGGAGAGGTTGAATCAGTTGTTGAGCTCCATGCTACCTGAATATGGAATGAAAGCTGCACATAAAAGTTCCTGCTTGCTTGTTTGAAGATTTCCCCCCTCCCTAAAACAGCAGCAGTTTCCACTGAAACTCCACATTTATTCAAGGGAAATAATATTTGGGAGTGAGATGGGAAGGTGAGTTGAATGATTGAGTTGAAAGTTACATTTTTCAGAGAAGTTTTTAGAAACCAGTTACTACATGGCAGGATCAAACCCCTGACTGTAAGTCCAGGCTTGAAAATCAATTTGTCAATATGGTAGATATCTTCCTATTAAAGGGGAGTTTTGTTTGTTTGTTTGTTTGTTTTGTTTTGTTTTGTTTTTGAGATGAAGTCTTGCTCTGTTGCCCAGGCTAGAGTGCAGTGGTGTGATCTAGGCTCACTGCAACCTCCGCCTTCCGAGTTTAAGCGATTCTCCTGCCTCAGCCTCCTGAGTAGCTGGGATTACAGGCACCCGCCACCACACCCAGCTGATTTTTGTGTTTTTAGTTGAGACGGGGTTTGACCATGTTGGCCAGGATGGTCTCAACTCCTTAACCTCATGATCCGCCCATCTCAGCCTCCCAAAGTGCTGGCATTACAGGTGTGAGCCACCACGCCCAGCCAGAGGATGTTTTTGTATATAATTTGTTCCTAAAAATTCAAGACAAGCCAGTTAGGAAATTGAATGCTAGACTTACATATCACTTAAAGAGAACCGAATATTGGAATTGTCTTGGGATCTACATTTGGAACACTTCAGAGAGCTCTGCACAGATGGGCAGTCAAGGGAAAGGGTGAAGTGCATCTGAAATCTGCTTGTCACTCACAAGGTGTGGGACCTGGGACAGGGACGCACGTCTGGCTGCTTTCCTCATCTGAAATCACAGTTGGTAATAGGATTGACCTCAAGGTCGGGCTAGGATTAAGTCTGTCAATACATGGAAAGGGCTCAGAGCTGCCTGGACCATAGGGACCTCTCAGTAAATGTTAGGTTTTTTTTTAATATAAATACTTAAAACGTAGATTAAACAGTAAGTATGGACAATTGTGATTACTTTTCTAAGGTAAATTCCTCATATTTACCTTGGTCCGTCTTACTTGAAATGACATTTAGTAGGAAAATAAACATTAATGTTGGAAGAAGGACTTACTGCTAAAGGGAAGGAGGTAGATGGTCATGACTTTGGATTGTATTTTTGAATTCACACATTGTTGGTGGGAAAATAAATTGGTGTGGCCTTTATGAAAGCCAGTTTAACGGTAGCCATCACAATGATGAATGCAGGTACCCTTTGACCTAGCAGTTACACTTCTCTTAAACTTACCCTAAGGTGAACCTGAACACATACAAAGTGGCCAGTGTAAAGGTGTTACTATACTACGCAGTACTGTTTGCAATAGGAGGAGACTGGAAACAACCAAAATGCCCACCAGTAGGGAACTAATAGAGACACTGTCATCCCCGGGAATACCAACTATGTAGCAGTTTAAAAAGAAATAAGAATGTGGGTTGGTCATGGTGGCTCACACCTGTAATCCCAGCACTTAGGGAGGTGGGCAGATCACGAGGGAGATCAAGACCCTCCTGGGCAACATGGTGAAATCCCTTCTCTACTAAAAATATGAAAATTAGCTGGGTGTGATGGCGCATGCCTGTAGTACCAGCTACTTGAGAGACTGAGGCAGGAGAATTGCTTGAACCTGGGAGGTGGAGGTTGCAGTGAGCCGAGATTGCACCACTGCACTCCAACCTGGCAACAGAACAAGACTGCATCTCAAAAAAAAAAAAAAAAAAAAAAAAAGAATGCATTCTAAGTGCTTAGAAAAGATCTCCCAAATGTAAATGTGTTAAAATCAGGAAAGCAACTGATGGGATCCTGATGGCGGGAGGGGGTGGGGTGGGGGCAGCAGTTAATGATAACTTTGAGAAGATACACAAGGAACGTAGGCAGGAAAAGCCATGGCAAGGAAGACCCCAAAGGGTGATTCCAGGGACAAAGAGACTCCTCCCTGTCTAACCTCTTGTACTTTTCCATTTTTTAACCTTGTCAATGTGTTATCTATTTGAAGAATTAAAATAATAAGAAGGAATTCAGCCCCACCCTTCCTCCTCTTATAAAGATGTCTGCAGCAAGCTGTAGCCCTGTTACCAGTGCTGAGACTCTGGGAGTTTCTTTCTGTGTTTGGGTCTCAGGAATGGCTGGTTTCATTTTTATCTTATTGTAAGGAATTTGAAACTGCGCACAATAAAATCCCATCTGCCCACCACTCAGCTTTAGTCATTATTAATTTATGGTCAGTGTTGTTTCATCTATGTCCCTACCTAATTCTTTTTCCAGCAGGATTTTAAAAGAAATTCTAGATGGTATAACATTCCATCCATAAATATTTTCATAGGTAGCCCTAAAAGATAGGAATTTTCATTAATATTTTTTGGAAATATTAATATTAAAGTTGTTTTTTTTTTTTTTTTGAGACGAAGTCTCACTCTTGTCTCTCAGGCTAGAGTGCAGTGGCACAATCTCATCTCACTGCAACCTCTGCCTCCCAGGTTCAAGTGATTCTCCTGCCTCAGCCTCCCGAGTAGCTGGAATTACAGGCGCCTGCCACCATGCCTGGCTAATTTTTGTATTTTTAGTAGAGATGGGGTCTCACCATGTTGGCCAAGCTGTTCTGGAACGCCTGACCTCAGGTGATCTGCCCACCTGGGCCTCCCAAAGTGCTGGGATTACAGATGTGACCCACTGCACCTGGCCTTAAATATAAATTTTTGAGTTAAACTTAAGTTCTCTCCTCTTCCTCCTCCCCCCCCCATACCCCCCACCCCTGCCTAGAATCACAATACTACCATACTTGAAATTTTGTCATGCTAGGTTGTTTTTTAAAACACAAATCCTCAGTGCATACTTTTAAAGGTTTCTCCACTTCTGTCACTTTACCTTGCTTCTTAGATGCTGTTTAGAGAATTACTTCCAGCATTTCCTACGTGTTAAGTGGTCCTTTTTAACTGCACAGTCTAGTGACTTTCATCCTGTGAATGTGTAATTAACAATATCATCACTAGCATCAGCAGTTCCACTTTTCCATCTTCGACTCACTTTAATAGGCTAAGAAGGGTAAAAGGCAAAATATTCAGCTATTTGTGCAAACTGGCACTGCTGTGAAGATAGGCATGGCAGAACTGTCAAAGCAGCCCTTGAGGAGACAACCCTTGGAAGTGTTGGTTTGTCAGCGCATGTCAGGATGCTTCACATAAAAGGCTTTGGGCGTTGCAATCAGTACTGTGCCAAAAGTGAGCTTTAGAGTTGAGGCCCATGTGTATTTTCTTACGTTACGTAGGTATGCTCTGCCCCATGCAGCTTGTAGGAGAGGCAGCATGAACAAAACTTTTGTTTCTTCCATCTAGAGACCTGGTGATTCTATGACCTAAAAATCTAAATTACCTCTTTCCTGGGCCGCTTCCCCAGCTCCTGAGCAAGCTTCCCTTGTGCATTCGAAAGCATATTTGGTTGAAGAGAAATGAAAACATGTGCCCACACAAAAGCGGTACACAAGTATCTTTTGCAGTGTGATTCACAGTAGCTAAAATGTGGAAACAATTCAAATGCCCATCAGCTGATGAATCTATAAACAAAACATGGTATACCAAACAGTGGAATATTGTTTAGTCATTAAAAAAATTGGAGCAGCCAGGCATCGTGGCTCATGCCTGTAATCCCAGCACTTTGGGAGGCTGATGCGGGTGGATCACAAGGTTAGGAGTTTGAGACCAGCCTGGCCAACATAGTGAATCCCCGTCTCTACTAAAAATAATACAAAAAATTAGCTGGGCTTGGTGGTGGGCACCTGTAATCCCAGCTACTTGGGAGGCTGAGGCGGGAGAATCACTTGAACTGGGAGACGGTGGTTGCCCAGGCAACAGTGCAAGACTCCGTCTCAAAAAAAAACCAGATTGAAGAACTGTTACATGCCACAACGTGGAGGAGCCTTGACAACTTTAAGAAGTCAGACACAAAAGGCCGTATCACATATGATTCCATTTCTGTGAAAAGTCCAGGATGAAGAAACCCATAGAGACCGCAGATCAGTGGTTACCTTGGCCTGAGGGTGGTGTGGGTGGGAGGGAATGGGGAAGAGGCTTCCTTAGGGTGATAAAAATGCTCTAAAGTTGATTGTGATGATGGCTGAACAATTCTATGAATATAGTAAAATCTATTGTATGCTTTAAATAATTGAATTTATGGTATATGAATAATATCTCAATATGGCTGTTATGTAACAAATAGGATTTACACTGATGCCTCAAGATACGCCTGTAGGGCTTCACTGGCATGTATTTTTTTCTCTTTTTTTGGAGTTGGGGTGCAGTGCACACCGGGGTTGGGGGGGTCTGCTGCGTAATATAAGGGAGGAGGAGAACTGGTTTTCCTTTGTCTTTAAAACTCTGTGTATACTTAGTTTCTCTCCTCAAAAATTACTCATGAAGCCGTGGTGACTTGGTTTGCTTCTTTGATTTTATTTTACTTCCAGTTGTTTCTTTGGAGTTACTTTAACAGATAATAAAGTAGTTCTTTCCTTCTCTACCCACTCCCCTCAGACTTAATGTAAAGCCTCTTTGTACTTTATAGGCAACAGTCAATGACTTTGCTTTCTCTGGAATTTTCCCTGGGTCAGAAATTGCTTTGGTCTTCAAATAACAGTGTTGGTACCAGCTAAAGACAGGCCCTTTTATTTAGAGGACCCGTCAAGCAGACAGGGCTTAAAAATAACACCCAAGTCAGCGGGTGCTTTCCTAGGGTGGAGCAGCGGGAGCAGCATTGTTTCCCAGGGAAACGTGACGCTGGTAAACTACGCTGGGGACTAGATGGGGATCGGGTCATACGCCAGCTTGTTCACTTGAAAAGCTGCTGAATGTAGAAAACCGTGGTGGAAGAGGGGCAGGAACACATTCACCCAAGTGCGCATGTGCGATGGGGGCCTGGGTGTGCACGTGCGATGGGGGCCTAGGGTGCGTGTGGTTCCCTGGTGCCTCAGTGGAGCCTTGTGAGGAGGAGGGAGGGCAGGCCCCGCCTTTTCCGTGCCATGTGGTGCTGAGGAGGAGTGTGCCCTCCCGAGTGGGAACCCCCACCCTAGGAACCCCTAGACTCCATTTGCTGTGAAGGGAAATTGCGACCATAATCTGCTAAGTCAGGAGTTGGCAAACTACAGCCTGGGGACCAGATCAGACCTGCTGCTTCTTTTTATCATTTTTTTAAAGTCAGAGTCTTACTCCATCCCCCAGGCTGGAGTGCAGTGGTACAATCATGGCTCACTGCAGCCCTGACTTCCCTGGCTCAAGCAATCCTCCCACCTCAGCCTCCCAAGTGGCTGGGACTACAGGTGTATGCCACCACACCTGGTAATTGTTTTCTATTTTTTGTAGAGACAGGGTCTCACTATGTTGCCCAAGCTGGTCATAAAATCCTGGGTTTACCAGGCACGGTGGCTCACACCTGTAATCCCAGCACTTTGGGAGGCCAAGGTGGGTGGATCACCTGAGGTCAGGAGTTTGAGACCAGCCTGATCAACATGGAGAAACCCTGTCTCTATTAAAAATATAAAGTTAGCTGGGCATGGTGGCAATGCCTATGTAATCCCAGCTACTCGGGAGGCTGAGGCAGGAGAATTGCTGGAACCTGGGAGGCAGAGGTTGCAGTGAGCCAAGATCATGCCATTGCACTCCAGACTGGGCAACAAGAGCAAAACTCCATCCAAAAACAAACAAACAAACATCCTGAGTTCAAGTAATCCACCCACCTTGGCCTCCCGAGGTGCCGGGATTACAGGCGTGAGCCCCAGCCCCCAGCTCCTGATTTCGGAAGTCTCTGTTCAAACACAGCCATGCCCATTTGTTTACATGTTGTCCGCTTTCCAGCCTCAACAGCAGAGATGGGTTAGCACGACTGTCTGTTCTGTGAAGCCAAAACCGTTCATTATCTGGCCCTGTCTAAGAGAAAGTGTGCGGACTTCAGTGCTAAATGATGGAATTCCCTTCCCACGGGAGTCCTGGAAGAGGCCTTTATTGGTGGTACTTGGAATTTGAGTCTGCTGTGAGGAGAACCACAGGTCCCGGAGCTGTATGCCTAGCGGTTCAACAACCAGCTGAGTGTGCAGTCCAATTCATATTATCCTGACACGGCACATTGGCTGTGGATTCATTAAATGGCTTGTTTTTTGGTGTTTTCCTCCCTGGAGTAGTTGGGAAGGTAATTATTTGGTCATCTTTCAAATATTCTTTAGTGGTGTGTTTATTAATTACCAGAGCATTTGGAGTCAGTGAGGTGCAGGCATGAGACTAATTGACATTTGCTCCTAAAGGATGAAGTTGTGTGACACCAAGTTAATGTTTCCCCATGAGGTTAATCTCTTCATGAATTGATAACCTAAGTAGCTTCCTGGCTGGGCTGCTGTTTGTGCTGCCCTGGTAATGGGTATCTGTTGAGTTATTTGTTCACAGTGTTTCGAGGAATTGTTAGTCCTTCTAACAGACTAACATGTATGGTGGCAGTGGGAAGGGCGTGTTCACTTACTGTCATATCCTCCCACCGCTTCCCACCCCAGCCATGGCATAAATGGTTGGTCCAGAAGTGGGTGCCTGGCCCAAGTGGAGCCAATAGTGGCCTCGTGTTCCCTGGGAAATTAGACCTGAGACCGAGCTGCTGTAGGTGTCTCTCTATGTGATCTGAGCTCTAACATTTACAATTTGGATTGCCATTTTCTTTCATGTGGCCAGGATACAGAGAAATCCAGAGACAGAGATAGCAGAGGGGGACATCTTGCAATCCCCATGGCAACTTGGTAAATCTTGGTTCCTGCTTCTCCAGAGTGGACATTTTAAGGCTTGGGTGAGGTGAGACCTCACGGGATGCTGCGTAGGCTCTCACCATAGACCCTGTCCCAGGTGCGAACCCTGAGGCCTGGCCTTTCCTGCAAGCCAGGAGACAGTGAGGTCAGCCTAGCAGTTGGAGGACCCAGGGATGCTGCAGCCCAGGGGAGGTGATATTCAGATGGTTTGGTGGCAAGAGTAGGAATGAGTCCTCCCAATTGCATATCTGGCAGCTTTTGAGCTCCTGAGGCCAACCTGGCTGGGGGCAAGGATGGGGACAGCTGGACAGCTATTGAGAGCCTGTTCGGGTAGCTTTCTACTGGCCACACATCTATCTAGCTTCCTGTCCCCAGTTCACCTTCCTTGAGATGCATTCATGGGCTTCTGGGAGCAGCAGCAGCAGCAGCGAAACAGTGGCTTCACATTCTCCCCCAATTCCCATCTCTGCCTTATGTAGTTTACAAAACAAGCTTGTTTTACTCTATGTATAAAAAATAATTTTTGTAAGTTAATATGGGCATGGCTAGCTTTCGACTCTCATACTTTGTAACTTACCCACAAGGTAACTAACCTTGTAACTTTCACCCCAGTAGTGCTTCCATATAAATAGTTACCTGTTGGCCGGGCGCGGTGACTCACACCTATAATCCCAGCATTTTGGGAGGCCGAGACGGGTGGATCACGAGGTCAAGAGATAGAGACCATCCTGGTCAACATGGTGAAACCCCCCGTCTCTACTAAAAAAATACCAAAAATTAGGTGGACATGGTGGCGCACGCCTGTAGTCCCAGCTACTCGGGAGGCTGAGGCAGGAGAATTGCTTGAACCCAGGAGGCGGAGGTTGCGGTGAGCCGAGATTGCGCCATTGCACTGCAGCCTGGGTAACAAGAGCGAAACTCTGTCTCAAAAAAAAAAAAAAAAAAAAAAAAAAAAAAAAAAAAAGTTACCTGTTGTTCTCAGACCAGAGACTGAATCATTACAAGCTGCTTTGGAGCTTATGAGACTCCCAGAGCTTTGTAGCCAAGCCCCCTCCCTGCTCAGGTTCACACAGAGGGTGTCTGTGACCCTGAACTGGTACCTCCCTTTTGGCATTTTGAGCGCAACTTGAGAGATGGCTGAAGATCTTAGAAATGAGTACAACCTCTAGGGGTCAGAAAATCAGGTGCAGATTCTGCTTCTGCTTGTTGCCTGCTTTGGGCAAGTAGCCAAATTAGCCTGTTTCTCTCCTTTGAAAACATGGATAAAATCACCAACACCATCAAGTTGTTGCAGAGATGTGGTGATTCATTTTTTTTTTTTTTTTTTTTGAGACGAAGTTTCACTCTTTGTTGCCCAGGCTGGAGTGCAATGGCGTGATACTGGCTCATCACAACCTCCACCACCTGGGTTCAAGTGATTCTCCTGCCTCAGCCTCCCGAGTAGCTGGGATTACAGGCACCCACTACCACGCCCAGCTAATTTTGTATTTTTAGTAGAGATGGGGTTTCACCATGTTAGTCAGGCTGGTCTCCAACTCCCGATCTCAGGTGATCCACCTGCCTTGGCCTCCCAAAGCGCTGGGATTACAGGCGTGAGCCACCGTGCCCAGCCTTGGTGGTGATTCTTAAGAAGCCCATGCTAGGGACTCAAATAATGTTAGCTGTTTCTCTTTTTCTCCCTTGCAAAATGATGCAGGTCAGGGCCAAAACGGATCAGTTCTGCTAGTTGCCAACAGCTCTGTAAAAAATTAGGTGGAAGAAGCAGTGAATGGCTTTGAATCTGTTAAAGTGAATTTGGGAGATTGATGGTAAACTTTGATATGCCAGCCCTCCTGTTTCTACCGCTGATCAAGTCGGCTGAGCTTTGTTTTTCTATTTGAACCCCTTCCTTCATTTCCGCGTCTTTCACAGTTATCAGACTTTTAATTCTACCAGTGGTTTGCAACGTGACCTATTACCTCATTTATTTAAGAACAACAAAGTAGAGATCTGATTGTAAAGTCATGTGCTTATAACATAAAACCCTTTTTCCAGTCTGGTAGTTGAATCTGGTGGGTTCGGAAAATCTACTTCCATCCAAAAATGCTTTCAGGTTATTTCCAGAGAAAAAGAGTTCCCTGCACCTCTCCTTCCAAAAGAGAATGAGGACTCGTTATAAATAAGTATTATCGGGCCGGGCGCGGTGGCTCAAGCCTGTAATCCCAGCACTTTGGGAGGCCGAGGCGGGTGGATCACGAGGTCAAGAGATCGAGACCATCCTGGTCAACATGGTGAAACCCCGTCTCTACTAAAAATACAAAAAATTAGCTGGGCATGGTGGTGCGTGCCTGTAATCCCAGCTACTCAGGAGGCTGAGGCAGGAGAATTGCCTGAACCCAGGAGGCGGAGGTTGCGGTGAGCCGAGATCGCGCCATTGCACTCCAACCTGGGTAACAAGAGCGAAACTCCGTCTCAAAAATAAATAAATAAATAAACAAACAAATAAATAAATAAATAAGTATTATCAATGCCTGTTTGGTGACATTTGAGAGGAAGTTTTTTTTCTACAGTGTACAAGGTGCTGATGTAGTATAATTATGTAAGGTTTATTGGCTTGTTTTGGGTATGCCCTTCCCTTACGTAAACTATGCCATGCTCCCCTAAGAGGGCGAAAAGGTAGCAGATGGTCTCTTTTTTCTCATTTAGGGAATTATTACTGTTAAACTGGTCTAAGGACAAAGACGGCAGGGTCTTTCGGCAGCATCTTACCCAGGAAGGAGCTCAGTGATGTAGAGGAGACAGAATTACCTGCCAGCCCCCTGCGTCTGGCTCTGCCTGAGAATCAAATTGACATCAGACAGGTTAACAGGAGAGAAGTGTATATAGGATTGTACACATATGTGGAAACCCCCGTAGGAAAACAAAGACCCAAGGAAATGGCAAGGCCCAAGTGCTTATATGCTAGGTTGGGGAAAAAGAGGCAGTCATGGAAAAGTAACGTAAGAGGAGACCAAAGGAAGATCAGAGTTACGTTAAGAAGTTGTGTTTGCACAGAATTAGTTCTCTTGGTCTCAGCTCCCCATTTCTGGTGATAAGAATGTTTCTTTCCTCCTGGTGCAGGGAGGGCATCTTTTATCTCCTGCTTTCAGGAAGAAAAGGGGGAGGTCAGAGTACCCCTCTTGCACCTGTTGTTTTTCAAGGGTCTTTAGCTCCAAATAACCCTATGCCAAAGTGGTATATTTCAGGGTAGCATATTCTGCCATCCTTCAGTGAACGGTTTAAAATTTCAGCTCATCTGGCAGCAGCACTTACTCCAGTCTTAGTGGGGGCATTGATTTATGACCATCCCCATGGGTCATTAGATGCCTATTTAAATTGTGAAATAGACCAAGGGTTGCTTCCGTGTAACTCAGTTACAGGGGGAAAAGTTCCAATAATAGAGACGCATTACTATTTGCTTGCTTAAAAAGCCTTCGAACTTGTCAGTTCAGATAAAAGGCCATGCTGAGCCATGAATAATCACTTGCTCCTAGAGTAGGGGAGGGGACTACTCTCTCGCTCTTTTTTTTTTTTTAAAGACCTAATGGAACAGAAATGTCACAGTAGTCATCTAAATTAACAAGTCTTGTTTCTGTAAGCCTGGACTTTCTAAGCTTTTCCGCCAAAATACCTCACACCTCTCAGAGTGAACTTACTCTCACAGGAGTCTTAAGGTGAGGGCTGAAACTACCCAGGTTAAATTTTAGTTTGAAGTTTTATGTTTTACTTTTTACATTTCTGTGAGCTGTCTTCTCCCCTACAATATTTCTGGTTGTGATTTTCAATGAAAAGGCTTTTATTTATTTCTCCATGACAATGCTGAACTTTTTTCCTACCTAACTCCCAAATTTTTGAATAAAATTGATTCTCCATAGTCCAGCAGGTCTCCAGAATTAGTTGTGACAGCCCAGTTTTCCTTCTCATCACTCAGTAGTCACAGAGGAAGCCCAAAGGGGTGAGCAGCTGACTGTGAAATGCCAGGGGAGCTTTTGAACCCACCAAGGGGAGGAATATTCCTCTCCCAGGAGCAGTGGCATCAACCAGGATGAAAGCATTTTTTCGTTTTTAACTTTTTTTTTTTTCAAAGATGGGGTTTCACCATGATGGCCAGGCTGGTCTGACCTCAGGTGATCCACCCACCTCTGCCTCTCAAAGTGCTAGGATTATAGGCGTGGGCCACCGCGCCCGGCCAACGAAGGCATTTTTTAATGGGACTTGTGAAGTAGCCAGCTCAGGATGACTGGTGTGAAACCTTCTCTCAGGAATGCAGGTCTGCTCCAAAGAAGGGCAAAGACATCCTGGAAAGGTGCAGAACCCAGCCTGGCAGCCCCCCTCCCCGCCCTCCCCCCCCCCAACTACACCATCCATCTGCTGGCCTTCTAGGCAACATTGCATTGAAGCAAATACTGCTGACTAGTCACACTCAATTACAGGACTGGCTCTCCCTAGACAGCCATTGCCAAACGAGATCTTGAAGACGTGCCAATTCTGAAACACGGATGTCAGAACAGGTTCCCGAAAATGCCTCTGGTTCTGTCACTGCCTGCTCAATGAATAAAACCTGAACTCTTTAACCCGCCATTCCAAGCACTCCACAGTGTGGCCCCAACTACCCTCTCCTTCTGCATCTCACATTACCATCCAAAGCGTTGCTAACTCTATGGCCTTTTACCGTGTTCTCAAAGCAGGAAGGTGCCAAATCCCAGCCTCATCCCTGCCTGGAGTACAACTGCTCACACTGAGGCTCCTTCCTTCTTTTTTTCCTTCCTTCCTTCCTCTGTCTCTGTCTCTTTCTCTTCTTTTTCTTTTGACAGAGTCTTGCTCTGTCACCCCGGCTGGAATGCAGTGGTGTGATCTTTGCTTATTACAACCTGTGCCTCCCAGGTTCGAGCGATTCTCCTACCTCAGGCTCCCAAGTAGCTGGGACTACAGGCATGTACCACACTCCTGGCTTATATTTGTATTTTTTAGTAGAAACGGGGTTTTGCCAGGTTGGCCAGGTTGGTCTCAGTCTCCTGACCTCAAGTGATCCGCCCACCTCAGCTTCCCAAAGTGCTGGGATTTCAGGCGTGAGCCACCATGCACAGTCGGTCCTGGCCTTTCTGAGACAGTGAGTTCTCCCTGAGCACTCAGAATCATTTATTGGTCTCCCCCATACCTTGAAAATGAATCTCTCACCATGTCTTGATGGGATTCCACTTCCTTGACTCTTGCCACTGGCTACATTTTCAGCGCTAGTTTTCTGTTTGTTTTATCTCCCTGGCCACACTGAACATTCCTCGAGGGAAGGGGCTGTGTCATCTTTCTTGTATACACTGACCTTGTACATGGCTTCCTTAGTTGTCCTGGTGTCCACTAACCTTAGTGACCCTCATTCAGCTGCTAGAAGAGAGAGAGAAAAAAAGGAGTTTTTCACAAAGGTGCTGTAACCAGCTACAATCCAGGAAAACTCAAATTTACATGGAAACTAAATTAGAAAATGATTGTCCTTCCAAATGGGATTCTAAGCATCCTCTTCTGAATAGTACTTCTCTGAGGCTTTTAAAATAAATTTTTATTTACAGCAACTTGATAACATCTCTTAGGAAAAAATCACCTAAAATGTTGGGGCTCATCTGGATTTAGAAATGTAGTTGTTGATGCTTTTTAAAGGATACTAGAAAATCAATATTGATGGCTGTTAAATTTCAAAATAAAACATACTCCTACAACTCAATAATTCATCATCCTCCAAGGAGGGTTTTATTTTTAAGGAGTTGCCCGACTTTGATTGCCTGAAGATTTTGATTCTTCTCCTTCTGGAATGAAATTTGAATTTGAGACTCCCAAGCAAAATTGCATTTTTCTCAGTTGCAAAATACCAGATTCAGCAGATAGGGTCTTTCAGAGTGTAACTGGTGGGTTCCATTCCCAGCTGCCAAATTACATAAACTGTGCTGCAGCCTCTCCTACTATTTAATGTAGGTAGAAATTACATTTGTTATATGGCAGGTCAAAAAGATTGAAGTGTGGAACACAGTGAGAGGAGAAACTGCCTGCGCCATCTTCAGTGTATTACAGCAGATTGGCCTCCTTCTCCGTGCAGACTCTTCTCTACCGTAGTAATAGCTGAACTTAGAATCAGTGAATATTAGAACCCATGAATATATACATACATCTGTATGCTATAAGGGCATGTGATTTTTGCAATAAAGAAAGCAATACTTGGCTCGGTGCAGTGGCTCATGCCTGCAATCCCAACACTTTGGGAGGCTGAGGCAAGAGCCTCACTTGAGCTCAGGGATTCGAGACAAGCCTAGGAAACATAGTAGAACTTCATCTCCATAAGAAATAAAAAATTAGCCTCATTTCTATAAAAAAAAATTTTTTTTAAGTGACTGGGCATGGTGGTCCATTCCTGTAATCCCAGCACGTTGGGAGGCCAAGGCACGTGGATCACTTGAGGCTAGGAGTTCAAGACCAGCCTGGCAAAACTCCATCTCTACTAAAAATACAAAAAAATTAGCCAGGTGTGTTGGCACACACCTGTAACCCCAGCTACTCAGGAGGCTGAAGCATGAGAATCACTTGAACCCAGGAGGTGGAGTGAGCTGAGATTACGTCATTGCACTCCAGCCTGGGTAACCCAGCTACTTGGGAGGCAGAGGTAGGAGAATCACTTGACCCCAGGAGGTCAAGGCTGCAGTGAGCTCTGATTGTGCCACTGCACTCCAGCCTTGGCAACAGAGCAGTGTAAGGGTTATTGCCGAGTTTAAAATGAGGAAACTGAGGCCAGTATAAGAAAATTAAATGCCATGTTTATTCAGCTCCCAGGCGAGGTTCTCTCGTCCGGGGAAAGGGGGCCAGAGAAGTCGCGCAGACTTCCTGGGGTGGAGGTTTTTATGGCTAGGAGGACCGAACAGCTGGGTGCTCTGCTTGGGTCCAGGGGAGCAGGATTGAGAAGGGGCGGGCCGCTATTGGTTGGCGGGTTGTTGGGCGTGTTTTCCAGTTCGAGAACCGGCCAGGGTTGCATTAGCTGGAGGCTTCCAAGGGAGCCATGCGGCAGAGCTAGGTGCTAAGTGCAGAGCCCAGTGCCGGGTGCACAGTCAGGTGCTGAGTGCGGAGGTGGGTGTGTCTGGCCTCCCAGCGGGGCAACTGGCCTTACAAGCAGGACCAAAAAAGAAAAAAAAAAGGAAGAAGAAAGAAAAAAGAAAGCAACACTTAGTTGGCTTTTTAAAAAGATTGACAGAATTCTTTCTTTTTTTTTCCCTTTTTCCTTTATCATTTGACGTAAGATGAACTCCTGACCACAAGTGATCCCCCTGCCTTGACCTCCCAGTGCTGGGATTACAGGCATTAGCCACTACACCCAGCCTGATTGAAAAATTCTGAACAAAATAATCATAAACCAAATTGAACATAGTAAAAGGATTATACACATTCAACTGGGATTTATTTTTGAAATGCAAAGATGGCTCAACATGAAGACTGCTGTAGTACACCACATTAACGGAGTGAAATATAAAACCACATGGTCATCTCAATTGATACAGAAAAATCACTTGGCAAAATTCAACACGCTTTCATGATAAAAACACTTGGAGTAGAAGGAAATTACCTCAACATACTAAAGACTATATATGACAAGCCAACAGCTAACATCATACTCAGTGGTACAGAAAGGCTTTTTGGCTAAGACTAGAAGCAGGGCAAGAATGCCTCTCTTTCCACCTTTATTCAACAAAGGACCAGAAGTCCTACCCAGGCAAGAAAGAGGAATAAAAGACATTCAGTAGGAAAGGAAAAAGAGTAATTATCTATGCTTACCAATGACATGACCTAGTATTTAGAAAACTCCAAAGATTCTACCAAAAAAGCTGTTCAGACTAATAAATTCAGCACACAGTTGCAGGACATAAACAATACACAATTCAATTGGCATTCCTCTACACTAACAATGAGCAATCAAAAAAGGAAGTTAAGAAAACTCTCTTTACAATAGAATCGAAAGGAATGAAACACTTAGGTGAAAGACTTTTACACTGAAAATTACAGAACACTGCTGAAAGAAAGGAGACATAAATGGAAAGACATACTATGTTCATAGAGTGGAAGATGTATATTGTGAAATTGTTCATACTATCAAAGATGATTTACAGATTCAGTGCAATCCAAATCAAAATTCCAGTGGGGTTTTTTGTTTTTGTTTTTGTTTTTGTTTTGCAGAAAGAGGGAAAAAAATCTTAAAATTTCTATGGAATCACAGAGGACCCCAGATAGCCAAAACAGTAGTAAGAGAGAAGAATAAAGCCACACTTCCTGATTTTAAAAGGTGATACAAGCTGGGCACAGTGGTATGCTGCTTGGGAAGCTAAGGCAGAAGGGTCTTTTGAGCCCAGGAGTTTGAGGCTGTAGTGCACTATAATCTCACCTGTGAATAACCACTGCTCTCCAGGCTGGGCAACATAACAAGACCCTTTTAAAAAATATATGTATGAATTTTTACATGTTTATAAAATAAAGCTATAGTAATCAAAAGAGTATGGTATTGGCATAAAGATAGACATATAGACCAATGGAACAGAATAGAGAGCCTAGTAATATATGCCCATGTGTGGAGTCAAATGATCTATGAACATTCCTAATTTATGATCAATATATGTCATTTATGGACAATAGATGGTTTTCCATCTATTTTACTATGGAAAAGTGGACAAACATACCAGGACTGCACAATGAGAAAGAAAGGACAGAATCTTCCACAAATGGCTGGGAAAACTGGATATCCACATGCAAAAGAATGAAGATGAATCCTTACCTGACACCGTGTATAAAAATTAAATAAATTATAGTCCAAAATGTAAGACCTGAAACTCTGAAACCCCTAGAAGAAAATGAGAAAATCTTCATGACATTGGATTTGGCAGCGATGTCTTGGATATGACAGCAAAAGCACAGGCAGCAAAAGCAAAAGTAGACAAATAGGACTGGGCCAAACCTAAAACATCTGCCCAGCAACAGAAGCAATCCTTACAGAAGGGGAAGGATACCTGCAAGCCGTGTTTGTTATAAGAGGTTAACATCCAGAATATATAAAGAACTCCTACAACTCAACAACAGCAACAATAAAAATCAAATTTAAAAATGGGGAAAGGAGTGGATGTTTCTCAGAAAAGTATATGCAAATGGCAACAAGCATATGGTAATATGAACAATGTTACTAGTCATTAGGAAAATACAAATCAAAGCCACAATGAGATATTACCTCACACCTGTTAGGGTGGACACTATCAAATAAACAGAAAATCACAAGTATTGACAAGAATGTGGTGAAATTGGGACCTTTGTGCCTTGTTTGTGGGAATGTAAAATGGCGAGGCCACTCTGGAAAACAGTGTGGAGGGTCCTCAAAAAATTAAAAATAAAATTTACCTAATGACCCAGTAATCCCACTTCTGGGTATATATCCAAAAGAATTAAAAACAGGATCTTTGACTGTTAAATTCAGCTGATTAAAAAAACAATGAACAAATAAACCACACACAAAAAAACGCAGTATCTTGAGATATTTGCACACTCATGTTCATTGCAGCATTACTCACGATAACCGAGAGTTAAATGCAACCTGAGTGCCCATCAACAGATTAATCGGTAAAAAAAAAAAAAAAAAATGAGATATGCATACAGTGGCGTATTATTCAGCCTAAGAAAGGAAATTCTGTCATGATGAACCTTGAGGACATCATGCCAAGTGAAATAAGCCAGTCACAGAAAGTCAAATACTGCACGTTTTCACTTAGGTAAGGTAACCAAAGTAATCAAACTCTTAGTAGGATGGTGGCTGCCGAGGGATGAAGGGAGGGTGACGGGAAGGGAGCTGCTGTTCGGTGTGTACACAGCTTCAGTTTTACAGGGTGAAAAAGTGCTAGAGCTCTGCTGAGGGACAGTGTGCAGACAGCCAACGCTGCTATACCGTGCACTTAAAAATAACGAAGGTGGGGCCGGGCACGGTGGCTCAAGCCTGTAATCCCAGCACTTTGGGAGGCCAAAGCTGGTGGATCACGAGGTCAAGAGATAGAGACCATCCTAGTCAACATGGTGAAACCCCGTCTCTACTAAAAATACAAAAATTAGCTGGGCATGGTGGCGCGTGCCTGTAATCCCAGCTACTCAGGAGGCTGAGGCAGGGGAACTGCCTGAAACCAGGAGGCGGAGGTTGCGGTGAGCCGAGATCGCGCCATTGCACTCCAGCCTGGGTAACAAGAGCGAAACTCTGTCTCAAAAAAAAAAAAATAATAATAATAATAATAATAATAACGAAGGTGTGAAATGTTACGTTCTTTTCACCACATGTGCACAAAAGTAAGTCATGAATAAAAAGGGGAGAAAAGCAACACCTAAATTGTGAGGGTACAGTAAAATAAATGAGGATTCAAGCACATTTTGGATGAAAAAGTTGAAATCCTAGAGAAGCGCACTGCAATAAGAAAGCAAGGCATTGTCCATGTGGAGCCGGGGTAGGTGCAGCCCATCATAGTGGTGCAGCACAAGATGTGAAGCTGGGGTTCTGGGTTCTAGTTCCACCTGCTGGGGACCTGCAGGGGGGACAGTTACTTCTGGGCATCAGTAGCCTCAGGCGTATATTTAGAAAGGTGACCTCTGCCATGTGAGACCCAGATGGAAGAGAGAGGGGGCTTCTTAGCTGGGATAGAATCTCAAGCAGAATCACAGTAGGTTTTGAGACCTGAGGAGTGGTGGAGAGGGGGCAGGAGGTGAGGGGTGGGCAGCTTGGAGAAGGGCACAGAAGGAGGCAATAGGAATGGAGATCTGGCCATTAAGGCAAAGGCCTCATGGGGAGAGGCTGAGAAACAAGGTTGCTGAGACATGAGTTCAGGCTGGTTAGGGAAGTGCCTCCTAATGCTGTTCTGAGCATGCTCAGTGGCCTCCATCCTTCCTGAATCTGTATAAAGCAGCCAGACTCTGAAAATAGAGACCACTCCATGGGGCCTCTGGGAGCCCCTCTAAGAGGGGAGAGGTGCTTAGTGAGACCAAACTCTGTTGCATTTGGGAAGAGAGGTAATTTTCCCACCCAGTTCATGGCGCTGTAACCTCATTGGTCCTCAGAAGGTCCCCCTTGTTTCGTTTGTTGCCTTTTATTGTCGTTTCTTACTGTTTTCCCCTCCCCTTCTCCCATGAGCTAATTAATAACGTATTATTAATATGTGTTTGAAGTATGTGCTATTTGTATGTATTCTTATAAAGCAGGATGGTTTGGAAGGTGTGTGTTCTTAATGATGACAGCAGTCTAGAGCAGCAGTTGGCAAACTCTCTGTAAAGGGCCAGAGTGTAATGATCTTAGACTTTATGGGCCATATGGACTCTGTTGCACCTACTCAGCTGTGTCATTGTGGCACAAAAGCAGCCAAAGACATGAGCAAATGAGTGAGCGCGGCTTTGTGCTAATAAAACTTTATTTACGGACACTGAAATTTGAATGTCATATAATGTTTATACATCACAAAATATTCTCTTGATTTGTTTTTTATTCAACTATTTGAAACCACTTGTAGATTGTGGGCCGTGCAGAATCACTGTGGGCAGATTTGGCTACTGGGTTGTAATTGTGTCATTCCTCATCTAGCCCCTTGCTGCTCAGTGTGTTCTGTGGACCCGGAGCACAGGCATCACTAAGAAAGCCTGTTAGAAATGCGGATTCCAGCCTCATCCCAGGCCTGCTGCGTCAGCAACTGCGTTCTAAGGAGACCTCTGGCAGTTGTGTACACACTGATGTTTGGGAAACACTGGGCTACTTTTTTTTTTTCTTTTTTTTTTTTTATCCTTTCTCTCTCTTTTTTTTTTTTTTTTTTTTTTTGAGACGGAGTTTCGCTCTTGTTCCCCAGGCTGGAGTGCAATGGCGTGATCTCGGCTTACCGCAACCTCTGCCTCCTGGGTTCAGGCAATTCTCCTGCCTCAGCCTCCTGAGTAGCTGGGATTACAGGCTTGAGCCACCGTGCCCGGCTTTTTTATCCTTTCTCGTTTAGCACTCTTCTGAAGAATGAACCATTTTCCTAGATTTAATCCATTTCTTGTAACTGCAGCACAGTATTTCTGTATTCACTGTTCCACCAAAAAAAAAAAAAAAAAAGAGAGAGAGAGAAAGAAAATGTACGGAGACATTAGAAAGATTAGTAGTTGCCAAGGGTTAGAGACGATACAGGGGAAAGATGAATAGCCAGGCCGGGCGCGGTAGCTCATACCTGTAATCCCAGCACTTCGGGAGGCTGAGGAAGGTGGCTCACGAGGTCAAGTGATCAAGACCATCCTGGCCAACATGGTGAAACCCTGTCTCTACTAAAAAATACAAAAATTAGTTGGGCATGGTGATGCGAGCCTGTAGTCCCAGCTACTTGGGAGGCTAAGGCAGGAGAATCGCTTGAACCCGGGAGGCAGAGGTTGCAGTGAGCCGAGATTATGTCACTGCACTCCAGCCTGGGTAATAGAGCAAGACTCATCTCAAAAAAATAAAAGGAAAGAAAGAAAGAAAGATGAATAGGCAGAGCATGGATGAGGAAAGTACTGTATGCTGCTCCGATGATAGATACATGTCATTATACATTTGTCTAAACCCATAGAATGCCTGTCCCTGTGAGTGAACCCTAATGTAAACTGTGAGCTTTGGTCAATAATAATGTGTCAATAATTGGCTTATCAGTTATAATGAATACAAGATATAAATTATAGGAGAGCTGAGGGAGGAGAGAAGGGGATATGTGGGAACTCTGCATGTTCCAGTTAATTTTTCTTTTTCTTTTTTTGTTTTGAGAGAGTCTCCCTCTGTCACCGAGGCTGGAATGCAGTGGTGTGATCTCGGCTCACTGCAACCTCCGCTTCCCAGGTTCTCCTGGGGAGAGCAGCTCTC
The DNA here is from genome assembly GCF_048565385.1 of Saimiri boliviensis. NCBI lineage: Eukaryota > Metazoa > Chordata > Mammalia > Primates > Cebidae > Saimiri > Saimiri boliviensis. The sequence goes on from NC_133457.1 coordinate 47,294,134, forward strand.
CCGCCTCAGCCTCCCAAAGTGCTGGGATTACAGGCGTGAGCCACCGCACCCAATCAATTTTTCTGTAAAGCTAAAACTGCTCTAAAAAACAGTCAATTAACCAAAAAAAAAAAAAAAAAAAAAAAAAAGAGGGCAAAGGAACATGTCCCAGAAGCTCCCCAACTTAGCACAACTTGAACTTTTTGAAGCCAGCTCATGTTTTCTCTTAAAAATAGATTCAAATTTGTGTTTACCATATCCTTTTGCCTTAATGTGACAATCAAATTTTAAATTTCTTTCCACTTAAAAGTTCACCTCCCTTCCCCAAGTTAAAAAAATGGTGTTAAGGCCGGGCGCGGTGGCTCAAGCCTATAATCCCAGCACTTTGGGAGGCTGAGGTGGGTGGATCACAAGGTCAAGAGATCGAGACCATCCTGGTCAACATGGTGAAACCCGGTCTCTACTAAAAATACAAAACATTAGCTGGGCGTGGCGGCGCGTGCCTGTAATCCCAGCTGCTCAGGAGGCTGAGGCAGGAGAATTGCCTGAACCCAGGAGGCGGAGGTTGCGGTGAGCCGAGATCGCGCCATTGCACTCCAGCGTGGGTAACGAGCAAAACTCGTCTCAAAAAAAAAAAAAAAAAAAAAAAAGTGTTAAGTGAACCAGTGACCTCTGTCACTCATGCCTGCCCTCCTCTGCCTCTGCCTCAGTTGAAAACTGCAGTCCTAGGCCAACTCCTACCTTCCAGATGGTGAGGCCACGGGCCTTCTGCACACTTGCTCCACTAGCCCCTGGGCCGTCTTGGTGAGAGAGGAGGGAAGGGAGAAGCTGCTGGCACATTTAGGGGCTGGGTCTCTCAGTGCCTACCTGCTCCCTGAGTCATAGCTTATCTTTGACATACTCTGCCCAAGTGGGGAGGCCTGGCCAGGAGCAATAACTCTATCCTGCCAGGGCTCTTCTGTCAGACATGGAGGGAAGGACCTGGCTTGGTCTCCAGGGGCACCAGTGGGTCTGCCGAGCTGGCATGAGGCTGTGCTCTCCATCCCACTCCTTTCCTGGGAGAGCTGGAGAGTATGACGCCCTCCTGAACCTGTCCTTCTTCCCACCTTGAGTGTATGTGTGCTCATCTCCTGATGGATGGAGACAAAGAAGGAGATTCTGGCATGGTGGAGTCAGGCGCACTAGGTGGTGGGTGGTGGGACCCTCTGGTAAACTGTACACCTCCCGTCGGAAGCAGACCAGCTTGCCTGGGGAAAAGGCCACGTGAAACGTGCGCAGCCAGACTCACCTCCGTGGAGGGCTTGGCATTCCAAAACTTGTTTTCAGGGGCCAGGTGGGCAACTCTCTCTATCTCTGCAGCCGTGAGTTCACTGGCCTTGACCATGGGACTGTGCTAAGGCTGGTGCAGCTGGCAGCCATGGGGGTGAAGGCTAATTGGGTACAACAGATGTGTTGAGGGTCACCTGTTCTCATGTGTTTCCTGGACTGATCATTATGATTTAAGGCTCTCCCAAATTTTCTTCTGTGTGAAAGAAAGTCTGATGACCCAGGAATTTCAGAATGAAGAATGGACATGACAAAGGAATATAGACTCCTAAAGGGCGTGTATGTCTGCCAGGGCCCTTTCGGTTTCATAAAATCAGGGAGACTTGCTGGGTGGGAGATCAGACCTCTCCCTTGAGGAAGAAGGGCACAGTCTTACTTCCTGCACTCAGCAGCAGTTAAACATCCAGAGGGCAAGTGGACTGAGGGAATGACAGACTCCAGAAAGCAGCCTGACCGAGTGGGAGAGGCCCTCCAGCGCAGTGACTCTCAGCATGAGGGCACGGCTTCTCACACCCGCCAGCCCCGGGGCAAACGTGGGGCATCTTTGGTGGAGGGAAGCATTTCATAATCCTCCTTGTTTGATTTTTATTTCATTTCTTTTGAGATTGACATGAAAGAGTAGCTGTGTGACTTCTGATACGTGTACAGTTGTACAACCACACCGGAACCTTTCTGTGTGATGTCCCGCCCTCCTCCCACCTTCCTCCCTAGTGCCTAAAGGTAGAAGGACAGAGGTGGAGCCATCCCAGGTAGAGCCCGTTCTCAGGCTCTGTGCAGTCCCTTCAGGGGACCTGTGGTAAAGCAGAGTCGGCACAAATCAAGGCTTGTACATGTAAGATTTCATGTTGACCTCAAACTGGGCTGTGGACCTGTGGCAGTGCTGGAGGCTCTGTAGCAGAAAGGAAGCCTAGACCTGCCTTTCAGCCAGGGCTCCAGCAGCTTTGCAGAATGTGCTTTTGAACATAGCCCTTCACTGCTGTGAGCCTCAGTTTCCCTCCCTAAAATAGAGATGGTCATCTCTCTGTCATGCAACTATGTAACTAAATGAGATGTGAGCAATGTAAGGTGATGTCTTATACAAATATGGTGCTGGTTAGAGGTAAGAGGTTTATTGTCATTCATAAGCGTTTCTCTTCCACACAGAAGCAGCTGTTTTTATAGAGACTCTGGCCTCTTGCTCACTGCTCTCTCGTTGTCTTTCCTGTTGCTTCTTTCCTATAAGCCTTTATCTCAGTTCTATTCCTTAGGAGATAGCATTCATTTTTTTTCTTCTCCTCTTTGCCTTTTATACGCCTGTGCTTCACCGAAACAGAAGGAAATCGTCCCTGTCTGTTTTCTGCTGCTATGACTGAATACCCGAGACTGGGTAATCTATTAAGAAAACCATTGTTTCTTCCAGTTTTGGAGGCCGGGAAGCCCAAGGTCAGGCGGTCACAGCTGATGAGGGCTTTCTTGCTGGTGGGGACCCTCGGTAAAGTTTTGAGGCTGTGCAGGACGTCACATAGCAAGGGGGCTCACGAGAGACAGCAAGACTGGCTTTTAAAACGGTCGCCCTCTTGTGATAACAAACCTACTCCCTCGATAACTCATTAATCCATGAATGGATTAATCCATTTATGAGAGCAGTGCCCTCATGATTCAATCACCTCCCAGAGGTCCCACCTCTCATTACGGCTGCATTGAGGTCCAAGTTTCCAACATAAAATTTGGGGACCACATTCAAACCACAGCAGAAACCAACATGTGAAATGGAAAAGTGTTTAAAGAAGTGAGTAAATGTAGGAGCCAGGTTAGCATGTGACCACAGATAACGCTGTCCAGGCCTGAGGACAGAGGTGGCCCTGGAATATCACCAGATCCAATCCCCTCACTCTAAGCGTCGTCTTTCACGCATTTGTCCGGCGTTCTTGAAGACTCTAAGCTGTTTGGCTGGGGCTGCTGCTGCTGTACTTACTGGTGCCCCAGGACCATAATCCAAGTATGTTTCCCTGATCCTGGGGGAAGGTCTGTGTCCTTTTGAGTCCTGAGAAGGTCTTTGATTGGGGCATCAGCATCCAGTATTCCTCTTAAGTCCCTGGTGCATAGAGCAGCCTATGAGAAAGAGGGAAGAAGATAGGGCTTCTTAAACCTGAGCTGCCTGGGGGCATGGGCTCCTTCCAGAAATGCTGATTCAGTGGATTTGGGTGAGGCCTGAAAGTCTGCATTTATCACGTGCTCCTGGGGGATCCTGATCCTGCTGGCCTGCGACCAGACCACATCGATGGAGAAGCCACGGCTATAAGGCAGAGGCTGGCAGATTACAGCCCAGCAGCCAAGTCCAGCCAGCTGCCTGTTGTAAAAAATTTTTAGTGAACACAGTTCCTCCCATTCATTTACATATTGTCTATGCTGCTTTCATGCTACAGTGTCAGAAGTGAGTAGCTGTGGCAGAGACCATGTGGCCCACAAAGCCAAAAATATTTACTATTTGGCCTTTTACAGTAAGAGCATGCCAGCCTCTGCTCTTGAGGTTCCTCAGCACCCTGAGCCCAGCGGTTCTAATTACTGGCATGGGAAACCTCTCACTCCTTTCTTGCACTGACTCAGTCCCTAGGACCATTACTGCTAAGAAACCAGCTCTGCTAAGCATTAAATCGTGTTCTCTGGGAGAAAAAACATGAAACTGGGCCAGGTGTGGTGGCTCACACCTTAATCGCAGCACTTTGGGAGGCTGAGGCAGGTGGATCACAAAGTCTGAAATTCGAGATGAGCCTGGCCAGCATGGTGAAACCCCATCTCTACTGAAAATACAAAATATTAGCCAGGCATGGCGGTGCATGCCTGTAGTCTCAGCTACTCTGGAGGCAGAGGCACTACTCACTTCTGACACTGTAGCATGAAAGCAGCATAGACAATATGTAAATGAATGGGAGGAACTGTGTTCACTAAAAATTTTTTACAACAGGCAGCTGGCTGGACTTGGCTGCTGGGCTGTAATCTGCCAGCCTCTGCCTTATAGCCGTGGCTTCTCCATCGATGTGGTCTGGTCGCAGGCCAGCAGGATCAGGATCCCCCAGGAGCACGTGATAAATGCAGACTTTCAGGCCTCACCCAAATCCACTGAATCAGCATTTCTGGAAGGAGAATCGCTTGAACCCTGGAGGTGAAGGTTGCAGTGAGCTAAGATCACACCACTGCCCTCCAGCCTGAGCAACAGAGCGAGACTCTATCTCCAAAAAAAAAAAAAAAAGAGAGAGAGAAACAGGAAAAACATGACAGTGATATTACTGCTTTTACCTCTATCTTTACAGAACACCTTAAGACCCTGTTTCAACCTAGGTGATGCTGTACCCATCTTGTGGATGTACAAACTGAGGCTCAGAGAAATAGTTATGCCTGTGGTCACACAGCAAATTCGTAACAAACCTGGGTGTCCCAGGCTTTGTACCTAACACACTACCTATTGTATATAAGGCAAAATTGGATGGTACTTGGTATATTAGCCATCTAATTCTGTGTAACAAATTACCTCAAATTTTTTTTTCTTTTTTACCCTGCCTAACTGAGCTGCTATGACAATTTACCCTCAAATGTAATGACCTAAAGCAGTAGTAGATCTTTATTATCACTCACAGTGTCTGTACATAAGGAATTCAGAATCGACTTGGGCCAGCAGGTCTGGCTCAGGTGTTTTTCTGAGGTTCCATCAGATGTCAGCCAGAGCTGCAGTCATTAAAGTTTAACTGGGGCTGGAGAATCCACTTCCGGGAGGATTCAGCTTGGAGAATCAGCTTCACTCACGTGGCTGGCAAGCTGGTGCTGGCTGTTGGTAGGAAACTTCAGTTCTGTTCCATGTTGACCTCCCTGCAAGGCTGCTTGAGTGTCCTCACAACATGGCTGCTAGCTTCCCCAGAGGAAGTGACCCAAGAGTGAGACAGCCTGGGGAGGCTATCTCCTTTTTATGACACAGCCTCCAAAGTCACATAGCATCATTTCTAACACATTGTGCTCATCAAAACCAAGTCACTAAGTCCCGCTTACCTTCAAGAAGAGCATCAAAGAATTTGTGGGCATATTTTTAAGTCAGCCCAGTAGGCCGATTTCTATTCCATTGCCTGCTGGGAAAATCAGGATCCCGTGGTGGTGTCACATTGCTGGTCTTTAGCTGATCATGGAATATCAGACTAAAGTCCTAAGGGTCATTAGAGAAATGCAAATCAAAGCCACATTGAGATACCATCTCACACCAGTTAGAATGGTGATCATTAAAAAATCTGGAGACAACAGATGCTGGAGAGGATGCGAAGAAGAACACTTTTACACTGTTGGTGGGAGTATAAATTAGTTCAATCATTGTGGAAGACAGTGTGGCGATTCCTCAAGGATCTAGAAATAGAAATGCCATTTGGCCCAGTAATCCCATTACTTGGGTATATGGAGGGTCCAGCCCCACAGGGTGTAGTGGGCGTTCATTTGTGTGCACAGATGATAGATCATAGAAAAGAAAGAGACAAGGACATAGAGCTAAGAGAAGAATTCAGCTGGGCTCAGGGGACCACTGCTACCAGGCGTGGAGTCCAGCAGTGGCCCTGAAGGCCTGGACACGCTGATAATTATTGTATACAAGGCAGGGGGGCAGGGTCAGGAGAGTGATTGGTCAAGGAAATCACATTCTTACAATATGGGGGGGGCCATGTGGGTACAGTTCAGGGGGTCACGTGGGTACAGTACAGACGGCCCCTCCCTCTCAGGTAGCCACTGCAAGGAGGGGAGGCACATACGTCAGTATCTTTCTATGTACTTAGAGAGAAAGGCTTTTTAGGATTCCTCTATTCTTTTTTTTTTTTTTTTTTGAGACAGAGTTTCGCTCTTGTTACCCAGGCTGGAGTGCAATGGCGCGATCTCGGCTCACCGCAACCTCCGCCTCCTGGGTTCAGGCAATTCTCCTGCCTCAGCCTCCTGAGTAGCTGGGATTACAGGCACGTGCCACCATGCCCAGCTAATTTTTTGTATTTTTAGTAGAGACGGGGTTTCACTATGTTGACCGGGATGGTCTCGATCTCTCGACCTCGTGATCCACCCACCTCGGCCTCCCAAAGTGCTGGGATTACAGGCTTGAGCCACCGCGCCCGGCCGGATTCCTCTATTCTCACAGCTTCTAAGAATTTACAAGGGAGCATCAGGTAGAAAGTGGAACATGAAGGTGGACGAGGATGGTGACCATCGGAGCACAGCACCACGGAGAGGTGTTTAAGCCCCTGGATGTCTGTGGGCCGGCCTGGCTAGTGTAAGATCTTCCTCAAGAGCCGGCAGAGCAGAGTTTTCTCTGAACTCCCCAGTGAGAGGGAAACTCCCCTTCACGGCTAAGTAACGGGTGCCTCCCCAGACGCTGGTGTATGTCAAGGCCTGCCTGCTAGGTAACGAGTGCCTTCCCAGGTGCTGGTGTTACTGCAAGGCATTTACTCTCAACCTCACTTTTCAATGTCCCTTCAGTTCCGAATTATATTTCACCCAATTATGTCTATACTCTAAAACTAAAATGTTCCTACAATAAAGCAAAGATTAATGGAGAATAATGATGTAATAAGACTGATTAATTGATTCTGTGATTGAATCTAGTATCTATTTGGTGTCATTTCTATAAATAATCAGTAAATATATCATTGCTGTAATTAAGTAATCAGTAAATCTATTTGGTATCATTGCTATAACTAAGTAATCCGTTATTTATCATGCTGGGACAGATTGTGCCTTCAGTCTCTTGCCATGGCACCCGGGTAACTTTCTTTCCACAGGTATATACCCAAAGGATTATAAATCATTCTGTTATAAAGACACATGCACACGTATGTTTATTGTGGCACTGTTCACAATTGCAAAGACTTGGAACCAACCCAAATGCCCATCAAGGATAGACTGGATAAAGAAAATGTGGCACATATATACCATGGAATACCATGCAGCCATGAAAAAGGATGAGTTCATGTCCTTTGCAGGGACACGGATGAATCTGGAAACCATCATTCTCAGCAAACTAGCATAAGAACAGAAAACCAAACACCACATGTTCTCACTCATAAGTGGGTGTTGAACAATGAGAACACATGGACGCAGAATGGGAACATCACACGTGGACACAGGGAGGGGTCTGTTGGGGATTGGGGAGGGATAGCATTAGGAGAAATACCTAATGTATGTGACAGGGGGATGGAGGCAGCAAACCACTATCGCACGTGTATACCTATGTAACAATCCTACATGATATGCACATGTACCCCAGAACTTAAAGTATAGTAAAATTAATTAAATTTAATTTTAAAAAAGATAATTCACAAATTAACAATACCTAGGCCTCAAGTTTTGTTCTAATCTGGAGTAGAGTATCCAAAGGAATCCTATGGTGGGACTTCAGAAAAGGTCAGAGAGGGCCAGGAGATGCCCATTTTCATGCTGTTTGAAAATAGAAAGACAACCATATGGTTCCGAATCCTCCGGGGCAATTCAGACACGCTTCTTCTAAGAGCCAGCTCTCCACTCCATTACAGACTACCTTTCTAGCCCAGAGGCCAAGCGCCTTGTTGGAGAAAGCAGCAAGACCCAAAGTCCTTCAGTTGTACTGGTTGAGGCTCCGCACGTTTCCCGGTTAAAGTGTTAAACATACTTCAGTAAGAACTTTGCAGGTGTGTGAGGAGGAGGCTGTGAATCTGTAGATTAAATTTGCCCTTCCAAGTCTTTATTAGTTCCTCTTTATCTCAGCCAGCTGACCGCGTTTCTTGTCAGATCTGTTTCCAGGCAACATCTGGTACTAATGGGTGAGAGTTGAGTTTATTCTTCCGTGCCCTGCCACCTCTGTGCAATGCGTTTTAAGTGTAGGAACTCTTCCAGACACATGGTAAACTCTGATCTCTGTCCATTGAACAAGGTCTGGTTGTTTTGTCTTTTATAAGCAGTGTTTGGATACCCTCTAGTGGATAAGTGAAGATAGTCGCCTTGCTTGCTAAACAGAAGGGCTCCTAACCTGGAATGGGAGTGGAGATTACCGATTTAGAGTCCCTTTGACTCTGGAAAGCAAATGTAGAAAGAGGTCAGTTTGAGGATAATGTAACTCCTTGATGGTCCAGGAAAGAGGTACACTCTTTTGTTGTATGATCTTCTCTGGCTTGATATATTAATAACCTGATTTATTTGAAATACAGGTAACACAAACATAAGTACACATATATGTGGTGATAAACAGGAATTGGCAAACTTTTTCTGTAAAGCACCAGATGGTACATATTTCAGGCTTTGTAGCCAAGAGGTCACATGTTCTGCTGTTGCAGCGTGGAAAGAACCATGGATGATGCATTCATGAATAAGCATGTCTGTGTTCATTGACTGCACAGAACAGACACCATGAGGCCGTGGGCCAAAGTTTACCAACCCCTGGAGAAAAAAACTAAATTGTATTTGTCTCTTGCACTAGATGACAAATTCCTCCTGTGCGGAGACCCCAAGCCTCGTTTACCTTTGTACCCTGGGCACTCAGTATTGTGCGTGGCACATGGCAGATGCCCACAGCTTGTCTACTGACCCCAAATGGCTCTTGTGTCAGACTCTGTAGAATATCACCTTTCTTGCAAGATTTCTTGGAATTCACTGAATTAAAAGCAGCATGCTCTCTGACTTGGACGTTTAAGCCATCAGAGCAAATAGGATCAGTTGCCACCTTGTTTTACATCTACTTGTCCTTAACCAAGATGCCATGTGAAAGGCCAGCACGTCAGAAGGCCTTGTTGTGATCAGCCCTATTCAGTCTGAAGATTACACTCCCTGGGGACCAACAGTGATGGACAATTGACGGGCATCTTGTTTTGCAGAACTGGGAGTGGATTTGCCCACAAGCTTCTACTGCTTTTGGTAGAATCTCCATATGCCCAGAACCTTGCACCTGGGGAGGGGCTGGCTGGTGGCATTCTAGGTAATGTCCCATCCCTCACACAGCAGGAACATGGCGGGAGCCAGCTTCTCTGTCTCAAACACCAGCCTATTCCTCTAAGTCAGGTTTATGATCTGCCAACTGTTTTTTCCAGGTATTAATCGCAATAGCAACTATCTTTTGTAGAGCATATTGTCTTGTGTGGATTTTTAGAAAATATATATTATGCCAACATATTGATGACAAAACTGAGACACAGAAAAGTTAACTTACTTGTGGCATGATGTTGATATGTAGTACAGTTTAAAAGCTGCTGGGTGCAGTGACTCAAACCTATAATCCCAGCACTTTGGGAGGCCGAGGCGGGTGGATCATGAGGTCAAGAGATCGAGACCATCCTGGTCAACATGGTGAAACCCCGTCTCTACTAAAAATACAAAAATTAGCTGGGCATGGTGGCACGTGCCTGTAATCCCAGCTGCTCAGGAGGCTGAGGCAGGAGAATTGCCTGAACCCAGGAGGCGGAGGTTGCGCTGAGCTGAGATCGCGCCACTGCACTCCAGCCTGGGTAACAAGAGTGAAACTCCACCTCAAAAAAAAAAAAAAAAAAAAAGCTTCAGGTTGGGCTCGGTGGCTCATGTCTATAATCCCAGTGCTTTGGGAGGCAGAAGGAGGTGGATCACCTGTTAGGAGTTCGAGACCAGCCTGGCCAACATGGCAAAACCCCTCTCTAATAAAAATATCAAAATTAGTAAGGTGTGGTATAGCGCGCCTGTGATCCTAGCTACTCGGGAGGCTGAGGCAGGAGAATCGCTTGAACCCTAGAGGTGGAGGTTGCAGTGAGCCAAGGTTACGGCTGTGCTTCAGCCCAGGTGACAGAGCAAAACTCCATCTCAAAATAAATAAACTTGGACTAAGTTATTTAACTCACTGTGCCTTGGTTTTCCTACCTACAAAATCGTCGTGACAAAACCCATTTTAAGACTGGGCATGGTGGCTTATGCCTGTAATCCCCGCACTTTGGGAGGCCAAGGTGGGCAGATCACCTGAGGTAAGGAGTTCAATACCAGCCTGGCCAACATGGCAAAACCCCTCTCTAATAAAAATATCAAAATTAGTAAGGTGTGGTATAGCGCGCCTGTGATCCTAGCTACTCGGGAGGCTGAGGCAGGAGAATCGCTTGAACCCTAGAGGTGGAGGTTGCAGTGAGCCAAGGTTACGGCTGTGCTTCAGCCCAGGTGACAGAGCAAAACTCCATCTCAAAATAAATAAACTTGGACTAAGTTATTTAACTCACTGTGCCTTGGTTTTCCTACCTACAAAATCGTCGTGACAAAACCCATTTTAAGACTGGGCATGGTGGCTTATGCCTGTAATCCCCGCACTTTGGGAGGCCAAGGTGGGCAGATCACCTGAGGTAAGGAGTTCAATACCAGCTTGGCCAACATATCCTCTCTAGCTAAGGTGACACTACCATATGTAGTAATAGCAGACTAAAAGGCAGAGTTTACTTAGTGGGAAAAATCCTTACTGCGAAGTCAGTCTACCTGAATTCCATTAACCCTCGGGCAAGTCACTAACCTGAGCTTCAGTTTCCTGAACTGTAAAATGGGGATACAAAGGCTTCCCTCCTAGGGCGTGGGAGGACAGAATGAGTTAATCAATGTATGTACAACAGTGCTTGCTAGGTGTTGTGTTCATTATTACTACTGTGCTAATATTGCCAGAGTTTACAATGGCTTTTTATGTATGTGTGTGAGACGGAATCTCGCTCTGTCACCCAGGCTGGAGTGAAATTATTAGTGAAACCCCGTCTCTAATAAAAACACAACAATTAGCTTGGTGTGTTGGCATGCACCTGTAATCCCAGCTACTCAGGAAACTGAGGCAAGAGCATCACTTGAACCCAGGAGTTGGAGGTTGCAGTGAGCCGAAATTATGCCACTGCACTCCAGCCTAGGCAACAGAGCAAGACGCCATTTCAAAAAAAAAAAAAAAAAAAAATGAGGAATTAATCAATGCAACACTAACATTCTTTGGCTTTCAAACTACTGTGGGATAAGTCTTGGCTTTAAGCAAAGGTGCCTCCTTGGAGACTGCCGTCTGATGGCAGACCTCCTTTGCAAGTGGACTTCCTCCGATCTTCCTGTGTTAAGACCTACAAGAGACCCATGTCACCAGCTGGGGTGTCTGTCTCAGAGTTTTGGCATTCCTTCCACCACCCACATTTTGCCTGGCTAACTCTCCTTCACCTATTTGTCTCTGACTTCCTCTGACCATCCAGACTCGGTTGGGTCCTTATGCTTTACGTTCTTGTATCAGCTTGGTTTTTTTCATAGGATTTATGACAGCTTATAATTAAGTATCAATTGACGTACCTTCTCTAGGGGCAGAGACCGTGTCTGTTTTTTCCCCATCGTTGCACTGCCATTGAGACCTGAGGTGTTTGTTGTTGGTGTTTTTTTGGTGTTTGTTTTGTTTTGTTTGAGACAGAATCTCATTCTTAATCACCCAGGCTGGAGTGCAATGGCATGATCTCTAGTCACTGCAACCTTCGCCTCCCAGGTTCAAGTGATTCTCCTGCCTCAGCCTCTCGAGAAGCTAGGATTACAAGCGTGTGCCACCACACCTGGCTAATTGTATTTTCAGTAGATACAGGGTTTCACCATGTTGGCCAGGCTGGTTTTGAACTCCTGACCTCGAATGATCCACCCATCTCAGCCTCCCAAAGTGCTGGGATTATAGGTGTGAGCCACCACACCCGGCCAAAACCTCAGATTTTTTAATGAATGAAAGAATGAATGAATGAATGTTGCCACGTGTGCCATGTTAAATGTACGCCAGAAGTAGAACAGGCATGGTAATATTGGTTGGTTCTCTTCTGGCAGGCCACATAACAGCAAATCCACGATCGCTGATTTCCAGCGCCACTTCACTGCAAGGAATTAGTATGGTAAATAATTTAAAATCTAATGTGGTATTTCAGAGGTATGCTGAGATCTCACTAGAACAGGGCAAATCCCCAGAGCTAAGCCAGCTGGGAACAGCTGCTGCATTGCTTCTAAGTTAGCCTAGTTAATTGTCAAAAGTTACCTGTTTTCAAGGGTAGAGAACATTTTCAATAACGGTGCTCCTGCCAATCAAGGCTAAAGTCAGAAATAAATCAGCCAGCTTATATCTTACAGCAATGTAGCATTTCCTGCCCCACCAACCGTGCCTAGAAAACCTGCGTCATCATAATACTCAGCAGGTATTTGAATAAATGAGACTCTTTAACACTGCCATTAGATACTTCTCTGAGCAGCAGAATAGCTGTCACAAAGCTCATAGACACCACAGGGAGTCCTCAGGGACAAACGTATTGTCTTTGGGATGATTTTAAAAATTAGGCTGAAATCAGTGGCTCACATCAGTAATCCCAGCACTTTGGAAGGCTGAGGCAGTAGGATCACTTGAGTCTAGGAGTTCAAAATCAGCTCAGGCAACATAGTGAGACTCCGGCTCTACAGAATATTTTAAAACTAGCTGGGCATGGTGGCACGCGCCTGTAGTTTGAGCTACTTTGGAGGCTGAGGTGGGAGAATCGCTTGAGCCCAGGAATTTGAAGCTGCAGTGAGCTGTGATTGCACCACTGCACTCTAGTCTGAGTGACAGAGCAAGACCCTGTCTCAAAAATAAAAAACCTGACATTTGTTTCCTTAGTCCGTAGAATACTGGAATAAAGATGGTGTGGGGGTAGGAGGGTATACACAAAAGACAGAGGAGGGCAAGTGAAATCAGCTCACTGAGAGCTGCAAAAGGTGAGGTGAGGATTGTCAGTTAAAAAGACTTCAGGCTGGGCATGGTGGCTCATGCCTGTAATCCTATAATAGCACTTTGGGAGGCCGAGGTGGGCAGATCACATGAGCCTAGGAGTTCAAGACCAGCCTGGGTGACATGGCAAATCCTCATTTCTACAGATAAAAAAATTGCCCAAGTGTGGCAGTGTAGTCTTACCTATTTATGCTTGTAGTCCCCGCCACTCGGAAGGCTTAGGTGGGAGGATCACCTGAGCCCGGGGAGGTCGAGGCTGCAGTGAGCAGTAATCATGCCACTGCACTCCAGACTGGACAACAATAGAATGAGACCAGTCAAAAAAAAAATGTTTTTTCTTCATAGAAAAACACAGATATTCTGGTACCATTCCAAATAGAAGTAAGTAGTTTCCTTCTACAGCACAAGGCGGCAATTGAAATATTTGATGTTTGTGATGACCCTGGGTCATCAAAAGGGTTAGCTGTATTAGTAATACTGTATTTAATTTTGAAAAGGAGATATAGAAAATATATTTAATTGAGCTTATTGTTCACAGGAGAGGTTGGAAAGGAAACCTTAGGTCACTAAAAAGAAACTTTTAGCTCCATAAAATGTATCCATCATCTATCAAAAACCAACACCACATATAAAAATGTAAAACATTAAAATGATAGAATAAAATAAGGATTGCCACCATCACCTGTGTTCTGGAAGATGGTTCTGGAGATTCAAGCCAATGCAATCATTTACAAAAAAAAGAAACAAGTGGTATAAATATCGGAAAGGACCAAAACTGCTGTTATTGCAGATGTCTTAGCCAGAAAATTCTAGAAATCAGCTTGGCATGGTGGCTTACACCTATAATCCCAGCACTTTGAGAGGCCGAGGTGGGCAGATCACCTGAGGTCAGGAGTTCACGACCAGCCCAACCAACATGGTGAAACTCTGTCTCTACTAAAAGTACAAAATTAGCCGGGCGTGGTGGCCCATGCCTATAATCCCAGCTACTTGGGAGGCTGAGGCAGAAGAATCGCTTGAATCCAGGAGGCAGAGGTGGCAGTGAGCCGAGATTGTGCCATTTCACTCCAGCCTGGTCAACAAGAGTGAAACTGCATCTCAAAAAGAAAATTCTAGAAATCAATTGACATCAGTAGGGTGGTCAAATACCTGTAGACCCAAAAGATTTGTAACAAACAGCAGTTCTAACTTCCCTACTTCCCCATGTGTCTCCACAGAGACAGCTATTCTGGCTTTACCCATATCTGTAGTTATAATACGCAGGCTGCCATCTTCTGATTCAATTCTGCATGGTAACTAGTCGCTTCTTGTTACTTTCTCTCTTAGCTTGGACCGCCATAAAATACCAGAGACTCATAGCCTAGGTGGCTTAAACAACAGGAAGTTACTTCTCACGGTGCTGTAGACAGAGTCTAAGATGAAGGTGTCAGCAGGGTAGGTGTCTGCTCGGGGCTCTGTGCTTTGGTTCCAGACCGCCCCCTTCTTGCTGTGTCCTTACACGGCCTCTCTCTGGTGCCCATTGGTGAAGAAAGTGTGACAGGAAGCTCTCTGATATCCCTTTTCATAAGGTCATGAATCTCATCATGAGAGCCCCCACCCTCATGACTGTGTCTAAACCTTATTACCTACCAAAGGCCCTACCTCCTGCTACCATCACACTGGGATTTCGGGGTCCAGCATGTGGGTTTGGGAAGCACCCAGTTTGGTCTGTGGCACCAGCTACGTGATTGAAGTTTTCTTTCTCCATGTTCTAATTCTTTTTGTTTCTTTTTTTGAGACAGGGTCTCACTCTGTCATCCAAGCTAAAATGCAGTGGCACAAACAGTTCATGGCAGCCTCAGCCTCGTGGGCTCAAGCAGTTTCCCCACCTCAGGTTCCTGAGTAGCTGGGACTACAGGCGTGCTCCACCATGCCTGGCTTGCTTACTTATTTATTTAATATAGAGACAGAGTCTTCCTGTGTTGCCCAGACTGGTCTCGAACTCCTGGGCTTAATCAGTCCTCCCGCCTCAGCCATCCAAAGCACTGGGATTCCAAGGTATGAGCCACATACTCAGTCTATAATTAGTTTATAATTTAAGTCAATAATCTGTGTGTATTATCCTTACATAAATATTAGCTAGAGCTGAATGCTGTAGTGGACAATGATTTATTTTGGTTTTTACTAAGGTTAATAATAGTGAGTTTGTTTTGGTTTTTTGCTTCGTTTTTGTTTGGTTTTTGTTTAGGCTTTAGTTCTCTCTTTATATAGACTTTGGTTCTAGAAACAATTCACCTGTAGCTGACTGGCCAGACCGGCACGCCCTGATGGGCTGGACTATTTACAGGCCCATTGTGGGCTGTACTTTGGCCACCTCCAGCACAGAACTCAGCTGTGACACCAAAATAAGTTAGGTCCGGCCATGTCGGGGGAGCAGGGACGGGGCTGAACGCAAGTGCTGTGGGGCTCGGGGCCTCGAGACTGTGGAAGGCCAGGCTTTGTAGCTAATTTCGTCTCACATCTTTTCCAATTGCTTCTCAGGGAAGATTCTCACAAAGCCAATCTCGTCACATAATCAGAGTTCCCGTTTTGATCTTGGATCTTGTTTCTCCAGGGGTCCTGCCTTCACTGTCATCTGTGGAATTCCTTTTGCCCGTCTGTTGGGTTGAATTTGTTTTGTTCTCTTTCTTGCTTTTCTCCCTCATTTTGGTGGAGCAAGTTCTCAATAGCTTTGATAAAAAGAAAGTGAAATGGGCCGGGTGAGGTGGCTCATGCCTGTAATCCCAGCACTTGGGGAGGCCGAGGCGGGCAGATCATGAGGTCAAGATGTCAAGATCATCCAGGCCAACATGGTGAAACCCCCTCTCTACTAAAAAAAAATATATATATGCAAAAATTAGCTGGGCATGGTGGCGCGCACCTGTAGTCCCAGCTACTCTGGAGGCTGAGGCAAGAGAATTGCTTGAACCCGGGAGGCAGAGATTGCAGTGAGCCGAGATCGCGCCACTGTACTCCAGCCTGGCGCCTGGTGACAGAGCCAAGACTCTGTCTCAAAAAAAGAAAGAAAGAAAGTGAAATGACATCAGGCATGGTGGTGAGAGCCTTTAACGTGGCTTGGCTGTCTTGAGTCACTCTGCTCCAGCCTGGTTCCTTCTGTGTCTGAGGCACCTGTCATTCCTGGATTTCCCTTCATCCTGGACATGAACTTACCTCTTTCCGTGGTTCTCTTGTTAGTTTATCCCATGCCGCCTCTTTGAAAGTTTATGCTCTAATTTTGGTGAGTCATATCCTTCCATAGATTCCTAAGATTGGATGGAAGGTAATTTTTTTTGACATTACTTATCTTTAAAAAAATATATTCTCCACTTGCTCTTAATTGATCATTTTTGCCAGGTAATTTCTAGATCAAAAATAATTTTCTTTCAGAAGTTTGAAATTATTGGTCATTGTCTTCTAACATTCTATTTACTTTTAGAAAAGGTTAAAAGCCATTGTTTCTGCCTCTTTTAGGCAACCTGTTTGTTCTCTGGTGGTTTAAAGAACCTTCTCTTTGTACCTGATGTTCTGAAATTTCATGATGTACCTTCATTTGGGTCTATTTCATCCACAGTGCTGGATACTTAGAGGAGTCTGTTTACATAGAAATTCACATCCATAAATTCTGAGTTTTCTTGAGTTATTTGAGTTTTCTGGAGTAGTTGATTTCTTTCCCTCCATTTTCTTTACTCTCTGTTCCTGGAATTTGTTTTTGTTTGTTTGTTTGTTTTTGTTTTTGTTTTTAAGACAAGGTCTGGCTCTGATCTCGGCTCACTGCAGCCTTGACCTCCCCAGCTCAAGCAATCCTCCTACTTCAGCCTCCCAAGTAGCTGAGACTACAGACACATGCCATCACACCCAGCTAACTTTTGCATTTTTTTGGTAGAGATGGGGTTTTGCCGTGTCGCCCAGTTTGATTTTGAACTCCTGGGCTCAAGCAGTCCATCCACTTCAGCCTCCCAAAGTGCTGGGATTACAGGCATGAGCCACCTCACCTGGCCCCTGGAACTTATTAATCAGATGTTTGACCTTCTGAGCTCTTCTGCTAATTTTTTTACTTTACCTCACCTGTTTTTTTCTTTTCATTGTTCTCTTTTCTAGGTTTTCTTGATTTTATCATGTAACATTTCTGTTGAGATTTTAATTTCTACTATTCTGTTTTTAATTTCAAAAACAATTTTTGGCTGGGCACGGGGGCTCAAGCCTGTAATCCCAGCACTTTGGGAGGCCGAGGCAGGTGGATCACAAGGTCAAGAGATCGAGACCATCCTGGTCAACATGGTGAAACCCCGTCTCTACTAAAAATACAAAACATTAGCTGGGCGTGGTGGCACGTGCCTGTAATCCCAGCTACTCAGGAGGCTGAGGCAGGAGAACTGCCTGAACCCAGGAGGCGGAGGTTGCGGTGAGCCGAGATCACGCCATTGCACTCCAGCCTGGGTAACAAGAGTGAAACTCCGTCTAAAAAAAAAAAAAAAATCTATTTTTGCTTTGAAGGACTACTTTTGTCTCCTTCTTGCAACCTACTGTTTCTTTTTCACTTTTGTGATGTCTTTTCTCTCAAGGATGCTGATGATTTTGGAGTGGAAGGTGTTTTCTTCTACCGCTTCAAAGTTTCTTTCTTCCAGTTTGTCTTTTGGTTTTTGCTCTCTGTTTATATAGACATATAGAAGGCTGTGCTTCTGGAGTGCAAAGCTGTGTGGATGCCCATAGCATGTGGATGGGGCTTGTGAACCTTGAACTTCATTGAAGATTGACCTGGCTGGGCTGTGTGTTAGGGAATCCCCAAAGTCAGTATCTTTGTCTTTTTTCTTATGCTCGTGAAGATCTGGCTGCCAGTATTCTTAGAACCCAGCAGAGGGAAAGGCTAGGGATTAGACAGATGAGGAAGTCTTCATACTGAGTACTTAATTAAGCCCCTTGCTTTCACTATAATGTTCAAGCCCTGTGTCCCTCAATCCAGTGACTATTTCATTTTACCTTCTTTACAGTGTTTCTCAGAAGTAATTTTGCCTCCCAAAGAATATTTGGCAATATCCAGAGACATTTTCGATTGCCATTTTCAGTTGCCACTAAGAGTGGGTAGGTGGAGCACAGCTGCTGGCATCAAATAAGTAGAGGACAGGGAAACGGCTGTGCACATCCTGCAGTGCACAGGGGAGCCCTCGGCAGCGAGAGTTGCATTGGCCCAGGCAGAGCATGGTGGCTCACACCTGTAATCCCAGCACTTTGGGAGCCCACAGCAGGCAGATCAGTTGAAATCAGGAGTTCGAGACCAGCCTGGCCAACATGTTGAGACCCCATCTCTACTAAAAATACAAGTTAGCTGGGTGTAGTGGCACAACCCTGTAATGCCAGTTAACTCAGGAGGCTGAAGCAGGAGAATCACTTGAACCTGGGAGGCGGAGGTTGCGGTAAGCCAAGATCGCGCCACTGCACTCCAGCCTGGGCAACAGAGTGAGACTCCATCTCCAAAAAAAAAAAAAAAAATTATTGGCCCAAAATGTCAATACACTTGAGGTTGGGGAATCCTAATCTGGAGAATAAACTTTCACACTAACGATGGAAGTGGGGTAGTCACCCAGAAGCTTGCAGTAAAGCAGAAGGGAAGGACTTTCAAACAGCTTCCCACCAATCATCCTTATTTTAGCTGCTCCTCCCACCCCCAACCTTTGCTTCCTGTCCTAGAGCTACCTGAGTCTTTTCAGACTTTACAGTGAAGTTGGTTTGTTTCTTGACTTACCTGTTAACCACCTTAGAACTCAGCTTTCTTGGGGTTGTTAGGTCAGTTATCCATCATTCATATGTGTTCTAAGCTTCTAAAAACGTTGCAGTTGTCTCTTTTCCTATTCAACCCATCCTCTTGAAAATTTTAGAAGGGTTTTTGGAGGGAGCAAAATTGGGTGTTCAGTCTGATATACTTTCCCAGAATGCTAAAACACATGAAATACATGTTGAAGCTACAGTCATTGGCACTGACACAGCAGATGAACATGGGTGAATAGAATGGAATAAAGATTCCAGAAACTGCCACAATATGTGGGAAGTCCCTGACAAGCGATACTGGGTCAATTGTCTGTCTGCTAGAAAAAAAAAAAAAAATTGCCTTTCTGTACCCAATATATAGAACTCAACACCAGTTGGATTAAAGATGTAAGCTTATATACAAAACTATAAAAATATAGGAGAATGTTTCATAATCTTCTGTTGAGGATGACCTTGCTTCAGAAGGTAGAAATAGGCCAGGAGCGGTGGCTCACACCTGTAATCCCAGTACTTTGGGAGGCCAAGGTGGGTGGATCCCTGAGGTCAGGAGTTCAAGACCAGCCTGACCAACATGGTGAAACCCCATCTCTCCTAAATACAAAAAATTAGTGAGGCATGGTGACACATGCCTGTAATCTCAGCTACTTGGGAGGCTCAGGGAGGAGAATTGATTGAACCCAGGAGGCAGAGGTTGCAGTGAGCCGAGACTGTGCCATTGCACTCCAGCCTGGGCAATAAGGGCAAAACTCTGCCTCAAATTTTAAAAAGAAGGCAGAAATAAAAGAGTTAAAGAATAACCAACTATGTCAGCCGAGCATGATGGTTCCACACCTGTAATCTCAGCACTTTGGGAGGCCACAGCAGGAGCATCACTTGAGCCCAGGAGTTTGAGACCAGACTGGGCAACATAGTGAGACGTCACCACTACAAAGAAACAAAAATAAAAAATTAGCCAGATGTGGTGCATTCCTGTAACTCCAGCTATTCAGGAAGCTGAGGTGAAAAGATCACTTGAGCCCAGGAGGTAGAGGCTGCAGTGACCCTTGATTGTACCACTGCACTCCAGTGTGGACAACAGAGCGAGACCCTGTCTCAAAAACAAAAAAAAATTATGTAAACACTTGAAACTTCCATAGATAAAAGACTCTGACTTTGAAAAATAAAACTGGCTGGGGAAAATATTTGCCACATATATAGCTGGTTACCATCTCTCTTATGTGAAGATCTCTACAAGTCAGAAAGTGACTTTTAAAAATCTGGCCACCACAGTGGCTGGCCAGGTACAGTGGCTCATGCCAGTAATCCCAGCACTTTGAGAGGCTGAGACAGGCAGATCATTTGAGGTCAGGAGTTCAAGATCAGCCCTGCCAACATGGTGAAACCCCGTCTCTACTAAAAATACAAAAAATCAGCTGGGCATGGTTGTACACGGCTGTAATTCCGGTAACTCGGGAGGCTGCAGCATGAGAATCACTTGAACCTGGGAGGTAGAGGTTGCGGTGAGCCAAGATTGCGTCACTGCACTCCAGCCTGTGTGATGGAGTGAGACTTTTAAACACACACACACACAGAAAAAAAAACTATCAAGAAATAAGGGGAGAACTCTAAGTGGTTGATAAGCATTAAAAAAAAAAATGCTCTACTGTCCTCAACATTGATGAAGAAAAATGCAAATTAAAGTAGAAACAAGATGCTATTCATCAGTGGTTCTTCCTGTGCAGTCCCTGGGCCAGCAGCATCAGCATCACCTGAGAACTTGTTAGTAGTGCAGATTCTCAGATCCATCCTAGACCTGAATCACAGGCTTGTGTCAACAAGCCCTCTAGGTGATTCTCATGGCCAAATATGAGAATCAACCAGGAGGAAGAAGGAACAGCATTCGGTGTTGCAGGTGGCTCTCTCACAGTATTGAGCAAGAGATAGCGGATGTAAGACTGAATACTGTAGGGTCCATTTATATGAAGATCAAAAGCAGGAACTAATCTAGAATGATAGAGATCAGGGCAATTGTCGCCTTTAGTGGAGAGGAGTAACTAGAAGTGGGGGTAAGGTTTTCAGGTGCTGGCAGTATTCTGTTTCTTGATTTGGGTGCTGGTTACACAGGTTTGTTCAGTTAATCAAAATTCCCCAAGCTGTTCACTTAGGATTTGTATACGTCATGCTGTATTTCAATACAGCAGTGAAAGGTAAAACATGGGTTCTGGTTTTTTTTAAACAGGTTTTTAGCCATTTAAAACATGGAAATTTAGTCTGGCGAAGGTGGAAAAGCATGCATATACTGATATAAGAGAGTAAATTAGTACAGGTTTGGATTATTTTGTTTTTTGAGACAGAGTCACACTCTGTCACCCAGGCTGGAGCATAGTGGTGCGATCTCAGCTCACTGCAACCTCTGCCTCCCCAATTCAAGCAATTCTTCTGCCTCAGCCTCCCTAGTAGCTGAGGTTACAGGCACACACCACCACGCCCAGCTAATTTTTGTATTTTTAGGAGAGACCGGTTTTTACCATGTTAGCCAGGCTGGTCTCAAACTCCTGGCGTCAAGTGATCTGCCCGTCTCAGCCGCCCAAAATACTGGGATTATAGGCCTGAACCACCATCCTTGGTCAGTAAATTAGTACAAGCTTCTGCCGAACAATTTGATAGCACCTCTAAAGCTTAAAATATGTATCTAGAAATTTTCCTCCTAGACATCTGTCCTGGAATTCAGGTATACAGAGGCATATGTTATAAAAATGTTTCCGGGCATTTTTGTACAAACATAAGACAACCTAAATTTCCATCAGTAGGGGAGTGGTTACATGAATTATGGAAAACTGAGTAACTGTTAAAATTGGCAGAGATCCGTGTGGTAGTGTGGAAGGCTGTCCTCCATGGTATTACTTACTGAAAGAAACAACTTCTAGGTCCTGTGAACAGAGTGATCCATATTTATAAGGGAGAAAGAAAAAGGTGTACAGGAGGTGGTTATAAATGCAAGGGAAGAGGCTAAAAAGGGTAAATACAAAATTGGTCATGTTGGTTTTTCTTGAATTTTTATCACTGGTGGATAGGGATGGGGATTCTCATTTCTTTGTATATTTCTGTGTTCATGTTTCTCCTGCATTTATCACTTTGAAATATTTTAAAAGTCTTAGTTTTGCCATCCAAAAAAAGTCTTAGCCTCAAAAAATGTTTATCAGGGAAAACAAACAGTATTTTTGTAGTCTAAGCAAATAAAGATTCGGGTTTACCTGAAACACAAAGCAGAAGATGAATAACATTTTTGAAGAGTGATTTTTTCAGCATTGGTTATCATGTGAGATAAAAGGCTTGCTTCTAGATATATTTCAGTTACCTAGGAAATTCACTTGGGTAGAACAATGCTTTTCTTGACAGAGACATTCTTTTTACTTTGTTTGCTGGTGAGGTCATGGGTCAAGTATTCCTGTTCTTTGCAAGGCGGCTTGGTTAACAATATTGTACCTTTGTGTCAAAGATGACAACAGCTAGCCGACTAGACAATGCAGTCCTGGACAGCAGGCTTCACTCACGTTAATAATAAAAAACGTTTTTTCATCCAGAGCCAAGAGCTGTGAGTTGAGCCTGTTTAGCTGGACACAGACTTGTGATGGAAACTCTTAAGCCCTGGTGATCCCACAGAGAGACAACATCAACACATCTGCAGCGCCTCTCCACTCACTGTTATGTTTCCCGTGTGAATCATCCACAAAGGGCCGCTCTGACCCTCAAGAAGCCAGAAATGTTTTCGATGCTGCCATGTCAGATTACTTTGATTACCAGTCTTACTGATCCAACAGAATGTCAAACACATGTATATAGATTACCTGTCAGGACCAATTCAGGCCCAGAAACCTCATTCATATGAGGCTTAGCACTTTCTGGAATTATATCCCGTTTTGTGTACCTTCACTTTCAATAAGGGTTGTTGTCAGCGATGTAACCACAAAAGCACATCTCCATGAAGCATCTTGTCTCTGGAATTCATACACTAATATCAATCAGACATAAGAATGTTGATGCTCAACTCTAAAGAGCAGAAACAGCAACATTTAGAGTCTTAGCTGCTCCCCAGCACAGGCACCCAAGCTATGCCAGGGAAGTGCTTCTCTCGGGAAGCAGTTTAACATGTCTCTTGGAAACCCGTCTGATGGCTTCAAGGTCATCATGGGAAGTCTTCCTTCTTAAAGAAGAGCTTAAGTCTTCTCTCTTCAACATCCACTTCTTCAAAACCCTGTTTGAAGGTCTCCGACTACCTCAAACTGCGTAGGTTGAAAATTCAACTCATGCACAACAATCCCTTAACCTGTTCCTCTTCCATCATCCCAACAGAACAAGTCAAACACTAATCTACTTCAGAAATCTTTCTAGAGAGCTGGGGATCATTCCATTTTATGCCCTCCCCTTTCCTCCTCTGACCCAATCAATATCTAATCCATTAAAGTCCCATCTGCTGAAATTTGTCTTAAATTCATTTACTTCTCGATATTCACCGCCACCATATTGGTCTTGAAGACTCATATTCTCCCGCTTGGATTATTGCGCAGTCTGAACTTGTCTCTCACACTGCTCCCCCTTACCCCTTACATGTCCATTCTCTACCCACAGCCAGAGTGCCCTTATAAAAAAAAAATAGCCTAATCTTAACATTCTCTTGCTTAAAACTCTCCCACTGCCCTTCAGATAAAGCACAAATCCCTAGACCTCCTGGGCTCGTATCATCTGACCTTCCCCAACTCTCTTAACATTTTACACCAATATCCTACCTTACTATATGTTCTTACAGGTTCTAGAAGGTAGCAGAGCCCTTCCCACCATCAGACCTCTGCCCACGCTGTGTTCTCTGCCTACAGCATTGCCTTCCCACCTCTGTCTCGCTAGTGCTTTCACTCAGCCTTAAGGTTATTCTTCAGCCTGGATTTCCCCGATGCTTCCTGTGCCTGCCAGCAAGGTTATTCCCCTGTCACAGACCTTTATCACACCCTCTACCTTCTTCATAACATTTGCAACAGTTGTAATTGCTCAGATATTTCTCCCCACTAGACGTTAGTTCTGTACAAGCAGGATCTATTCAATCTGAATACCACTGTCCTTCCTGCCCGAGAGCAGGAAGCCTGGCATATTGTGGGCGCTCCTGCGTGAAACGAATGAAATCTGTCTTCCAAGCCTGGTGATTAGAGTATTTTGTTTCATATGTCACAAAGCGAAAACAGAAATGAAATTCTTTGTCCTGAGTCACACGGTGAGCCAGGACTTGCAGGGCGAGAGCCCACCCTGGACTCCTGTTGCTGTGTCCTGGGGATGTGGTTCACTTCTGAACTTTTTCGTGACTTAGGAATAAAGTCCACCTGGAGGGTGCTAGAATGTGAGTGCATACCTTGTTCCAGGCTTCCTTTGTCCAGGACTCAACACACCTACAGTTTAGGTCAGTTTGTTTTTCCTTGATGACGTCTTCCATGAGTCAATGAGTGGCATTAATTTGGCTTTGGGGATGGTCGTACTCATCAGCAGTGGGGAAGTGTTGGTGACTATTGCTGGGATAAATGCACACTTGTAAAATGCTGAGCGTCTCCATCTGCACTGGGCTGTCGCTCATTCTCTCTTCTGAAAGCTTTCTCAGACCGCAAGTCACTGGCCATCTGTGAGAACAGCAGGGAATGCCCAGAGGTTCATCCCTTGAGAGCAGCTCAGCTCCAGGGGCCACCTCTAAGTGCACCTGCAGCCTTGTTTCCTTGACAGGTATCAGCCTGGGAGCAAATTCCAGCCATAGATGTTGTTTTTCACCAAGTGATGTTTTAAAACTCCTGATGAGTGCTAATATTTAAAACCAAGATTATTATGTACAAGCCTGAGTTTCTGTATTCTCCTGGAGGGAAAAGAAAAGGCCTGGCAAAACCAGCCCACGACAATCAACTAGAGCTGAGTTTTAAGAGTACTCCCTAAAACAAGGCATTATTGGTCCCTGCCTGGCCTGCCATGGTTCCCTCCCTGGCATTTGCAGGCACATGAGTTTGCAAACCCTGTAATATTTTTAAGTCATGGCAGGGGAAGGAGCGGGTACATGCATGAAAGTTGTAATTGACATTCTGTATAATTATTTTTTTTTCTTTGTCCCTTCTTCCTTCTTTTTCTTTATCTTCTTTCCCCTCCTCTCTCCACCGCTTCTACCACTTCACAGGTTCTGGGGCTGCTGGTATGGACACTTATCGCCGGAACTGAGTACTTCCGGGTCCCAGCATTTGGCTGGGTCATGTTTGTAGCTGTATTTTACTGGGTCCTCACCGTCTTCTTCCTCATTATCTACATAACCATGACCTACACCAGGATTCCTCAGGTGCCCTGGACAACAGTGGTAAGGAAGCCATGGGTGGTGGTCTTGTCCAGTGCCCACTAGGTAGGATGGCGAGAGTCTTCCTCCAGTAGTCAATTCAAGACTGTCTCTCTGCCCAAAGAAGATGGCCCATACCTTGCAGAACCGAACACAGCAGATAGTCTCAGCATCATCTAATTGCCTTTCAAGTGGCTTACACCTGGGTGTGAAACTGGGCATGTTAGAAGGTCCAGAAATTCGTTTCAGGCAAAATTACAAACCAAGTCTCAGAAGACTGAATCAAGAAAAGCCAGGTTCTCTCCTGTAGACTCTCATTATTTCCCTGTGAACAGTGTCACTTGGAAATAAATATGTCAGGGTCCCATCCTCTGCAGATCGTGCTTCCTGCAAACCTCTCCTGGGGCTGTGGACTTAACCCTTTGTACATCACAGCTCTTTGATGTTGGAGCACATTGTGTACAGAGTTAGAATGCAAATGAAAACTGCTATTAGAACACATAGGTGTTCTTTTATATTTGAAAGAGAGAATAGGCAGGGATGACTGGATTCTCCTTCTGGCTCTGGTACCATACTGGATGCAGGATGGTGAACATGCGATCCAGGAGAAACAGATAAGAAGGTGAGTAGATACGAAACCCTGTGTACTGAGGCTGCCACCTCAGCTTAGGATGGCTGGGAACTCTTCAGAGGGGAAGTGACATTTAGCTTCATCCTGGAGATCGAACACACACATCTTAAGTGGACTCACAGGGATAGAAGGTGGGTTCCCCTTGCCTTAGAGCATTGACAATCTTGTTGTGAAATTCAAAGTAGCTATATGACTTACAAACAAAATCCCAGTGGCACCACGTGTTTATGTAGAAAACAGAGCTTTTCAGTGATACTATTGTCTGTTTTCAACCAATATGTGAGAAAATTATTTAGTTCCAAAAAACTGACTTATGAACTAAATTTGAAATCTAGTCTATTTGTGGTTGTAAGTTAAGTTAAGTTGGCAGACTTTCAGACAGCACTATCGTGGTTCAAACTGCACCTGGCTTTCTTCTTTCTGTGTTGCCTTCAGAGCTAAATTAAGCCCCCCAAGAAAACAAGTCTCGTTTCCTTTCACAAAGCAGACTGACTGACTCCTAACCATTTCCCCAAATCCAAAAGTAAGGACTCTTTATTAAGGTTTTCAAGAAAGTGTGGCAAGTTTGAAAAGTAATTCCAAATAAGGTGCTTATCACTGTCTAGGTAGTAGAAGCAGCCTTGTTTGAATTGGTATTTTCCTGCCCCAGGCGGGCATCAGGAGGAAAAGACTCGTTTAGATGCTGGATTCAAAAAAGAAGTCAGCACCTTGAGGTAATAGTAACTATAGGAACACAGGATGAGGGAATAATCAAAGTAAGTTGGAATTGAAGGAATGCCATTTTGGAGAAAGTTGTGTCCTAGGGTGGGTCTTGAAAAAGTGCCTGTGAACTTGAAGAAGAGGAACTTGGACAGGGTAGTAGGAGAGCAAATTGTTAGGATGGAAGAATGGACAGTAGCCTTATCTCCCTGTTGCCTGAGCCCCAATTTCTAGTTATGTTATCTAGATTAGCAGTTGGCATGCTCTCTCTGTAAGGGACCAGATAGTAAGTATTGTAATATTCTTGAGCTATACTTCTCTGATCCAGCCACTAAACTCTGCCTGCAGCATTGAGAGCAGCCATAGGCAATGTGTAAATGAATGAGCATGGCTGTGTTCCAGTAAAACTTTATTTACAAAAACTGGTAGTGGCCGGATACAGTGGCTCTTGTCTATAATCTTAGCGCTTTGTTGGGAGGGCCAAGGTGGGTGGATCACCTGAAGTCAGGGGTTCGAGACCAGCCTGGTCAACATGGTGAAATTCTGTCTCTACTAAAAATACTAAAATTAGCCTGGCATGGTGGCAGGTGCCTGTAATCCCAGCTACTTGGGGGGTTGAGGCAGGAGAATCACTTGAAGCTGGGAGGCAGAGGTTGTAATGAGCTGAGATCGAGCCACTGTACCACAGCCTGGGCAACAGAGTGAGACTCTGTCTCAAAAAAAAAAAAAAAAGGCCGGGCGCAGTGGCTCAAGCCTGTAATTCCAGCACTTTGGGAGGCTGAGGTGGGTGGATCACGAGGTCGAGAGATCGAGACCATCCTGGTCAACATGGTGAAACCCCGTCTCTACTAAAAATACAAAAAAACTAGCTGGGCGTGGTGGCGCGTGCCTGTAATCCCAGCTACTTAGGAGGCTGAGGCAGGAGAATTGCCTGAGCCCAGGAGGCGGAGGTTGAGGTGAGCTGAGATGGAGTTTCGCTCTTGTTACCCAGGCTGGAGTGCAATGCGCCATTGCACTCCAGCCTGGGTAACAACAGCGAAACTCCGTCTCAAAAAAAAAAAAACAAAAAAAACCAACAGCTGGTGGTGGTCCAGATTTGACCCACAGGTCATAGTTTACTGACCTCTTGTCTAAATCATATATAGTCTTTCTCTTCTCCAAGCCTAAAATTTCTTCACTGACTTACTGCATTAAAAAATTTTAAATATTGCCTTTAATGGTACTTAAAAAAAAATTAACAATGCCTTCTGGGCACCCCTAGTTTTAAAATGCTTTGATTTGCATTATCAATTTATTATAAAGTGTGTCCCCGTTTTATTTTATTATTTATTTATTTATTTTTTAAAGATGGGGTTTCACCATGTTGGTCAGGCTGGTCTTGAACTCCTGCCCTCAGGTGATCCACCCTCCTTGGCCTCCAAAGTGCTTGGATTACAGGCGGGAGCCACCATGCCTGGCCTGTCCCCATTTTATAGATAAGGAAACTGAGATTTGGAGTCTTGTGACTGCAGATTCACACACAGCAGGGATCCTCTCTTGAATTCCATGTGCATTTCTTTTCTGAGCTTATCCTGCTCCAGGCCTCCTCTGCCTGAGTGGTAGCTAAGAACTGCAACCAGATGCCAGGAAACCAAGACTTGTAGTCCCTTCAGAAGAGTTTAATCATTTATCCCTTAAGCAAGGCTGTCAGCCTCCAGGTCAGGGGTTGCACGCTCACATGCGTGAGGCACCAGTCAGGTCGTGCTCATGAGTGAACTTAGCATGGTATTGAAGATTGCCACCCAGATACACTTTCTTAGCATCTTAAACAAATTGAGAACATTCTTCACAAATAAATATGCTGGAAATGGCCTCCCAGGATTGCTAAATCTTCTGTTTGTTTTCTAAGGCAGTCTAGAACTCTGGGCTTTGGTGTAAACTCTCCCAATTTTAAAATGTTTACAGCATATTCTTAAAAAATTCATTTGCTAGGGCCGGGCGCGGTGGCTCAAGCCTGTAATCCCAGCACTTTGGGAGGCCGAGGCGGGTGGATCACAAGGTCAAGAGATCGAGACCATCCTGGTCAACATGGTGAAACCCCGTCTCTATTAAAAATACAAAAAATTAGCTGGGCGTGGTGGCGTGTGCCTGTAATCCCAGCTAGTCAGGAGGCTGAGGCAGGAGAATTGCCTGAACCCAGGAGGCGGAGGTTGCGGTGAGCCGAGATCGTGCCATTGCACTCCAGCCTGGGTAACGAGCGAAACTCCGTCTCAAAAAAAAAAAAAATTCATTTGCTGCCAGCAGAAGTTACAAGTCAAACATGTCTGACTTCTTTTTGGGGTTTATGTTTACTGTTCCAACTCAAACCAACTTTGTAACTTCTCAAAGCATTTGTGAGTTGGGTACCCAGTGTTAACCAAATATCCAGAGCAGAGATTGGAAAAAATTTCTGTCTGTTTACAACTAAAGGCTCTGACTAAACTTGCTTATTTTCTACTGCCCAGCAGAATCTCTCACAGAGCAGCCTGGGAGGGATTCAGATGCCAGCCCGACTGTCGTGTCCCAGCACAGATCAGGAACGTAGCAAATGTCAGGCTGGGACTTTGTGCTGAGGCAGCTGCCAGGCTCCTGGTGCCAAATTGGGCTGCCTAGACTCTTGCTACTCAAAGTGTGGTCCCTGGACCAACAGCATCACTAGGAGATTATTAGGAACACAGAATCGTAGGCCCCGGTCTAATTCTGATTTGTACTGACTGCATCAGAAATTCTGTAAAGGGCTTCAGAATCTCTATTATGACAAGATTTCCAGGTCATTCTTAGGCACCTAAAGTATGGGAAACACTGGTTTAAAAATATAGATTCATAAGCCCTGAGTAAAAACCTTTGGGTCAGATGTGAATTAAGAGTTATTTTTGCTGGGCACAGTGGCTCATGCCTATAATCCCAGCACTTTGGGAGGCCGAGGCGGGTGGATCACGAGGTCAGGAGATTGAGACCAGCCTGGCCAACATGGTGAAACCCCGTCTCTACTAAAAATACAAAAAATTAGTCTGGCGTGGTGGTGGGAGGCTGAGAGTTTTTTTGTTTGTTTGTTTGGTTTGGTTTTTTTAAAGACGGAGTCTCACTCTGTCGCCCAAACTGGAGTGCAGTGGCGCGATCTGGGCTCACTGCAACCTTTGCCTCCTGGGTTCAAATGATTCTCCTGCATTTAAGCGATTCTCCCGCCTCAGCCTCCCGAGTAGCTGGGACTACGCCACGCCAGGCTAATTTTTTGTATTTTTAGTAGAGTCGGGGTTTCACCATGTTGGCCAAGCTGATCTTGAACTCATGACCTCGTGATCCACCTGCCTCGGCCTCCCAAAGTGCTGGGATTACAGGCATGAGTCACCGCACCTAGCCGAGGTTTTTGGGTTTTGTTTTGTTTTGTTTTTCAAACTTTAGAAAGGTAATAAGGTAATTCGGTACATTTACAGCAATATGTGACATGCGGCCCTGAGTCTGGGGCTGCACTGTAGTGAGACAAATGACTGTTTCTGCAAGAACACATAGATTTTCCTGCTCAGGGGTATAGTGAAGCCACATTGCTCCCATGCCCATTCAGGTCAGCTTTTATTGCCAGATGGTTTTTGAATTTACTCTTGCTTTTCAGAACATTTAGGGAATCTAAGATTGCAGAGAAGGGATTGGTAGTCTTGGTTTTAGTCCCCTGGGAACTTGTCTGGGAGACCACTGCAGAAACCAGAGTTTTAGAATCTCGTGTGCAGCTCCTCGATTGCTAAGGCATGAACTTTGTATTGAAATCCTGTCTTAATAGGACGTTCCCTTAATATGTCTGGGGAGGTACAAAGTGACCTATGTCCATTTTTAGTATGAAGCAGCAACCACCACTGGTTCCTGCTAGCACCTCCAAGCTCCTGCGCTACAACCATTATGACACCATTTATTCAGGGAGGCTTGGGTGGGTTTTCCAACAAATCTGATTTAAGCTAAAAGTTCAGAGCAGTAAAATGTGCCTTCCTCATAGCACTAAGTGCTAGGGCTTACACACATGCGTTTCCTGAGGATTCGTCCTGTGTAGAACATCCCTGCTGGCCTCACTGCAAGCCCTGTGAGCTCCAGAGGGCAGGGATGTTTGCTTCCTTTTACCAGTAAAAGTACTTTTTTTTTCCTTTTTTTGGAGATAGAGTCTCGCTTTGTCACCTAGGCTGGAACACAGTGGTGCAATCTCAGCTCTCTACACCCTCTGCCTCTCAAGTTCAAGTAATTTTCCTGCTTCAGCCTCCCGAGCAGCTAAGATTACAGGTGCCCACCACTATGCCAGGCTCATTTTTGTATTTTTTTAGTAAAGATGGGGTTTCATGTTGGCCAGGCTGGTCTCAAACGCCTGATCTCAGGTAATCTGCCCGCCTTGGCCTCCCAGAATGCTGGGATTGCAGGCATGGGCCACTACGCCTGGCCAGCAGTTACTGTTTCTTAAGTACATACTATGTGCCAGATGTCATGCTGGGTCCTTCACATTTTACATCATTTCATTTAATCCTTACACTCTGCAAAGACAGAATGCGTTTTCTCCATTTTGCAGATGAAGAAACTGAGGCACTGAGAGGACGCTTGAGAGCCAGGAGGGGCTGCAGGTCCTCTAATGCCACACAGCTGTGAACCTTGGAGTCTGTTTGACTCCCAGTCTACACAAATATTCCAGTTTCTCTTGCCCTCGGAAGTAGCTGTTTCTGCTGCTGTGCCACCTTCAGCAGGACGCGCCAGCCCAGATGTTGGGTCTTGGCAGTCTTTTCAGCATAGCAGCTCTGAAGAGCGTCATTCGTTATTGTAAATCTTCCAAAAGACCCTCCCACTAATGACGGTGCCAGAACTGAGCACCCGACTTATTAGCAAGGGCTGAGGGTCAGAAAATGGGACCTTCCTGTTGGCTCTGTCTCCAGCCAGCCTGCCTGAACCTGCAAGCCTAAGTCCCTGCTGTCACCTGGTGGGTCATGTTATCACCAGGATCCACTGAGTCTTCCGACTGACTCCCATTTACCCATCAATCCAAATGGCTTAGGCTGAAGGGCTCAGTCAAGTTCTAAGTGAGTGCCTCTGGCCTCTGGCTGATACAATCATTAAACAGGAATAAGAAAAGTAAATTGCTGTGTATACTTTATAGTTTACACAGCTCTTTGACAATATGGTCTCCTTTGTGATGGGTGGGACGTGTATAGTTTTTCCCATTTTGTAAATTGAGTACAGTCTTGGGAGGCCAAGGCAGGAGGCTCACTTGAGCCCAGGGCTTCAAGACCAGCCTGGGCAACATAGCAAGACGTGTCTCTAGTAAAAATAAAAATTAGCTGGGTGTGGTGGGCCTTAGCCCATAATCCCAGCTACTTGGCATGCTGTGGTGAGAGGACTGCTTGAGCCCAGGAGGTGGAGACTGCAGTGAGCCATGATTGTGCCACTGGGACCACAGCCTGAGAGACAAAGCAAGACCCTGTCTTTTGAAAAAGGAAGAAAAAAGCCCAGGCACAGTGACTCATGCTTGTAATCCCAGCACTTTGGGAAGCCGAGCTAGGCAGATCACTTGAGGTCAGGAGTTTAAGAAAACCCATCTCTACTGAAAATACAGTTGGGTGTAGTGGCAGACGCCTGTAATCTGAGTTACTCAGGAGGCTGAGGCATGAGAATCACTTGAACCCAGGAGGCAGAACTTGCAGTGAACCAAGATCATGCTACTGCAGTCAGCCTGGGCGACAGAGTGAAATTCTGTGTCCGCCTCCGTCCCCCCCCACAAAAAAAAGGAAAGAAAGAAAAGGACTCTGATAGAAAACATGTGTACAAGGCTGATTATAATAAGCAGAGGGATATTTAAATAAATGCTAAAAAGAGAGTCAGGTGCAGCTCCAGGGGAGTCATCCTTCCCAACTGTTCACTTAAATTTTCCGAGGTTTGTGTATGCCAGATGGTGAACCTGGGTAGCCATGTCTTTCAACTCTTAAGGATGCAATATCAGATGCCTGCAAATCTTGCCTTCTGAGCCGTCTGAATAGATGTAGCACCAGGGACAGCAACTGCTCATTTTCCCCAGTATCCATTTTCTTCTGCAGTAACCGGAGTTTCAGTGGCGTCTTGGCCACTCTGCCGCAAGGCGGGCCCTAGGACTGAGTTCTGGCTGAGGGGACGTTAGTGGCAGTGATGTGTGAAGCTTCATGGCCCAAAAGTAGGGCTGCTGTTTTGCTCCTCCAGCTCCTTCCGTTCTCCTCCCCCTCCTCCCCTTTCTATCGGCTGGGACTCCGCTTTGGCAGTGGGACACCTCCTGGGCCATGTGGAGAATGGTGAGACCCTAGAGGTGGTTGAGGATTGTAAAGGATGGAGCCTGTGCCCCATCACCCTGAGGCTGCCAGACCAGCTCTGACTGCCTACGCCTTAGATAGGAATAAACTCTCTTTCCTAAGCCACCCTCTTGGGTCATGTCACCACACCCAAGTTTACTGTGTATTATCCCAGGGCTTCTTTCCATTATCTTGAGACCTGATATTTCTCTTAATATGTCCTCAAGGCCGGGCATGGTGGCTCACGCCTGTAATCCTAGCACTTTGGGAGGCTGAGGTGGGTGGATCACCTGGGACCAGGAGTTCAAAACCAGCCTGGCCATCATGGTGAAACCTCATCTTATATTAAAATATGTGTGTGTGTGTGTGTGTGTGTGTGTGTGTGTGTGTGTGTGTGTGTGTGTGTATATATATATATATATATATATATATATATACATATCTCCTCAAGTACTATGCATAACTGGGTAAAAGTAAGCCAGTATTTGAGAAAAAAAGAACATTTTTATACCAAGGAGGGATTGATTTTCAGAAGAGTAGACCTCTCTCTCTCCTCCCTTCCTCCAAAAAAAGAAGTTGAAAATCTCTTTTTTTGAGAAGGAGTCTCACTCTGCCACCCAAGCTGGAGTGCAGTGGTGTTATCTCAGCTCACTGCAACCTCCACCTCACAGGTTCAAGTGATTCTCAAGCCTCAGCCTCCCGAGTAGCTGGGATTAGAGGTGCCCACCACCATGCCTGGCTAACTTTTGTATTTTTAGTAGAGAATGGGGTTTCACCACATTGGCCAGGCTGGTCTTGAACTCCTCACCTCTCAGGTGATCTGCCTGCCTTGGCATCCCAAAGTGCTGGGATTACAGGCGTGAGCCACTGCACTCGGCAGAGATCTTAAGTTATTGTCCTTGTAGCTCTCTTTTACCATGGTCCAGGGAACTGGCATTTCAGTTGGAGGAGCTATAAGGGTTTTCAGCTTGAAGTCTCTGATCCAGGGCCTATTTCTCTATAGCAACAAGACCTCATGTTTCTATGAAGCTCAGTGACATTCTAGAGCCCTCTGAAGCTTCATGTATCCCTCCTTCACTTCTGTAGCCACCCAGATTTCTATTTTTAACATTTATTTATTTACTTATTTATTTATGAGAAGGAATTTCGCTCTTGTCACCCAGGCTGGAGTGCAGTGGTGCAATCTCAGCTCACTGCAACCTCTGCCTCCTGGGTTCAAGCAATTCTCCTGCCTCGGCCTCCCAAGTAGCTGGGATTACAGGCACGCGCCACCATACCCAGCTAATTTTTCGCATTTTTAATAGAGATGGGGTTTCCCATGTTGGGCAGGCTGGTCTCAAACTCCTGACCTCAGGTGATCTCCCCAACTCAGCCTCCCAAAGTGCTGGGATTACAGGCGTGAGCCACCGCGCCTGGCCCGGCCCTCTTTTTTTAACCGTTATGACGATCCCAGTTTCTTTGCTCTTCTCTTTTTTTTTTCCGTCTCTTCACCTGTTTTCATTACAGTTCCTCCAACCCAGGTATTCTGGACATGTTCACTCTTGGTAATGTTAAACAAGACTAGGGAAGTCACAAAGTTAGGCACTGTGAGTTAGTGTAAATGGAGGCCTGTAGCAATCTGGCAGGGACCGGTGTCGGGGGTGCACAGCGGAAGAATGCCCCTGCCTTCTACTCACATCTCTACCAACCCTCTTCCCCTTCCCCATTTCTATCCAAGGGAAATAGCAGTTTGTTTCTTTAGAGTTCAGAAAAATGGGCCATACTTACTGAGAGATGTCATATCATGTTCTGAGGTCCTAGAGTCAGAGAGCTCTCTTTTCCCCATCTCCTCCCTGGCCCCCTCATCCACATGGGTCCATGCACAAGGCCCAGGACGTCCGGGCAGTTCTGGCCATGTTGAGCTTCCTCTAAATTCTCTTTCATGCATTCTCATTCTTTCCTCGTAGGAAGAACTGACATGCATGAGAGCCCTGAGACACATGCTCAAAGATGTTCACTGCAGTGGCATTTGCAATCCTGGAAATGCCTATCAATAGGGGAACAGTTAAACTATGAAGTATCAGTGGTGAGACAAGACGTGAAATTATTCTGTTTGGACTGCTGTGTGAAGATGCCTTTGGTATCTTTTTTGTGTGTGTGAGGCAGGGTCTCACTCTGTCACCCAGGCTAGGATACAATGGCACGATCATAGCTCACTGCAGCCTCAAACTCCCAGCACTTTGGGAGGCCGAGGCGGGTGGATCACGAGGTCAAGAGATTGAGACCATCCTGGTCAATATGGTGAAACCCCGTCTCTACTAAAAATATATATATAAAAAATTAGCTGGGCGTGGTGGCACATGCCTGTAATCCGAGCTACTCAGGAAGCTGAGGCAGGAGAATTGCCTGAGCCCAGGAGGCGGAGGTTGCGGTGAGCCGAGATCGTGCCATTGCACTCCAGCCTGAGTAACAAGAGCGAAACTCTGTCTCAAAAAAAAAAAAAAAAACAAAACTCCTGGGCCCAAGTGATCCTCCCATCTCAACCTCCAAAGTATCTGGGACTACAGGTACACACTGCCATACCCAGCTAATTTTTTTTTTAAGAGACAGGGTCTTGGCTGGTCATGGTGGCTCACACCTGTAATCCCAGTACTTTGGGAGGCCGAGGCGGGTGGATCACCTGAGGTCAGGAGTTTGAGACCAGCCTGGCCAACATGATGAAACCCTGTCTCTATTTTTTAAAATAATTGGAAAAAAAAAAAAAAAAAAAAAGAGAGAGACAGGATCTCACTATGTTGCCCCATCTGGTCTCAAGTGATACTCCTGACTCAGCCTCCCAAAGTGCTGGGACTATAGCATGAGCCACTGCCCCTGGCCTATATATGTTTTTAAATGAAAAAAAGAAAGCAAGTAACATAACTCTGTGATTCCATTTCTCTCAAAATGTTTGCTTGTGCTCTAGAAGAAGGGGTTTAGATGGAGTAGGAGCCACCAACTTTTTATTCCAGATTGTTCTGTCCAGGGTAGATTTTCTTAGATTATCATTAACATGTGCTTTTTTTTTTTTTTTAAAAAAAGCACATTTTAATGTTTTTAAAGTAAATACATGGCTAATTTATTAAAGAAAAATAAGTTTAATGTCCACTGATACAAAATGAAAACTGAAGGCTCTTGTACCTCAAAGGTAACTACATTTGATGATTTTTCCGTTTTTTTAAGACTAAGTTGCTCTTCCCGCCCAGGCTGGAGTGCAATGGCATGATCTCGGTTCACTGCCACCTCTGCCTCCTGGTTAAAGCAATTCTCCTGCCTCAGCCTCCTAGGTAGCTGGGATTACAGGTGCCTGCCACCATGCCGGGGTATTTTTGTATTTTCAGTAGAGATGGGTTTTCACCATGTTGGCCAGGCTGGTCTCAAACTCCTGACCTCATGATCCGCCCACCTCGGCCTCCCAGATTGGGGAATTACAGGCGTGAGCCACTGCACCCAGCCAATTTTTACATTTTATAAAAGATGGGAGATCCTTTACTTTTCAAGTACTAAACGTACATAACTCTATATTCTGGTTTTTTTTGTTTGTTTGTTTGTTTTTGGTTTTTGTTTTGTTTTGTTTTGTTTGAGACGGAGTTTCACTCTTGTTACCCAGGCTAAATGGCGCGATCTCGGCTCACCACAACCTCCACCTCCTGGGTTCAAGCAATTCTCCTCCCTCAGCCTCCCAAGCAGATGGGACTACAGGCGTGCACCACCATGCCCAGCTAATTTTTGTATTTTTCGTAGAGTCGGGGTTTCACCATGTTGACCAGGATGGTCTCGATCTTGACCTCGTGATCCACCCGCCTCGGCCTCCCAAAGTGCTGGGATTACTGGCGTGAGCCACCGCGCCCAGCCACATAATTCTATATTCTAAGAGGTGATATGGGGGAGAAAATACCAGTAATGGCTTGCTTGTGAATGCACAGATATGTCTCTAGGCCAAAAGGTAAACACAAACACAACCAACGGTGCTTGTGAGTCATTCAGTGAGGCCAGTGCTGCTTAGTGGACGGTTTCGGCAGCCTGACCCTGGGTCTGACTATGATGACGCCCTTATCTTAAAGGTTAAGTGCCCTGACCCGGGGACAATGTGAGCACAGGTGGAGGTGGTGACAGGGACATACAACGTCTGCCACAGTGCTAGGACCTGCGGCGGGAAAATTCCATGTACCTTTTTTTTCTCTGAGAAGAAGACTGCATCCTCCCTTTCCCCTCCGCCTTCCTCTGTCTCTAAGTTACTGAGGCAAAGATGTTAGACCACAGCGGGCCGCTCCTGGAGAGGCCTCCCCCTCCTCCCACGTTGGTTTCTGCTCTGGTTTCACCTCACTCCCACCCCTCTCTGTGTTCAGACAGGACCCAGCTTTGCGTGGTTTCCTAAGCACGCTTCGGAGCGTGGTTTCTTAGAATTTAGACATAACTGAAAACCAAACACCTACTGGGACTTACATATCTTCTCCAAAAACAGGAAAAAATAAGATGAAGCCAAGGGTGACATTAGTTCCCAAAGGGCTGTAATAGTGTCTATAACCGCCTTTTTAAGAACTCGCAGTTATGACACAGGTGCTCACTTAAATATCCCTCCCTGTTTGGAACAGGGGTTGAGGGGGTCAGCTGGGTCTGTTTTGGGGGACACTCAATTGTACCTCTATGTCAGGGACACATGCAAGGGCCACACTGCAGCTGAGGGCCAGGGACTGAGGCCGACCCCACTGTGTGGCTGCCACCGCTGCCTGCCGCCCTCAGACAGTGTCTTGTCAGCTCAGCTGACATCTGGATGAGATGAGGCTCAGGAATAAGCCAGAGCAGCATAGTGACTGAAGGGGTGGCATGCAGTCTTGGTGTCTTGCAGGGGTAGGGGGCAGCATCTGGTACGAGCTGCTGTAAAACCCTCTCCTTGGCCGGGTGCAGTGGCGCACGCCTGTAATCCCAGCACTTTAGGAGGCCGAGGCAGGTGGATCACCTGAGGTGAGGAGTTGGAGACCAGCCTGACCAACATGAGAAACCCCGTCTCTACTAAAAATACAAAAGTTAGCTGGGTGTGGTGACACATGCCTGTAGTCCCAGCTACTCGGGAGGCTGAGGCAGGAGAATCACTTGAACCCAGGAGGCGGAGGTTACAGTGAGCTGAGATCGTGCCACTGCACTCCAGCCTGGGTGACAAGAGTGAAACTCTGTCTCAAAAAACAAACCCTCTCCTTTTGCACTTGCCACCTCCCAAGGCCCTGAGAGCTGCATTCCCACAGTCTTGCCCCCGCCCTCCCACAGGTGTCCCCTTGGGCCCCTCACCACAGCAGAGGTGCAGCTCTAGTCACTTTTGAAGTCCGGAAGTGCAGACCCCGCCCCAAGCACTCTGCCCCTCTGTCCCCCCAGGGCCTGTGCTTTAACAGCAGCGCCTTCGTCCTGTACCTCTCTGCTGCTGTAGTCGACGCGTCTTCCGTCTCCCCTGAGAGGGACAGTCACAACTTCAACAGCTGGGCGGCCTCCTCGGTGAGTAGCCCTCCATCCCCACACCATCCTCCTCTTTACTCTCCAAGGCTCACCTGGGGTTCGGGAGGACAGAGTCAGCTGCAGGAAAAAGCAGCACTTTGTCGTGACAGTTGTCGTGACATTGGCAATTGGCTTGAAAATATCTCAGACTGGCAGGGGCAGGGGCAGGGGCCCTCCTGGCCTGCCGTGGGAAAGGCTGGGAGACTGCTTGAGTCAAAGCCGAAGGACTGGAAAGTATGCAAGGGAGAAAAACTGTTTCAAGCATGCTAAGAACCATTCTACTGCCTACAGTGTATTAAGTGCGGGAAGGTTGAAGAAAATGAACAGAATATGATTCTATTTAGTTTTTTTAAAGTGACAAAATGTGTTTATGCATTGAGAATGTGCAGAAAAATATATATCAGTAAAGGGTCTGTCTAGAGACAGGGATTGGGAAATGAGGGGGGTGGGACAAGAAACTTCTACTTTTTTTTTTTTCTTTTTTAAGAAAAGGAGTCTTGCTCCATCACCTAGGCTAGAGTGCAGTGGCAACTGCAACCTGGAACTCCTGGGCTCCAGCTGTCCTCCGGCCTCAGCCTCCCGAATAGCTGGGACTAGAACCCTGTGCCACCATGCCCGCCTAATGTTTTAACTGTTGTGGGGTTTTTTTACTTTTATGTTTGTGGTTTTTGTTTTGTTTTATTGAGATGGAGTTTCACTCTTGTCACCCAGGCTGGAGTGCAATGGTGCAATCTCCGGTCACTGCAACCTCCCCCTCCT
The DNA here is from genome assembly GCF_048565385.1 of Saimiri boliviensis. Lineage (NCBI taxonomy): Eukaryota > Metazoa > Chordata > Mammalia > Primates > Cebidae > Saimiri > Saimiri boliviensis. The sequence continues at coordinate 47,333,148 of NC_133457.1, forward strand.
GGGTTCAAGCAATTCTCCAGCTTCAGCCTCCCAAGTAGCTGGGATTACAGGTGTCCACCACCATGCCCAGCTTTTTGTATTTTTAGTAGAGATGGGGGTTTCACCACTTTGGACAGGCTGGTCTCGAACTCCTGACTTAAAGTGATCTTCCCACCTCGGGGAAAGAGTGGGAGGCAATTAGCCAGAAACGCCAAAATGATTTTGTCAAAGCTGATTGATGGTATATGGGGGTTCATCATATTCTTTACTTTTATTTCTATTTGAAGGTCTCTATTTAAAAGTAGAATGGTCAGGCACAGTGGCATATGTCTGTAATCCCAGCACTTTGGGAGGCCAAGGTAGGCAGAGTGGGTCACCTGAGGTCAGGAGTTCGAGACTAGCCTGCCTAACACGGTGAAAGCCTATCTCTACTAAAAGTACAAAAAAATTAGCTGGGAGTGGTGGTGGGCACTGTAATCCCAGCTACTCAGGGGGCTGAGGCAGGAGAATTGCTTGAACCCGGGAGGCAGAGGTTGCAGTGAGCTGAGATTGCACCATTGCACTCCAGCCTGAGCCTGGGCAACAAGCGCGAAATTCCATCTCAAAAAAAAAAAAAAAAAAAGTAGAGCACATGGATGACCATGACATTAAAAATAACAAGTTTTGTCAAGACTGGGCCCAAGTTAACACATAGCAAGAATGGACTAGAACTGGATGGAGGCTGTGCCATTAATTAAGAAGGGCCTGCCTTTTCCTGCTCCCTGTTCACACCACACACACCATGTGGGCTCATTGCTTACTCCTGCCCACTGGACTCATTTATGTGAACTGCCACTGTAGCAATCCGAGGTGGAGCCCTGACCTAGATTGCCTGTGCTGAATTAGAAATGATACACTTTTCTCAGATGCACTGCCGCTATATTCACTCCTACATGAACTCCCTGAGGTGATCTGAGCAAAACGACAGGCTTTCAGATGTTCCCCAAAATCAAAACAGCATAGCCAGAAATCATTTGAGAAGGATAGTAATTGAGCCAATAAAGTAGTTTTAGATGGCAAAGCCTGGTGTCAAGAGGAGGAGGGGAGCTCATGATTCAGTGGAGATGAAATGATAACTTTTGCTAATTGGGTACCCTAAACCCCCCTTCCATTATGTTTTGTGTTTTCTCCAGTTCTTTGCCTTCCTGGTCACCATCTGCTACGCTGGAAATACATATTTCAGTTTTATAGCATGGAGATCCAGGACCGTGCAGTGATTTATCATTTTGATAATTAAACAGGAAAAAAAAGGAAGAATCCCACTGTAAAAACAGCTGAAGGTATAATGTATATTCCCAGAGAATTGTATTTAACTAATGTTTTTTATATACTTAAATTTGCTTACAAATTATGGTTTGTTACAATCAAACTGGATACTTATTTGCAAAGTGTTGTAGCTTATACTGAACTCAAGTATCTTATTAATGTTTTCATAGATCCTATTTTCTTAGACAATGTTTAAATAGATAAATTGCTAATATTGAGAATGTATCAAGTTTGTAAACCTAACTTTTAAGATGCCAGATTCTTTTTGGATTAAATATTGCAAAATCCCAACTAATGTTGTGCTTGATTGGAGAAAGGAGAGCCACTGGTGAAGCTGGAGGCTAGGCCGTCGAGGCTGGGGAGTCTGCCTCTTCACAGGACTGCACAGGTATGATACTGTCAGGAGACACTTACCCATAGTCCCAGGACAAAGAGGCAGGTGAGTCTCTCCCCAAGTCTGGGATCATCGATCAGTGTCCATGATTTTCATATGCTGACAGGTTGGCCCAGAAAGCGTCTATTCAGACCTGGCCTTGGGCATCACTGATAGCTCATGGGAAGTTATGCTACTAAGTACGGTGACTGATGTGCTTGTGATATTTTTTTTAATATGCATTAGAAAAAAATATATAACCATTAAAAAGATATCTGATATTAAAATTATCTTGCTGGCCAGGTGCAGTGGCTCATGCCTGTAATCCCAGCACTTTGGGAGGCCAAGGCGGGTAGATCACAAGGTCAGGAGATCAAGATCATCCTGGCCAGCATGGTGAAACACCATCTCTACTAAAACTACAAAAATTAGCTGGGTATGGTGGCATGCACCTGTAGTCCCAGCTACTTGGGAGGCTGAGGCAGGAGAACTGCCTGAACCCGGGAGGCAGAGGTTGCAGTGAGCCGAGATCGCACCACTGCACTCCAGCCTGGCAAAAGAGCAAGACTGTCTCAAAAAAAAAAAAAAAAAAAAATTATCTTTCTGACCACAGTAACATGTGTACCATCTTTTTTGAAAACTACTGAGCCAGGCCAGGTGCGGTGGCTCATGCCTGTAATCTCAGCACTTTAGGGGTCTGAGGTAGGCAGATCACTTGAGGTCAGGAGTTCGAAACCAGCTTGGACAATATGGCAAAACCCCCATCTCTACCAAAAATACAAAAAATCAGCTGGGCATGGTGGTGCGCCCCTATGGAAGGCTAAAGGAGGAGGATTCCTTGAACCTGGGAGGTGGAGGTTGCAGTGAGCTGTGATCATGCCACTGCACTCCAGCCTGAGCAACAGAGTGAGACCCTGTCTCAAAAAAAAGAAAAGAAAAGAATAATAAAACACTGCTGGACCAAAGGGTTTCAATATTCCAAATCTCTAGTGCAAATACAACATCGTTATTAGAAATTATCATGTAAAGAAAGAACTCACGTCAGCAAGGCAGTGTGCACCTAGAGGAACTGTTTCTAGGTAAAACGGTTCTTGCTAGTACAGCAGTGTATCCTGGATGATTTTTCAATATGAGCTTCTTTTGAAAAACAAAAAAACACAGAAACGTTAGTGTAGCTAATGACAGTGAACAAAGCTGAAGCTGTGCGCTCGGTTCAGGAGTCCTGTGGCCTCTGCCTCTTGGTCTCTCGCCTGTTTAGCAGTGCTGTTTTTTTCTGTTTGTGCTGGTTCTCTTTTTCTGATTCTAATTCCATATCTAAGCTCTGATGATCCCTACATAGGAGAGCTGTGATTCTTCAGTGTCTAGTCATACCCACCCCAGACCTTTGAAACTACCCATGAGGAATGTTCTGGGGTTGTAGACTAGGCCCAAAGAGGTAGTGGGAAGGGGAGAGGCTGTGTGTGACTGGGCAGTGCTGGGGGCACACGAGGCCACTCTGTGCCCAAAATGTAGCAAGCCATGGAAGGTTGAGCTTCCACAGCACAGACCTGTAGGCAGTTGGTGCTGTGATCTTTTGGAAGCTGATTCCCAGTCATCACAGGTTTTGCACAAAAGCTGGAATAACTACAGTTGGCGTGCTCTCCCTCTCAGGCTCACAAAAGCATGTGCACCTTCCACATACCCTGTGGGTTTAAGTACTTTATATTGCAAACAACACTCCATAAAAGGCAGAAAAACAGTCACCTGCAGAGGCCTCCTTCTGGAAACAGGAAGAAGCCTGCTTTTATGCCGCATGCAAGCATGTGTGTGTCATTTCTATAATCATGGCCACATTTATAGAAAGTAACTTCTGGGGTGAAAAGTGCCATAAACCACATTTCTGAATGTTCTTAAAGTACACTGTAATTTTAGTTCTTTCTTGAACTGGTAGCACCAAAGGCATCTGTTTCAAGAGAACCATGCCTAGTTTGTGTCCATGTGGGGGCCCTTGCTGTCTTGTCTTTATTTGTGTTTTCTCAGGAGCATGATCCTTTGTGTTACCCTGAGTATTCACTAAAACAACAACAACAAAAAGCATTTATTTTTAGCTGAAAAGAAATTATTTTATTTTTTGAATACTGAGATGTTGTTCATGAATAAGCTTTAAGTGTAGGTTTTTAGACAACAAAATGATTCTCTGTTGTCCAGATTGGAGCTGTAAGTTGTGAGCTGGGTTTGCTTTATTTTTTTCTCTTAATAAATAAGAGAAAAACAAAGCCTTACACAATACAGCCAACATAAGAACAGGTTTCTGGGGGGTTGAAAATATTACAGGGATAGTGTGCAAGGTACTTAAACTCAAATCTGCCATCTGCGCTTACCATCTGCACTTACCTCTCCCATTCCAACACCTCCATGCCCTCTCTGGTGGAGCAGAGTAGGCTTTTTGTTTTTTTTGAGATGGAGTTTCGCTCTTGTTACCCAGGCTGGAGTGTAATGGCGCGATCTCGGCTCAGCGCAACCTCCGCCTCCTGGGTTCAGGCAATTCTCCTACCTCAGCCTCCTGAGTAGCTGGGATTACAGGCACGCGCCACCATGCCCAGCTAATTTTTTGTATTTTTAGTAGAGACGGGGTTTCACCATGTTGACCAGGATGGTCTCAATCTCTTGACCTCATGATCCACCCGCCTTGGCCTCCCAAAGTGCTGGGATTACAGGCTTAAGCCACCGTGCCTGGCCAAAAATCGGTTTTATTGAAATTTAATTGAAAAGTTTTCACCGAAAAAGAATCTGGACACACGATACATGCAAGCACACGCACACACGCACACACACGCGCGCGCACACACACGCACTCTGAAAGGTGGCAGCCTGAGCATTTGTTAACTTGGCTGCACATTAATGTTCTGCTCACAACATCTGCTGCCAAATGTGAATTGTAAGCAGAAAACTGTGAAGGAAGGTAAGATAACTTCCATTCTTTGGGAGGCTGAGGCGGGTGGATCATGAGGTCAAGAGATCGAGACCATCCTGGTCAACATGGTGAAACCCTGTCTCTACTAAAAATACAAAACATTAGCTGGGCATGGTGGCACGTGCCTGTAATTCCAGCTACTCAAGAGGTTGAGGCAGGAGAATTGCTTGAACCCAGGAGGCGGAGGTTGCAGTGAGCTGAGATCATGCCATTGCACTCCAGCCTGGGTAACAAGAGTGAAACTCTGTCTCAAAAAAAAAGATAACTTCCATTGCCGATGATGACCTAGAATAATAGGGAAGATTATAATGTATGTTGTAAGTTGGGGGATATATAAATGGGTTTTTGGTATATATAAAAGAAGATAGGGCTGGGTGCGGTGGCTCACTCCTGTAATCCCAGCACTTTGGGAGGCCAAGGCAGGCAGATCACGAGGTCAAGGGATCGAGACCATCCTGGCCAACATCGTGAAACCACGTCTCTTTTTAAAATTAAAAAATAAAAATAAAAAAAAAGAAGAAGATAGGTTGGGGAAAAGTGCTTGGCATCACAGAGAGATGATTTTTCAGAAACTTAGCCAGGTAATTGGGAAGAAAGGCATTGATTAAAGAGATATACTCCATTGGGAAGATACGCTTTGAGAAGACTTTCCTATCTATAGCAGAATTGTTTTTGCTAACTATTTCAGAATAGCTAAATGAATCCAGGACATAGCAAACCTTCTATTTTCTGTAGCGACAGGGTTTCATCCTGTTGTCCAGGGTGGTCTCAACCTTTCAGGCTTAAGCAATCCACCTGCCTCCGCCTCCTGAAGTGCTGGGACTACAGGTGTGAGCCACGGTGCCTGGCCTGCAGCTCTTTTGATGGAACAGTCCTCTCCTCGGGTAAGAAAATATATATGACTTTTCAGAAACTTAGGAAGGTAGGTGGGAAGAAAGGTGTTGACTAAAGAGATACTCCATTTGGAAGATATGTTTTGAGAAGACTTTCCTATCTATGGCAGAATTGTTTTTGCAACTATTCCAAATAGCTAAACGAATCCAGGGCAGAGAGAACCTTGTGGCTGCCTCCCCAACAGCTTTTTTTCCTCATGTTCTCAAACCCCGCAAAACACACCCTCTAACAAAAATCATTAACAGCTCGTTTATTGATCTTCCTACACCACCCAACATTTCTTTCTGATGGAACTTCAGCTCACTCCTAGGAGCCTGCCTAATCATTCAAATTACCACGGGCCTATTCTTAGCCATACACTACACTCCAGACACCCTGACCGCCTTCTCCTCAGTAACCCACATCACTCGAGACGTAAACTACAGATGAATAATCCGCTACCTGCATGCCAACGGGCCTCCATATTCTTCGTATGTCTCTTTCTTCATATCAGCCGAGGCCTCTACTACGGATCCTTCCTTTCTCGAGAAACTTGAAATATCGGTACAATTCTACTCCTTACAACCATAGCTACAGCATTTATAGGCTATGTCCTCCCATGAGGCCAAATACCATTTTCAGGGGCCACAGTAATCACAAACCTCCTGTCAGCCATTCCATATATTGGATCCAACCTCGTACAATGAGTCTAAGGCGGCTTCTTAGTAGATAAAGCCACCCTTACATGATTTTTTACCTTACACTTTATTTTACCCTTCATTATCGCAACCCTAGCAACTATCCACCTATTGTTTCTGCACAAAACAGGTTCAAGTAATCCATCAGGAGTAACATCCAACCCTGACAAAACCATATTCCACCCCTACTATACAATCAAAGATATTCTAGGGTTAATTCTTCTTCTTCTATCCCTAATAAGCCTAACACTATTTATACCAGACCTTTGAACCGACCCAGACAACTACACACTAGCGAATCCCCTCAGCACCCCTCCCCACATTAAGCCAGAATGATATTTTCTATTCGCATATGCAATCCTGCGGTCTATTCCTAATAAACTTGGATGCGTACTGGCTCTTACACTCTCCATTTTAATTCTTATAATTATCCCTACCACACACCTATCCAACCAACAAAGTATAACATTCCAACCAATCACCCAAATCATATTCTGAACGTTAGCAGCCCATCTACTCACACTTACATGAATTGGAGATCAACCAGTTGAACACCCATTTACAATTATCGGCCAAACTGCATTTATCATATATTTTCTTATTATCACTGCCCTAATCCCCCTCTCAGCCCTAGTTGAAAACAAGCTGCTTAAATGATAAGGTCCTTGTAGTATAATCTAATACCCCGGTCTTGTAAACCAGAAAAGGAGACACACCCGCTCCCCAGGACATCAGAGAGAGAACACCTAGTTCTACCGCCAACACCCAAAGCTGAAGTTCTGATATTAAACTACTCTCTGAGTAACAAATTGTACTAATTTATATTATTGATGGACCAACAGCAGTGTGTTTTCCAAGCATACACAACACCATTACCCTATGTAATTAGTGCATTAATGTTTAACCCCATGAATAATGCACAGTACTGAAAATGCTTAATTATACATAGTACATTCCATTAAAACGTGTATAACTTGTCAACGAACATGCTTACAAGCAAGAACTCTAATTCCACAGAGTACTATAACACATAACAATCCAATTCCCCTATTAAACCATACAACACATGGATATCATCTAGCAATGTAGTTCATTAACCGTACATCCGTACATTAAGCCATTGATCGGACATAGCGCATCTTAATTCTACAGTCCTTGTAACCATGGATATCCCCCTCCCTTTTTGGTCTCTTAATCTACCAACCTCCGTGTAACCAGCAACCCGCCCACATCTGCGGCTCTTCTCACTCCGGGCCCAGACAGGGCTTGGTTATACTGAAACTATACCTGGCATTTGGTTCGTACCTCAGGGCCATCTCATCAAAACTGTGCATACGTTCCTCTTAAATAAGACATCACGATGGTGTAGCGCTATCACCCTCTTAACCGCGTCTCTGGATGCATGTAGTGCCTGGATGGGGAAGAGGGGGAGGGAAATCCTCAGCATTGCCGGTAGGAGTCCCCCTACCTGTCCTGTGGGACCTGTCTGTGTACTGCCAGACTTTATGCTATCATCGCACCTAAATTGAATGTCTTGGCCCCCAGCCCGCCCACTAAGGTGCTATTCAGTCAATGGTTTCAGCACATAATAAGTAATTGACTAGAATTTGCTCAACCAACTTCACACAATAACCTCTATTCCCATCTTTAACCCACCTCCATTTTCTGAGGCGCATAACAACAAGAGAGATTTTACTATTAACATTTCACCACCCTAGCCCCGCAAGCTAAAATGGACAAGCACCCAACAACAACCTGCCCATTCAAATAAATAGCACCAGCTGGCCCATCCTTCAGAAAACATACTAATGCTAATATAACAGCGGACTAAACTCTAATATCAATTAACCTGCTACTTACCAACCCCAGTCAGACCAAGTTAATGTAGCTTAATATTTAAAGCAAGACACTGAAAATGTCTAGAAGGGTAGCTACTACCCCATAAACACAAAGGTTTGGTCCTAGCCTTTCTATTACCTCTCAGCGAGATTACACATGCAAGCATCCACAGCCCTGTGAAAATGCCCTCTAGAACGTCAGAACATGAGGAGTGAGCATCAAGCACGCACATATGCAGCTCAAAATGCTTTGCTTAGCCACGCCTCCACGGGAGACAGCAGTGACAAACTTTTAGCAATGAACGAAAGTTCAACTAAGCTACGCTGACTATCAGAGTCGGTCAATTTCGTGCCAGCCACCGCGGCCATATGATTGACTCAAGTTAATAAAGCCCGGCGTAAAGAGTGTTTAAGATTTTACACCAATAAAGCTGACCTATAACCAAGCTGTAGAAAACCCCGGTTATAGTAAAATACCCTACGAAAGTGGCTTTAATATCCTGAACACACTATAGCTAAGGTACAAACTGGGATTAGATACCCCACTATGTTTAGCCCTAAACCTCAATAATTTAAACAACAAAATTATTCGCCAGAACACTACAAGCAACAGCTCGATACTCAAAGGACCTGGCGGTGCTTTACATCCGTCTAGAGAAGCCTGTTCTATAATCGATACACCCCGATAAACCTTACCACCTCTTGCCCCCACCCTGTATACCGCCACCTTCAGCAAACTCCCTAAAGATCGCAGAGTAAGCAGGAGTATCATCATAAAAACGTTAGGTCAAGGTGCAGCCAATGAAGTGGGAAGAAATGGGCTACATTTTCTAAACTAGAAAATTACACGATTAACCCTTATGAAATCTAAGGACACAAGGTGGATTTAGCAGTAAACCAAGAATAGAGAGCTTGATTGAAGCAAGGCCATTAAGCACGCACACACCGCCCGTCACCCTCCTCAACCATCACACAAAGTACATTAACAACTAAGCCACTAAATACTGATGCAGAAGGGTAAGTCCTAACATGGTAAGCATACTGGAAAGTGCGCTTGGATAAATCAAAGTGTAGCTTAAAACAAAGCACCCGGCCTACACCCGGAAGATCTCAAAATAACTGATCACTTTGAGCTAACCCTAGCCCAAATCCTATTTAACTTTACTATATAAACATGACAATTAAACCATTTACCTCTTACAAAAGTATAGGCGATAGAAATTTCACCCTAGGAGCAATAGACGCAGTACCGCAAGGGAAAGACAACCCCATAAGCACAAAAAAGCAAAGATAAGCCCTTCTACCTTCTGCATAATGAATTAACTAGACATGGCCTTATATAGAGAACTTCAACAATGCCCCCCGAAACCAGACGAGCTACCCAAAGACAGCTGAAAGAGCACACCCATCTATGTGGCAAAATAGTGGGAAAATCTGTGGGTAGAGGCGACAAACCTACCGAGCCTGGTGATAGCTGGTTGTCCAAGACAGAATTTCAGTTCAGCCTTAAACTTACTTACAGAATCCCCCAATCCCCCCGTAAGTTTAATTGTTAGTCTAAAGAGGGACAGCTCTTTAGACCAAAGGAAACAACCTTGACATAGAGAGTAAGACACTTTATCACCACAGTTGGCCTAGAAGCAGCCATCAATTAAGAAAGCGTTTAAGCTCAATATCCAATAATTCTTAATCCTACCCATACCACCGAACTCCTAATATACATTGGACTGATCTATTAACTAATAGAAGCAATAATGTTAGTATAAGTAACATGAAATTATTC